>NW_012115043.1:13094243-13123809 GCF_000951035.1 Colobus angolensis palliatus
AAATGAAACCTTTAGCCAGACTAATAAAAAAAGAAGACCTAAATAAATAAAATCAGAGATGAAAAAGGAGACATATTACAAGTGGTATAGATGAAATTCAAAGGATCATTAGTGGGTACTTTGAGCAACTATATGCCAATAAATTGCAAAATGTAGAGGAAATGGATACATTTTTAGACACATACAACCTACCAAGATTGAACCATGATGTTCAAAACCTGAACAGACCAATGACAAATAATGAAATTGAATCTATAATAAAAAGTCTTCCAGTAAAGAAAAGCCTGGGACCCAGTGGCTTTGCTGTTGAATTCTACCAAATATTTAAAGTATAACTAATACCAATTATACTGAAACGATTCCAAAAAATAGAGGAGGGGGGAAAATTTCAAACTCATTCTAGGAGGCCAGTATTACTCTGATACCAAAACCAGATAAAGGCAGCAAAAAAAGAAAACAGCAGACCATCATGTCTCATGAATACTGATGGAAAAATTACCAACAAAATGCTAGAAAACTGAATCAGCAATTCATTAAAAATATCATTCATCATGACTAAGTGGGATTTATCCCAGGGATGCAAGAATGGTTCAATGTATGCAAATCAATCAGTGTAATACATCATAACGGAATGAAGGACAAAAGTTATATGATCATTTCAACTGATTCTGAAAAAGCAGTTGATAAAATTCAACATCCCTTCATGATAAAAATGCTCAAAAAATTGTGTATAGAAGGTATGTATCTCAACATAATGAAAGTGATATACAGCAGATCCATAGCTAGTATCATACTGAATGGGCAAAAACTGAAAGCCTTTTTTGTAAGGTTGGGAACACAAGAAGGATGCCTACTTTCACCACTGTTACTCAACATAGTACTGAAAGTCCTAGCTAGAGCAGTCAGAGAAGTGAGAGAAATAAAGTGCCCCCAGATTGGAAATGAAGAAGTCAAAATATCCTTGTTTGCAGATGATATAATCTTATATTTGAAAAAACCTGAAGACTCCACCAAAAAACTATTAGAACTGACAAACAAATACAGTAAAGTTGCAGGATACAAAGTCAACATTAAAAAATCGGTAGCATTTCTACTGTTGTTTCCAACAACAGTCTAAAAAAGAAAAGCAATCCTATTTGCAATAACTACAAATAAAGTTACATACCTAGGAATTAACCAAAGAAGTGAAAGAGCTCTACAATGAAAAGTATAAAACACTGATGAAAGAAATCGAAGAGGCCCCAAAAAAATGGAAGCACATTCTATGTTCATATATTGGAAGAATCAGTGTTGTTAAAATGTTCACATTACAAAAAGCAATGCAGTTGCTACCAAAATACCATTGTCATTCTTCACAGAAATAGAAAAAACCATTTGAAATGTTTTATGGAGCCGGAAGAAACTCAGAATGACCAATGCTGTCCTGAGCAAAAAGAACAAAATTGGAGGAATCAAATTACCTGACTTCAGATTATACTGTAGAGCTGTAGTAACCAAACAACATGGCACTGGCATGAAAACAGACACATAGACCCATGGAATGGAATAGAGACCTCAGAAACAAATTGATACACCTACAGTGCATTTTTTACAGTGGTGCCAAAAACACACATTGGGGTAAAGATAATCTCTTCAATAAATGGTGCTGGGAAAACTGGATGTCGGTATGCAGAGGAATGAAACTAGACCTCTATTTCTCACCATATACAACAATCAAATAAAAATGAATTAAGACTTAAATTTAAGTGCTCAACTGTGAGACTGCTACAAGAAAACATTGAAGAAACTCCCCACTTTTATGTGGACAAAAATTTATTGAGTAAAACCCCATAAGCACAGGCAACCAAAGCAAAAATGGACAAATGGATCACATCAAGTTAAAAGCTTCGGCTCAGCAAAGGATACAGTTAACAAAATGAAGAGACAACCCACAGAATGGGAGAAAATATTTGCAAACTACTTGTCTGACGGGATTAATAACCAGCATATATAAGGAGCTGAAATAACTCTATAGAAAAAAATCTAATCTGATTAAAAAATGGGCAAAATATCTGAAGAGACATTTCCTAAAAGAAGACATACAAATGGCAAACACGCATATGAAAAGGTGCTCAACATCATTGATCCTCAGAGAAATGCAAATAAAAATTACAATGAAATACCGTCTCACCCCAGTAAAAATTGCTTTTATCCAAAAGACAGGCAATAACAAATGCTGGTGAGGATGTGGGGAAAAGGAAACCCTCATGCACTGTTGGTGTGAATGCAAATTAGTACAACTACTATGGAGAATAGTGTGGAGGTTCCTCAAAAAACTAAAAATAGAACTACCGTAATCCAGCAATCGCACTGCTGCAGATCTACCCAAAGAGATATATCATAGAGATAGCTGCACTCCCATGTTTCTTGCATCACTGTTCACAAAGGCAAGATTTGGAAGCAGCCTAAGTGTCCATTAATAGGTGAATGGATAAAGAAAATGTGGTACATATACACAATGGAGTACTGTTTAGCCATAAAACAGAATTAGATTCTGTGATTTGTGACAACATGGATGGAACTGGAGGTCATTATGTTAAGTGTAATAAGCTAGGCACAGAAAGACAAACTTCACGTATTCTCACTTATTTGTAGGAGCTAAAAATTAAAACAATTGAACTCATGGAGATAGAGAGTAGAAGGATGGTTACCAGTGGGTGTAATAAGTATTAGAGCAGTGGTGGGAGAAGTGGGGATGGTTAATGGGCACAGAAACATGTTAGAAAGAATGAATAAGACCTAGTATTTGAAAGCACAGCAGGGCAACTATAGTCAATAATAATTAAATTTTACATTTTAAAGTAACTAAAAGAGTGTAATTGTATTTTTTGTAACAAAAAGGATAAATGCTTGAGGGGATGGGCTCACCATTTAGCATGATGTGATTTCCACATTGCATTCCTGTATCAAAGTATTGTATATTTTACATATCCCATAAATATATGTACCTACTATGTACCCACAAAATTTAAAAGTAAAAAATAAAAAAATTTAATAGATAATGGGCAAAACGTTTGAAAATACACTTCACAAAAGATGTTATAAAATATTTTGGATTTTGATCTGGAGAAACGTTTTGAATACATAAGACTTTTCAGTATAAAGGAGATAAATATATTTTACTATATGAATATTAAAAATAAAAGACATCTTAAAGTGAAGGCAAATTATAAAGTTTGTATAAAATATTATGTGTTCACAATGTATAAAATTAATAAAGAATTGTTTTTAAGAAGTAGAGAACAACTGATTAGTACAACTAATACAAAGCAACCTGGCCTGAAAATAAAAAAATTTTAAAATATATGTATATGTATATCTCCATATATGTGTTTTGTATATTTGTGTGTGTTTATTTGAAGGCATTGGAAAGATAACGTGACTGTGAAGTAGTATGGGACCAAGATCTCAGAAAAAAAGTATACACCTAGAATGGTGATCCTGGTATTTGATTCTACCTTTTCTCCAGGTGTGTCTTTGAGTTTCTGAGGAGGTAGCTGAGAGACTGAGAGGGAGAGTAGAACTGTGCAGATTTATGAGGTTGAGGATGAAAATATTGTTTAGGATCTGCCTAGAAGAGCTTTTGGTTGGGACCTTGAAGGACTACTCCCTAAGAGTAAGGGTATGAATCATAAAATGTTCAATCTCTCCTCACAGGGATTAAAGTTTCACACCACATCTCAGTCCCTGATTGGATTAAGGTGACGCAGGATTACTAGTGCACCAAGTCTAACTCAGCTTACCAGAAGTGAAAGTAAATCTTTTGAGAAAGGTGTCAGTCACAACCTCACATTAAATCTGTGGTTATCCATATACATAGCCTGGCACTCAGTTCAATGTAACCAGTATATGAACAAACAAAACAACGTGATGGAAGAAGAGAGTCAACCGACAAAGGAAATGGTACCTGGATAAGAAAATTATCTGACACAGACTTTAATATATTCAAGTCATAAAGACTAAATTTAAAATTTTAGCAGAAAATTAAAAATTAAGAAAATAACTGATGGAAAATTTAGAATTGACGAATATAACAACAAAATTTAGGAAATTGATGGATTTAGATTTGGATAATATAAGAAAATGGAGCCAATTGCTAAGAAAAGGATGGAAAATACAGAAAAGAGCATAAGAGAAATAGATGATACATTCAGAAAGTCTAATATATGTATTATGTAATTGATGTCCTAGAAGGAGGAAAATGGAGAGTCAAGTAAGGACAGGTAATGGCTGAGAATTTTTCAAATGTAACAAAGAGATATCATACAACAAATTCATTAAGCCCTGTAATTAGGGCAGGATAAATACTTTACAGTGAAAACAATACCATAGCACATTATTTGAGAAGTCTGAAAGCCCAAGATATAATCTTAAAAGCAACCAGTGAGAAAAAGTTTAACCACTCTTTTTTTTTTTTTTTTTTGACACGGAGTCTCTCTCTGTCGCCCATGCTGGAGTGCAGTGGCGCAATCTCGGCTCACTGCAAGCTCTGCCTCCCGGGTTTATGCCATTCTCCTGCCTCAGCCTCCCGAGTAGCTGGGACTACAGGCGCCCGCCATCTCACCCGGCTAGTTTTTTGTATTTTTTAGTACAGACGGGGTTTCACCGTGTAGGCCAGGATGGTCTCGATCTCCTGAGCTCGTGATCCACCCGTCTCGGCCTCCCAAAGTGCTGGGATTACAGGCTTGAGCCACCGCGCCTGGCCTAACCACTCTTAAAGAAGCAACAGAAAACATAGCAGCTCATTTCTCATTGGAAGCAGTTGAAACCAAAAGACAGTAGGATATGCTGAAACAGAGAAACTGCCCTCCTCTAGGATGCTGTACTCAGAAAAATAGATAAAAGTAAAATTAACACATTTCAAATGGAATATATAACCATCTGACACACTGAAAGTAGTTTTTTTCCCTAGTGAAAAGATTGCAGGCTCAAATGCTAACTTGTAGATGAAGTATTGAATAAAGAACACGTTAGATAATTTTAAATGAATTTTTACTGTATACTACAAAGCACTTTTTCATATTTCATACCGATTTCTTATTTAAAACCTTTCTTTAAATAGGATTTTCACATTAAAGCATCCAGTTTTTTTTTTTGGTCTGGAGTAGAAAATCTTGCATATGTAAAACTTCAACATTAGCTAAGATAAATTCCTTTTTGTGTAGAATAACATGATGGTAAATATTCACTGCATTTCACAAATACGTGGATTTGAAATACTTCTCAATGTTTGAGTCATTTACAAACTGTGTTAACTGAGACCTGGAGACCATCTAAATGAAAATCCTGAGTAGAATAGTACTCAAGGTAGGCTTTGGGAACAGTTTCCCCAAATGTTACACTATTGCAGGGTACACTATTGGTACCCATGTATAGTACAAATTGTTTTAAAAATGAGTTTTATTGTGTATATATCAGGTATACTACATGATGTTATGAGATACATGTAGATAGTCAAAATGGTTACTATAGTGAAGCAAATAAACATTTCCATCATTTCACATAGTTACGCTTTTTTGTGTGTATGGGATGTAATACAAATTTTTCATTTTGTGTATGTTCACATGGAATTATTAAGGGAGAAGGAAATGTAAAGGAAGAAGAAATTGTGACTTAAAATTCAATTTGGGTTCTCTATTACTGTGCCATCAAAAATACTTAAGATGATCCTTTTAGGTGTTTACAAATGTTTGACTCTTTGGATTCAATAGCAGTGGTAATTATTTGAAGAAATATTTACTGAGGCCAGGCACAGTGGCTCATGCCTATAATCCCAGTACTTCGGAGAGCTGAGACAGGATTACTTGAGACCAGGAGCTCATGACCAGCCTGGGCAACATAGGAAGACCTCCGTCTCTACAAAAAAAATTAGCCAGGCATGGTGATACATGCTTATAGTCCCAGCTACTTGGGAAGCTTAGGTGGGAGGATTGTTTGAGCCCAGGAGTTTCAGGCTGCATTGAGCTGTGATCATGCCACTGCAGTCCAGCCTGGGTAACAGAGCAAGACTCTCAAAAGAAATACTTGGTGGGTGCGGTGGCTCATGCCTGTAATCCTAGCACTTTAGGAGGCCAAGGAGGGCGGATTATGAGGTCAGGAGATCGAGACCATCCTGGCTAACATGGTGAAACCCTGTCTCTTCTAAAAATTCGAAAACAAAATTAGCCAGGCGTGGTGACGGGCACCTGTGGTCCCAGCTACTCCTGAGGCAGAGACGGGAGAATGGCGTGAACCCGGGAGGCGGAGCTTGCAGTGAGCCAAGATCGCGCCACTGCACTCTAGCCTGGGCGACAGAGTGAGACGCTTGTCTCAAAAAAAAAAAAAAAAAGTGTCTACTCTTTGCTGCCAAGTCTGTGTTAGGTGATAGCATTACAGTGAGGATCAAACAGAGATAATTTCTTCTTTCCAGAACTTACATTCTAGTGGGTGAAGTGGGATGTGGACAGAAATTAAATAATCCCACAAATAAATGTAAGGTTGCACTATGTAAGAGACATTGGTATATGGTTCTATGGAGTGGTATAATGGATAAATTGACCTTCTCAAAGTCTAAAGGAAGAAGGACGCCATTAACAAGATCAGAATAGGTAGTGTCAGCATGTGCAAAGACTGTGGCAGGAGATAGACTGTGTGTTGGAGGATTGGAAAGAAAACATATATAGCTGTACCATAGACAGCTAGAGTTGGGTAACGTAACAGGGTCTCTTTATGAAGTAATATGGAATGAGAAAAGCTGCATAGTTAAGTAGAGGCTGTGCAATGTTGATATTTGGGGGAGCATATAAAGAATATTGGGCTTAATCTTTAGAGCAATAGGAAGTCATTGAAATACATTATTGAGGTGGATGACATATTCACATTTGCAGTTTGAAAAGATTGCAGTATGGAGAAGAGATCTAAGGCCATTAGTGGTATTGGTTGATTAAACTGATCTTACTGCAGTATTCTAGATAAGAAGTAATGGTAGCTTGGGCTAGAGTGGTGGAGCCAGAGATAATGGGTAGATACCTTAGGTATTTAAGAGATAAATTTGACAGAACTGGATGGTAGATGGGTATTAGATGTGAGGTAGAGAAGATACCAAAGTATTATAAGCTATTACCCAACTCGCTTTAGATTTAAATGAATACATATTAAAATATATGTTTTGAAAATGTTTAAAAGTAAAGGAGTTCCTTGAATAGATAGTAAATTATCTATATGGAGGAAGATTATGAGACAAAGTGATTTTAAGAACTTTTAATGGCTGCAGAAATACCTATGGTGTTATATAAAGCAGAGTAAGAAATTGTTTATAGTATTATTCTTAATTAGATAAAATGATAGTGTTGAAGCATGCTAATTATCAAAAATGACTCTCTTTGATGTATAGATACCTCAAGAAGAACATGCTGCTAATGGTCCAGAACTCCTGAGGAAAAAACGTACAACTTCAGCTGAAAAAAATACTTGTCAGCTTTATATTCAGACTGATCATTTGTTTTTTAAATATTATGGAACACGAGAAGCTGTGATTGCCCAGGTATTTCTGATTATGCACTGTTTTAGTAGTTCCCATATTGTTTTATAATACCTTTTCTTTCCTTTAAAAATTTAAGTTAGTGTGTTCCCTTTTTGGGAAAAAGTATGCATTTTCAGTTGTGACGTGATAAAATGTGTAAAATAAGTACATGGATAACTGAAAGACTAGTTGGGATATTTTAGTGTCAAAAGACAGGGGTAAGACAATGATTTCCTGAAGGAAATGATGACACTGAAGTTTAGCTTTGGAAAGAGAGTTGAATTTTCATTTGTGGTCTTAAAGGATGGAAAGATGGAGGAATTCTTCCAACTGGAAGTATTTAATTATATTCTGTATTTTTACTGTATGTAGCACTTTCTTAGTTACATTATTATTTGCACTTGTGTCTTCTCAACCCTCATTAAAGTATAAATATTTTGTGGGTACCCTTCAAAATGTCCTTTGTGTTGAAGGTACCCAGTAAGAATTTGATGAATGAACTTTTGACTCAAAGGATTTGAAATGGAGAAGATGGAGGTAACCACTAGTATAAATGATTCATTTTTGTGGTGAGGATGAATTTACTTTTAAACATGTGTAAAAGCTGGATAGTTCTTCCCTTAGGATTTTGAAAATGTGAAACTAGAGCTTGAGGGAAGGGTTGCCTTGAGAGATTGAATGTGGAAAGAATGAAACCAAAGGAGAAGAAATTGGAGCTATCTGTATACGGTGAATAGGTTGAGGAAGAGAAGCTAGTGAGGAAAAACGTAATAGTTAATGAGGTAGGAGATTTTCTAGGATTTACCAAGGAAGAAATACATTTCAAGACAAAAATAGCATGAATTTATAATGAGCCCTGTGAGCACAGCTAGGAATTTCATTACCAATGTTTGGCAGCCTGGGTGGGCTACCTTTGAAATGATTATTGTTAATGCTTTTACTTGACCATCTTGTTTTATGTTTTTACAGTTTCTTTGAAAATAACTTTGAGAATATACATACATGTTTTTACACAAATGGTAGCAAGAGTACTTTTTGTAAATGAAGTTAGGAAGGTTGTCTACAGAGTGGTTTAGAAGCTAGAAAGTTTAGTTGGGGGTCAGCTAGGTAAACGGATGCTTTTGGGTTTATCATTGTTTATCTCCTTGTAGAATTTAGCAAAATTTGAATGTATATTTATTATATTTGCATTATCTCCCTCTTTTCTTCCCCTACTAAAGTAAGCCTCTGTAAATTTATAGGAACCTTCTGTATTTTGTTCACCACTATATCCCCATTGCCTAAAACAGTGCCAAGAATATAGAAAGTGGTCAGCAAAGCTTACAGAATGTGTACTAGCGCAGCAATAGAAAGATTAAAGTCAGGGAATAACTGTGTGTCCTGAACTGTCAGGGAAATTCTTATCAAAATGTTTGAGCTGAGTCCGAAGGATAAATAGAGAAAGATACTCCAGGCATAGGATGTACATGAAAAGGAATGGACGTGTGACATTGTAGGATTGGATTGAGGAAACAAAACTTTTATGTGACTGAAACAAGGGTATATGTTTGGGCTGGTTGTGGTGACTCATGCCTGTAATGCCAGCACTTTGGGAGGCCGAGGTGGGTGGATCACTTGAGGTCAGGAGTTCGAGACCAGACTGGCCAACATAGTAAAACCTGTCTCTACTAAAAATGCAAAAATTAGCCAGGCAGGGTGGTAGGCGCCTGTAATCCCAGCTATTCGGGAGGCTGAGGCAGGAGGATCACTTGAATCTGGGAGGCAGAGGTTGCATTGAGCCAAGATTGCAGCCTGGGCAACAGAGCAAGACTCTGTCTCCAAAAAAAAAAAAAACCAAAAACCAAACAAGTGGGCATGTTTGTTGTTGGCCAGAGGAGTCTGGAAAAGAAAATAGAAACTCCCCTGTCAGTGCAACTCACTAATCTTTTTCATATTTCTGTCCAGTATATAATGTTGACATTTTAAAATGTGAATGTGGTGGGACATGAATAATTATTGATTTTGAAAATGGAAATTTATAATCTTTTTCATATTTCAACATTGCCTCTAAAATGTTCTTTTTTTTAAATCATAGATATCCAGTCATGTTAAAGCGATTGATACAATTTACCAGACCACAGACTTCTCTGGGATCCGTAACATCAGTTTCATGGTGAAACGCATAAGAGTAAGGAACTTAAATAGTTAAAAACACTTAAAAAGTGCAACAATCCAGACCATCTTTACACACACACAAAAAAGCTTGCTTTTAATTTTATCTTTATGAATTAAATAATTTAAATTAAATTGTATCTATTGATGCAGTTTTTTACTCCTGGCATTTACACATGTACACACACACAGATACTTGGGTTTAAGATTTAAGAATTAAATGTATAAGGTCTTAATCCGGACTACAATAGAGGTGAAGTGTGTTTTCAGTCTGTCTGATTAACATATTATTAAGAAAGCTCTGACCCTTCAATAACTACGTATATAGTACTTGACTCTTCCCCCCTGACATTATCCCTCAGTTTCCTAAAATTTGCTTTGTGCAATAATTTTCACTGTATGTTCCATTTGGTGTTCCAGGGGAGAAAGAGGATAAATACAGTGTTTAAATAAAATTGGAAGTTGGAAAAACCCTTAATACTATAATCTTCTTGAAAATTCACAACTCACAGTAACATGTATCAAGTTTTGAGAAGTCTTTCAGGAAAGAAACCCATATTTTTCTAAATTTTTGACCATGAAACTTTTTTTTAGAAAAAATATATTAACATGAAAAGATTCCAAAATACTTTAGGCATTTTGAGAAAAGCTGATCCAGAGCCATAGGGTCACATAGTATTAGTTTTAATGTTGTAAATTATAGGTAAATAAATTACTGACAAATTTAGGCTATTTTTTCAAAAAATTTCTGAATATTCTAAATATGTATGTATAGCTTTTTAAGAAACAGTATTTATATACTAAATAAACAATTGAACTTTAAAAAATCATCCTTTCACAAAAGTATTTGCCACAGGGTTCCTTAATATTTATGTTTTCCTATTTTTCTTCAAATATGGTTAGATAAAATATCTATACTAGAAAATTTTAGTATATACATTCAGCCACATAGCTGTAAGTAGTCCTTAAATTTAGAAGTAGTATGATTAAATCTTAAATTGGATTTTCTTAAGGTGAAATATGATTTACTGATTTACAGTATAAGAATTCATAATTAATTGCTTTCATGTATTCTGTGAGCAATATAAATCCTTAAATGAGCAAGTAACAATGATAAGAAGTATTAAGTGTTGCTGTTTAGTAGGCAGAGCAATAAAATGCAAATAATGAAAAGTAGAGAACACCTCAACACATTTTAGTGATGCCCTTTGAGGAAAATGATTTGTATTATGAAGAAATGCATGTGTATAAGTAAATAATGTGGTAGTTGGTTGTTTTTAGACCTTAACTCTTATTAGAACTTTAGTAAAGTTTTATCTGTTGAAGGTTGTTCACAACCTATTAATTTAAAATTTATATTATGTCAGCAAATATTAATAAGCCATTTAAATAATAGGTAATTACAATTTAGATGCAATTTTTTTTTTTTTTTTCGAGAAGGAGTCTCACTCTGTCGCCCAAGCTGGAGTTCAGTGGCACAGTCTTGGCTCACTGCAGCCTCTGCCTTCCAGTTTCAAGCGATTCTCCCACCTCAGCCTCCCAAGTAGCTGGGATTACAGGCACCCGCTGTCATGCCTGGCTAATTTTTGTATTTTTGTAGATACAGGGTTTCACCATGTTGGCCAGGCTGGTCTTGAACTCTTGACCTCAGGTGATCCGCCCGCCTTGGCCTCCCAAAGTGCTGGGATTACAGGCATGAGCCACCATGCCTGGCCTTAGATGCAATTTTTATTTATAGCCAGTATTAGAGAATTACTAGGAAATTTCGTTTTTATATTTAGTGGGATAAAGCCATCTACAGCATGTCTTCAAGCATGGAGTATCTGTAAAATACAGTGTGCTTGCTTTTGAATTTTTTTGGTGTTAAATGGCCGTAACTGATTGTTTTTGGTTAATTGTTAATAGATAAACCAGATGTTCTAAAATCTATTCTTAAGCAGTTGCCCTCAATGGTGTTTTTGCCTTTCTGCTTCTGAGCCTCTTGGTTTTACTGGAGAGTACGGGTCATAAAGAGACCTGTAATTCTTGTTGTATCAACCATTATATGATCCTCTTATTGCCAACATTTTCAAATAGACTGAGGTTTGCCTTTCAGTAAAAACATTTACTTTCATATTGTAATGCCTTAGCTTACCTGGAGAAAGCCAAATTGTTCTAGGACTTCATAGGAGACAGACAGGTCTCTGAAAGGATGCAGGGGCTAATAAATAAAAGCTTTTGTTTAATAGAAGTCTGGTATTAGAACAGATTATTCAGATTCCGAAGGAGGAACCTGTGGTAGCAGTATAGTAGCTAAGTGTCAAAAGAAACATTCTGAAATAACTCAGTTCGAAATAGTAAAAGAAGTGAGTTTAAATTAGAAAGCAAAATTCTTGCCCACAATCAGGAAAAAAAAAAAAAATTTGCAGTTAGTTTGGTTTGGCTCATGTGACTCTCTAGGCAAGGAAAACCAGGAAAATGATTTGTCTGCTGAACTGACAGTCTTGGGTTTGATACCTATTTTATATTCTAGTGATTAGGTAAAATACAGGGTTTTATATCCTTGTAGGTGTCACCATATGTAGGAGATTAGGACTAAAGGAGACTTGTTCAGATAATTAAATTTGAGAAACTTTACTTCCTTTACTGAGCTTTTGAAAGCAAAACTTGTTTTTTCTTCCCAAGTGTTCAGTGTTCAGGAATCTGGTGAATACTTGCTCAGAAATTTAACATCTTCAATTTTAATTTCCCTACTTAGCCTTTCTTTTTTATTTGTTGTTATTGTTTTGCCTTCTGTGATCAGCTCAGGGATGTGGGCAGTGGGAACAACTTTAGAAGCCTTAATTCAGGCCTGATTTCCATGGGAGCATATTGTCCAGGTATATGCAGAAGAAGGTGAGCAGACATTTACACTAAAGCTCTGCTAACATTAATTACTTGCTAAATTATTGTTTTGGATTTTAGATCAATACAACTGCTGATGAGAAGGACCCTACAAATCCTTTCCGTTTCCCAAATATTGGTGTGGAGAAGTTTCTGGAATTGAATTCTGAGCAGAATCATGATGACTACTGTTTGGCCTATGTCTTCACAGACCGAGATTTTGATGATGGCGTACTTGGTCTGGCTTGGGTTGGAGCACCTTCAGGTAGTTTATCATATTAAATACGTCTTAACTTACTACTTGAAACAAAGAGGAGTTTTCAGGGAATGTTGAATTTTCAAAGTATAGGAGAAAGTGATGGCTTACAATATCTTAATTTATGCTACTTGAGTTAGGCAAGACTCATAAGCATAATGGAAAAGGCACAATAGATGAAGGAGCTTTTTATTTTGAAATGCATACAGGGAAATATCCTGATTCCTGACATTTGAGTAGACAAAATGAAGTAAATAATTTTGTGAGAAAAGTGGTAATTCTAAAACCCAAAGGGAACTTTAATTTTTCCACAAAAGTTAATAAATGTTATATATTTCCCCAAAATAGGGTACTTAGAATCAAAAGAGGAAAACTGTGTCTTGCTCTCTCTTCTGTAGTGAGATAAAGAGCAGAGAAATCCTCATCATCAAGAGTGGCAGGTAGAAAAGAAAGCCTACCTTTATTATTTTATTTCTAGCCTTTATTCAAATAAAAGGGAAGCACTGCATGAAAGAGATGTAGGCAGGAAGTCCCTGCTACCCACAACTCCATTGACATCATCACCTGGGTTCATACTCTGCTGAGTTTGTGCCTTAGCCATGAAAGCTATTGTCATTGATAATGTTGGGATGGGACAATATCCTTCCCATTACAGTGGGGGTGGAGTGTCGTGGAGGAGCAGTGATTTACTGTATAAGTTCAGTTTCCTAGTTTAGAAATCCAAATTTATTAATTGAAAGATGAGTGGAAAGGACTCCAGGCTCTTTGAATATAAATTGTGCCAAGTAGAGTTTAATCAATAGTATATTATCTTCTGAGCTATATACAACAAATTCTCCTTCTGATAATTCATTTCTATCTTTAAAAAAAACAAAAACAAAAACAAAAACTTCTGCTTTATCCAGAGTAAGAGAAGCTTTTGTATTCCTATTCTTATTAGTTTGTTCTTTGATTTGTTTTGTATATTTTAAGATCTTAAGTAGTTCTTTATTTTCCTTTATATTTCTCCTTTTTTAAAAGTCATTATTTTAAGTTAATATTTTTACAATTGCCATAGTTTCATTTGTTTTTCTTCTATGTTTTAAAGTGTACTCAATTTCATGATATCATTTTAAAGTACAAGTTTATGTCATGGGCTGCATATTAATAGTGCAGTACTTTTGGATATTTGTCTTTTATGATAATCTGTGCTTTTTGTGTTACTTGGATTGGTCAGCAGATTGTACAGCCCACTCTTTCCTGTGATTTTTCATGTGTGAAACTTCTATACTCTGAAATCTCTTTGCCCCTTCAATGTTTGGATGATTTTATCACAAAGTTTATGATTTCTTCTCCCTATTCATTAGTAAGTACTATTAAAAACTCAGGGTCTCATATGATTTTGTTTGTATATATCCATTAATACGGTAGTTCTGAAGTCTCAAATAAGTGGTTCTCAAAGTGTGATCTGTGGACTAGCACCATCATCATCACCTAGGAACTTGTTAGAAATATGAGTTCTTAGGCCGTACCTGGGTCTCTTGAATCAGAAACTATAGGTGTGGAGCCCAGCAGTCTTAGTTGGAACAAGTTCTCAAAGTGATTCTGATGCACACTGAAGTTTGAGAAGCACCACATTAATATTTTTGTCTCTAAAACTTGTTCACAAAATGCCTCCTGGGTAAGTGAGTTTGTGATCTTAAACTAAAAACTTCCTGCCATTTCGCATTTTCAGTTATAGACTATTATATTTAAGAATGTAATGATTCTGTGGGAATTTGGTAAAATTCTTCCTAAATCTTCAGATATTCTCATGTCTTTAGATTCAACTACTTACTTTTTTTTTAAAGTAGGCTTTATTTTTTAGAACAGTTTTAGATTTACAAAAAATTGAACAGATTAGGTATTCTCAAATCTCCATTCTTCCTCCCCTGACAGTTTTGGGGAGTACTGGTCAGGTATATTTTAGAATCGTCCTCTATTTGGAATCTGTCTGACGTTTTCCTCATGATTAAACTGTAGTTATGGGCTTTTGGGACACTCAGTGTTTTATGTCTTATTGTTTGTGATATTTGGATCACCGTTTGTGATGCTGCTCATTTTCCTGAGGTGGGCAGAGTTTTGGATTGAAAATGGTGGGGCATGTTACTTGTATTTTCTTTTTTTTTTTTTTCTTTTTTTTTTTTTTTGAGACAGAGTCTTGCTCTGTCACCCAGGCTGGAGTGCAGTGGCGTGATCGCCGCTCACTGAAAGCTCCACCCCCTGGGTTCACGCCATTCTCCTGCCTCAGCCTCCCGAGTAGCTGGAACTACAGGCGCCCACCACCGTGCCAGGCTAATTTTTTGTAGTTTTAGTAGAGACAGGGTTTCACCATGTTAGCCAGGATGGTCTCGATCTCCTGACCTCGTGATCCGCCCGCCTCTGTATTTTCATTATTAGGGTCTTCATAAAGGTGAAACAAGATACTTCCTGTGTACTTCATGAGCAAAAATATGGTGATTGGCAACCAAAATAGAAAACTGAGACTCCTGTTGTCAATGTTCTATCCCCATTTTCCCCGCCTCTGCCTTTTTTCCTTTTATATTATTATTTCTCTTTATATCAGACATTAGATATCTGCTTCGATTACTCTATGTTAAACCCCTAACTTCAGCTCTTGGAAGCCATCTTCTAAGAGCTGCTGGGGAGGGGCTAGGCAGACATAGAAGAATAGAGGCCAAAGTGGGAAAGAAAAGGGATCTTTGTCCCTTTTTTCCAGCTTTTTCTAGTGTAGGTTATCTGCCTTGAAATAACACTGCCAGCTTTCTTCTTCACTTGTCTTTGCCCTTACTACTAGCTGAACTGAGTTTCATATTTGACTTAATTTTTTTTTTTAAATAAGGAATATTATATATTTAGTCTTGATTATTTCAATACCTTTATGAGGTGTAGGTATTATAGTCTCCTTTCTACAGATGAGGAAACTTGTGTTCAGAAACTTTGTGACCAACCTAACATCACACAGCTAGAGGTGGAACAGGATCTGGAATCTGGACCTTTTGACTCCAGATTCAGTTCATTTGGCAATTATATTACTAGGTATTTTATATATGTATAAATAAAATCACACACACACCCACAGTAACATCCTAGCCTTTTCTTAGATGTTTCAAATAAGCAGCTGAAATGTTTTCTGGTTCTTAGTAGAGGTTATATATTGATGGAATATGTTTTCTTCTTTCTTGAGAGAGAAGAGTTATAAAATCATACTAAGCTATAGTATTTTGATATAATTTTGGGTAATTGTCATGGCATAATGGGAAGAGCAATGGATTGAGAGGTGGGAGACAGGATTTTTGTCTGTTCTCTGTCTATAAATTCAGGAAAATCATTTTTCTTCTAGTTGTTTATTTTTTCATTGTAATTCTATCTTTACTCTTCCTTTGAGTCTTCATGTTTCTACCTATAGGTCGTATCAGTTAACTGAATGAACAGAGTCTCGGTTCGGCCTCATCATTGAATGAGGCTGGCTTTGGAATTCATCTCTATAGTTAGTCCTGAAACCTTTAGTACTCCTCTATTTGTGAAGAACATTTTTTGAGGCATTTCATTTGGTAGAAATAGTCTCTTCTGTTTTTTTAGATTCGATGTTTTAGTTTGATATTACATATTAAAATTTGAGAGCATACAGAACTTAACACAGGGTTCTCGGGAAACCCCACAGCTTATTCTTAACCCATAGTTTAAAAGTATAATTTCAAATGTTGGGAAAATTACATCATTAGAATATTGCAATGGAACACTTTCTTTTGGTATTTTGTGCTTGTCTGGATCCCTTGTATATTTAACATCTTTGATCCCTACCCTTTACATGTGAGTAGTGCTCTCCAGACTTGAAAGCCAAATGACTGTGCTCTCACATTTCCTAGTAACACTTCTGGGAGTAGTAGTACTATGGTCTGATCCAGAATTACTGCTCAGATTAGTATTGTATGATCAGCATGTTACTATTAATTTTTGGCCTCCTCACATCAAAACTGTATTTATGGAATATGTCAAGGTATCATATTACTCTTGTATTTTTTTCTAAGACTTTTTTTGGGGGAGTGGGGTGGAGTTGGTCTATTTTGAAGTTTAGGATGGGTACTCTGACTTTAGCTCTCAAACTATCCTGCAGATAGAAAATTGTCATTATACTTCTTTGTTGCTCATTGATTGACTCATTCATCAATAATTACTTTTGACCTGAATTTAAAACATTTCACCCTTCTCATTGTTATTCACAACTTATATTTGTCAATGATGAATATATGTATAATAAAATCTTAAATTTAAAATATGTAGCAATTGAGTTTGAGTTAATGGTTTAGCTGTGGGTATATGTAATACCTCATTACTGAGTTTTCTGGCATATCAAAACTAGTTGCAGTATTTAAAAAATTAAACCATAATTTTCAGAGTTACAAATAGTATTTTATTTCTTCCTGTATAATCAAGTTACTCCAACATATGCTATTAGCCTGCAACAAATATTAAACTTCCATTGATCGATTGATTGATTGATTGAGACAGAGTCTCGCTCTGTTGCGCAGGCTTGAGTGCAGTGGCATGATCTCTGTTCATTGCAACCTCCACCTCCCGGGTTCAAGTGATTCCCCTGCCTCAGCCTCCGGAGTAGCTGAGATTACATGCATGTACCACTTCGCCTGGCTAATTTTTGTAATTTTAGTAGAGATGGGGTTTCAACATGTTGGCTATGCTGGCCTCCAACTCCTGATCTCAGATGATCGGCCTGCCGCGGCCTCCCAAAGTGTTAGGATTACAGGTGTAAACCACTGTGCCTGGCTATTTTAAACTTTCATATAAGCAATAATCATAAAGACCAAAAACAGTTTTTAAGAAGCAATATATAAATTACTATATTTCAGGATAGTATATTCTAATTTATGTGTACTCTTCTCTTAAATTAACCAGACCCTAAAAGTGCAGAAAAATGTGTATTATCAGAGATTTTAAAATATGCCTATTTATCTTTTTTTTTTTTAACTGATAAAGATTTGAAGTGTGGAGTCTTCTATGCTTAATTCAAGTTTGACAGTACTGCATTGGACCAATATGCACATGACAAATCTTCACTAAGGCAGGATATTAATTTACTATTTGTTTAAAACTATGCTGCGTGTACAATAATTATTATATACAGAATACTTACTTATATATTTTCTGGTTTCCAGAAATAATGATGTGCTCCTCAGGACTCAGCTTCAAAAGTAGAACTAGCTTAGGAAAATATAGTAAATACTGACAAATTATTTAGTATTTTCTCTCTACTCAGTTGTCAAGTAGAAAAGGTAGTAAATTTTGAATATCATAAAGGTTCTCAACCCCTTGCTGGGTTAAATTTGCATGTGACTCAGTCTTTTAGTTTACTTTTCTTTGAAATATAGTTTTCATTTCAGCTTTCTGAATTAAATAGTAACAGTAATTCAAATTTGTGTTTTGTTGCCATATAGTTTTCTTATATTTAAGGGGAGCAAGGCAGCAGTTGTAGTATAATACCATTCTTGTAGGCCTGTTTTGAATTGCCTTCTATTACATGCTTTATTAGTGATTCTAAATATTAGACTTCTTTTTGAAGCGGGCAGAATGGGAAGGGGAGGAGAAACAATATTAGACTTTTTTTTTTTTAATGGTTTAGTAACTTTGTTGTAACTTGTGTATAAAAAGCTAATTTGAGCAGTTATCGTAATACCCTTATCCATTTGGTTGTATTTCGTTTAAAAATCAAATAGGGAAAACTTTTAAGTATAAATATAAACTAAATAACTTCTCACTGAAAATCTTAATAATAAAGTTAATTAAAAGAAAATATGATCTTACCAGTGTAATGTCTATATAAAGGCATGAATTGACCAGACGTTTTCTGATTTTCCTATTACTATTTTTCCAGTTTCTCATAATTGATTTTAGCTATGAAAGCACTGTCGTTTTGCTATTAAATTCTAAAGTCACTGTTGATGAACAGATGAAAAAATGATAAAAATATTTAGGTGGAAATATGGCTTTTCTTTTAAATTTTTATAGTGCCCTAAAGACATAATGGAACAGTCATAATTCAGTTTTTAAATTTATTTTGAAAATTTCAAGCCTGCGGAAAGGTTGCAAGAATAGTATGGTGAAATTCTTCTTCTTCTTTTTTTTTTTAAGACAGAGTCTCCCTGTGTCACCCAGGCTGGAGTGCTGTGGCACAATCTCAGCTCACTGTGACTTCCACCTCCCGGGTTCAGGCAGTTCTCCTGCCCGAGTAGCTGGGATTACAGGTGTGCAACACCACACCCAGCTAATTTTTGTATTTTTAGTAGAGATGGGGTTTCACCATGTTGGCCAGGCTGGTCTCAAAGTCCTGACCTCAAGTGATCCATCTGCCTCGGCCTCCCGAAGTGCTGGGATTACAGGCATGAGCCACTGCGCTCAGCAATGGTGAATTCTTGATAGATTAATCAATTATTAACCTTTTGCTGCATTTGCTTTCTATCTCTTCCTTCCTTCCCACCCGTATTCTCTTTTTCCTTCTTTCCTCCACCCCCTCTTTTTTGTTTTTTTTTTTTTAACTTTCTCGACATAATTATTTTCTTTTTTTACAAATACATTGTATGCTGTATCTCAGGACATGTACTCATGTGCCTCACTGCTTTTTGTAGAAGTGACTTTCTCAGAATCTTCTTGAGGATATTTTGTTCAACTTTCATTTAACTTAAATCATAAGATTTCTTTTTAAAAGATGAGAGGATGTACACTTTGACTCAGTGTAAATATGGATATATTCAAATTGAAAGGAAGTGTAAATATTTGTTTTCCTAAATTAATGGGAACAAAATTTGGGGGACATTTTGATTATGAAGAACATTTTGTGAAGGTTGTGTACTCAGTCCTGGGAGTTTCTTTATGAGTGTCATTAAAACTTTTATTTGAAGTGACTTCTTAGTCTTAGACCAAAGAAACTTTTGCGTATGTGATATGTTTGAGTACCAGTTCTGTTTTAGATTAAAATATAAAATGTTTTCATTTAATATAGCATATATTACTTTTTTAGGGGATAAGGGGAAATAGATGCTAACTTAGCCATTTTTTTGTTCTGGATTAGGAAGCTCTGGAGGAATATGTGAAAAAAGTAAACTCTATTCAGATGGTAAGAAGAAGTCCTTAAACACTGGAATTATTACTGTTCAGAACTATGGGTCTCATGTACCTCCCAAAGTCTCTCACATTACTTTTGCTCATGAAGTTGGACACAACTTTGGATCCCCAGTAAGTATTGTCTAATTATTAGCTTAAAAAATACTTATTAGTCTGATTTTTGCATTGAGTGATTTATTTTAAATTTAAAGTGAAACAAATGTACTTACAAGTGTTTAGTTTTTATGTCAGAGCACGGTAATGTATTTGACCAGACTGAAAGGGAGGAAGATAGAATGTGATTAAAATAAGAAAAGTAAGCAAAACAATGCCAGAATTCTGTGAAGGCAAGGAATGTCATCTGGCTTATTCAGACAAAATAATATCTGTATCTCCTGGCCCTAGAACAATGCCTAGTACCTAATGTACTCAAATATCTTTTGAATGAGAATCATTATTCATTGTTTAAAAGTACATTTTGAATGTTCAGCAAATTGTGAGAAATTCTTTTTTTGTTTCTGTTAAAGCATTTTTAGGGAGTGAGATATTTTAAAGTCTTTTATCTACTGTGGAATGAGATTGATATTTTAAAATCTTTTATTATGAGAAAATTCTAATATACACAAAAGTAGAACAAATAGTGCAACAAAGCCTTATATGCCCATAATTTAGAACAAGGATCAGCAAACATTTTCTGTAAAGGGCCTGCTAGTAACCATTTTAGGCTTCAGGGGCAGCGTTTGATTTCTCTTGTACAGTCTTTGTTGCTTTTACAATTTGTTAAATATGGAAAAGCCATTCTTAGTTAAGCCATATGAAAACAGGCTGCTGGCTACTTTGTCAACCCCTAATTCAGAGCCAATAAACGTGAAGATTTTGCCATAACTTCTATCCGTATTTCTTTCTTTTTCTTTGCTATTTAAAGGAACTCTGTTTATCCTTACATATTTCAGTACATATTCCTGAAAAAATAGACATTTTCTAATATAACCACAATGTGGTTATTATACCTAACAAAATTAACAACAATCTTTGATATTATCTAATACCTAGTCCATTATATTAATCTTTTAAGTGACCTTAAAGATCAGTACAACACAGAAATATTAAATAATGATATTCTCTCTTTGTGATTTTGGTAGAGCTTATTAAAGATAACATTTTGGAAATGTACACTTGAAAACTGTATAGAAATTCATTTTACTTTCACCTTATCACTTGGAAAAGTGCAAGTTTTTATGATTTTTAAAAATAAGTCATCTACTTGTAGCTTAAAATCCCCAAATGCACTTCTCTAATTTTTCCCATGTTTGTAAAATAGGTGCCATCTCACTAAGTTGCAAGTCTTTCTTCTTCTACGTCCCAATCAGAAATTGATAGATTATTATTAATGTTCTTGTATAAGGTATTTAAAATGTGCTTAATCTCTGTAACTCTTGACTGCTTTTGTGATCTGTTCTTAAAAGAGTGCTTTGAATTTTAGAGATGAGCAGAGAATTATTGTTCATAGTTGATTTGCATTTTCAAGAGCAAGTCATCTTGGTTCCAGGCCTTACCAGGGGAATTTTAGTACCCTTCCAGCTACTTGTCTGGCCTATAGTCCCAGGTCACTCATTTTAATGTGCATATACATCACCTGAGAATCTTTAAACACAGATTCTTTTTTGGTAGGTCTTTGATGGGGCCTGAGTTTCTGTATTTCTAACATACTCCCAGATAATGCTGCTGCTGCTAGTGCTCATCTGTGAACTGCACTTGTAGTAGGGAATCTAGACCTTTCTCTTTTTCACTTCTTGTCTAATCTCTTTCCTGCCTGCCAGTGAGATGTTTTTATTAAATTAATGTTATATTATTGTTTAATGGAGAAATTGGTTCACATTCTTTGCCTACCACACTCAATTATACCCCATTCTTTTGCACATGTTGTTAATTCTGCCATCTATATCCATAGTAGATGGTTGTCTTCTATCTGTTTTGTGTTGTTATAAGGGAATATCAGGGTAGGTAATTTATAAAGAAAAGAGGTTTATTTGGCTCATGATTCTGTAGGCTGTACAAAAAGCATGGTGCTGGCATCTGCTCAGCTTGTGGTAAGGGCCTCAGGCTGCTTCCACTTATGATGGAGGTAAACAGGTGCTGGCATGTGCAGAGATCACATGGCGAGAGTGGGGGCGGTGGGAGCGTGGGGTCGGGGAGAGAGGAGGTACTAGGCTTTTTTTTTTTTTTTTGAGACAGAGTCTCACTCTGTCCACCAGGCTGGAGTGCAGTGGCGCGATCTCGGCTCACTGCAAGCTCCGCCTCCTGGGTTCACGCCATTCTCCTGCCTCAGCCTCCCTAGTAGCTGGGACTACAGGCGCCGGCCACCGCGCCCGGCTAATTTTTTGTATTTTTAGTAGAGACGGGGTTTCACCATGGTCTCGATCTCCTGACCTTGTGATCCGCCCGCCTCGGCCTCCCAAAGTGCTGGGATTACAGGCGTGAGCCACCGCGCCCGGCCGAGGTACTAGGCTTTTAACAGCCAGCTCTTGCAGGAACTAAGAGAGTGAGAATGTACTCACACACCCACCTCCAACCCTTCGGGAAGAACATTAATCTATTCATGAGGGATCTGCCCCCATGACCCAGGCCTCTGTTGTTAGGCCCCACCAACAACATTGGGATCAAATTTGGGGGAACAGACATCCAAATTACACAATGCTTAATAAATATTTGTTGAGTAACTTAATAGTAAGATCAGCCAGAATCATAAACACCTGAACGCGTCTCCCTTAACATCTTTATCTGAAATCTCTTTCTCTCTCATACATTTGTACTAATGTCAATGTTACTTTTTCTGAGCGGTTCACATTATTTCTTATATTTGTTTATCCTATCTGAAATATTTATTGTGCACCTATTATAAACTACTTTATAAACTTTGTTGTGGAAAGTTTTAATCACAAATGAGACAAAGTTCCTGTCTCTCAGGGTGAAAATTCTAATACGTACCTACTCTCACCAGATTCACCTTCGTGTAAATACAGTGCTAATAATACCACTTCTGCTTACAAAGTTCTACTACTTTCTAATATTGCTGATACAATTTCCTTATCTTAATGTTTAGGGTGTTTGATGATTTGGGGTTTAAGAATATTTCTAGTGTTATCTCCCCTCATCTGTCAAATTAAGTAATTCACAGACCTTTAAAACTTTCCTCCGCTAGGAAGTCAGTTCCTTCCCATGTCTGCCTGTTGAAATCTTGATCTATGTTGTTATATGATGTGAATGAATGTGGCCCTTAATAAAAATTAAGAAAATATAACCATTGTAGTTTTATTTATAATACCAAAAAGTTTTAAGCAGCCTAAATGGCCCTACAGTATGAAAATACCACAGAATGTTCTGCAGTCATTTAAATATCAAGTTTTGCAGTGCTCATTTTATAGTGTTAAGCTGAAAGAAAGGTGTGTATAACTGTACACCTGGAGGGTGGCTGTGGTGACTCACACCTGGCACTTTGGGAGTCCAAGGCGGGCAGATTGCTTGAGCCCAGGAGTTTGTGACCAGCCTGGGCAACATGGCGAAACCCAGTCTCTACCAAAAAGACATAAAAAAACAATTAGCTGGGCGTGGTGGCCTTCACCTGTAGTCCCAGCTACTTGAGAAGCTAAGGTTGGGGAGGATGATTTGAGTCCAGAAGGCCAAGGTTGCGGTGAGCCAGGATCACGCCACTGCACTCCAGCCTGGGGGACAGAGTGAGACTCTGTCTCAAAAAAAAAAAAAGTTATAACTGTACACATGGTATAGTCCAAACATTATATTAAAATATGATATAGCTAGATATAAGTCAGATAGGAAATAGATCAAAATTTTAATAGTTATCGTGCATGGTAGGTTATGATTGAGGTTTTTTTATGCCTTTTTTGTTTTCTTAATTTTCTTTCTTAGAAAAATTTTTCTGTTTTCTTGTCAAACAGATTATAGTTTCTTTGTGAAACCTTTCTCTTGATTTGAACTCTCAATACTTGTGCGGGTCCAGTCAAGATGGCCTTTATGTTCTATTTTATGTTTTGCTTATTCATGTGCTTGTTTTATTCGTTATCTGAGGATGGCAAATAGCTGGCATGCTTGCTTACAATCTGTTTTCCCTTTTATTCCTGTTAATGATGATCTATTACAATATCCCCTGGCCTAGTAAAATAATGTTTGACTAGCAATGTCTTTAATTGATTTATGCAGCAGCAAGTCAGACTAAGTGGATATGTCAAGATTTGCTATCCTTTAAAAATAGAATGTAAATGCCTTGAAGGCTAGGGATAATACTTTTCTCATCTTTATATTTTTATATTTTAGTGCCTCCTTTTATAGCACTAGACATTAATTAATATTTATGGAATTGAAAAGTGGCAAGATATTCTGTGATGACCTCAAGAGTTATGCAGAGTTGGGATTTTTTTCTTTCCTTCCTAAAACTCTAATGCTGAGAATAATTCTAGTGCTATACCTTTTTCAGAAACTGCATTATGTTTTTAGGATGAAAACATAAAGCAAGATAATTTTGGTGAATAGTATAGAGTTGTTAAATGCTGAATCTAGATTCAGGAGAAAGGCAAGAGGTATCAGGAAGAATAAAGGTGATATAGTACAGGGCACGTTTTTTAATTTTAACAGTTGCCTCAGAAGAGGGAATAGAAAATGAAAGTAACTTAGTTGGGCTCTAGGAAAAAGCAGAACGCCCTTGGGTAGTCTTTTTCTATCTTGAGAGTGGAGTTGTTAGGTATTTAAAACAAGATTTTAATTAAATAGCACTATTACTGCAGTGTCCAGTGTTTTTTGCTCCTTCTGATATGTTCTAATTGTTTGAGGGGCATTGTGAGGGTTTTTTTTTTTAGTGCGTATCACCCAGGATGGGTGTTCTGTTGCTGGATCTCATAAGCATTACTTTGAGAAAATTCAGGGAGCTATGCTTTGGTATTTTTCTTTTCTTTTCTTTTCTTTTTTTTCTTTTTGAGACAGAGTCTCGCTCTGTTGCCCAGGCTGGAGTGCAGTGGCAAATTCTTGGTTTACTGCAAGCTCCGCCTCCTGGGTTCACGCCATTCTCCTGCCTCAGCCTCCCCAGTAGCTGAGACTGCAGGCGCCCGACATCACGCCCGACTAATTGTTTGTATTTTTAGTAGAGATGGGGTTTCACCGTGTTAGCCAGGATGGTCTCAATCTCCTGACCTTGTGATCCGCCCGCCTCGGCCTCCCAAAGTGCTGGGATTACAGACATGAGCCACCGCGCCCTGCCCATTTTTCTCTATGTATCTGACACTTCAATAAAATTTATCAAAACCAAACACCACTTATGTGCATTTATATGTTACATGTACACAGAACTCTGTTTCCTGTTTATTCGGCAAAGCAGTATTTTGATCTCTAGGCTTTTACCATTTTTCATTTTCAAATATGTCATTATGTTTCTGTTCCTAGTCAGCATTTTTACTTATCTTTCTTATGTACTGGCTATTAAGTTGGCTGTCTTAGATTCCTGTTCTGTGTGTATTTAGCCCCATGCCAGTCTCTTGATTCTTTTGTCTTTCCCCACCTCTGTCTTCTCTGAACTAGTCATAACATGTAATTTAACATATATGTTAGAGACTATTTAGTAGTTTTAAAGTAGTTTATTTTACTGTTACTGCTTTTAAAAGTAAGTGAGCGTATTTTTAATAGACTTTTATGACTGTCTGTCCTCAATTTTAGTTCCTGCTTACAAAGTTATAAATTGTTGTGACTAGACCTCCGCTGATTTTCCTTCTTTTCTAAGACAGTGACCCCTAAAAGAGCAAATTCTTTTCCTACTCAAGGTGTAAAACAATTGTAAGATTCTTTTTAAAGGAGAGTCCACAAGCTTCCATTGTTTTCCTGATGAGAACATTACATTTAATCAGTTGACCTGAAAACCTTATTTTACTTCCTGTTTATGTAACTTTATATTCTTTTTGACAGCATGATTCTGGAACAGAGTGCACACCAGGAGAATCTAAGAATTTGGGGCAAAAAGAAAATGGCAATTACATCATGTATGCAAGAGCAACATCTGGGGACAAACTTAACAACAATAAATTCTCACTCTGTAGTATTAGAAATATAAGCCAGGTTCTTGAGAAGAAGAGAAACAACTGTTTTGTTGGTATGTATGTTTTCCTAACATTTTGTTATGAACATTTTCAAACATTCAGACGACTTGAAATAATTCTACAGTGATTACTGACATACCCACCACCTGCAGTTTACTATTGCTAACACTTTGCTGTATTTCCTTTATCTCATTATTTCTTAATCTTGCCATCTCTCAATTCATGATTTATTGCAATTTAAAGTAAGTTGCAGCAGTCAGTATCCTTCACACCTAAAAACATTTTAGTCTACAAATCATTAACTAGAGTTCAATATTGTTTATGGTTCTTTTTCTGTTTTCTACGTAAGTGAAATGCACAAATTTTAAGTTCATCATTTGATGAATTTTGACAGATGCATTTACCTGTGTAAACAACCTATCAAGATACAGGACATTTCTCTGTCACCCCAGAACTTTCTTTTATCACCTTTCCCAATCAAGCTCTGTCCCAACACACCCTCAGAGGCAACCACTATCTGATTTATTTCACTATACATTGGCTTTGTCTTCATATAAGTGGAATTACACAGTTTGTACCCTTTTGTGGAAGGCTGTTTAACTCAGCGTACAGCTGTGAGATTCGTCATTAGTATTTTACTCCTTTTTATTGCTGAGTAGTATTACATTGTATGAATATGTCCTAGTTTGTACATTTACTCTCCTATAATGAATACCTTGGATTTGGGGTAATGTGAATAAAGTTACTATGAAATTATTTCTTATTTTAGCAAAATATATATAACATAAAATTTGCCATTTTAAACTGATTTTAAATGTACAGTTCTGTGACATTAATTATATGTGCAGTGATGAATGTGAATGTAATCAATTACATTCACTATTCATTTACAAACTTTTTCATCATCCCAAACAGAAATTCTATAACCATTAAGCAGTAATGCTCTCTCTTCCCCTCAGCCCCTGGTAATCTCTAATCCACTGTCTTTATGAATTAGCCTATTTTGGGTATGTAAGTGAGGACGTACAATATTTGTTCTTTTGTGCCTGGCTTATTTCACTTAACATAATATTTTCAAGGTTTATCTGTGTTGTAGCATGTATCAGAGTTCCATTCCTTTTTATGACTGAATAATATTCCATTGTATGTATAGACCAGATTTTGTTCTTCCATTCATCTGTTATGTCTTTCTTGTGGCCTTGAACATACTCTAAATATTTACTTTGTATTAGGGGTTTTTTTGTGTGTGTGTTTCCTTGTCCTATTTCACATAGGTTTCTTTAGGGGAAACACTGAGGCCTATTCATCTTTGTACATTAAGAGCACTTAAAGAGGGGTTAAACATGTGACAGCAAAGGAGAATTGAGGAAGATTTCCAGATAAACATGGGATTTTGTTTTTAATTGCAATTTTATTGAGACAATTATAGATTCACATACAGTTGATAAGAAGTAATATATTCTCTATACCGTTCACTCAGTCACTCAGTTCCCTCCTGGTAATGCCTTGCAAGACTGTAGTACAATATCATGACCAGGATGTTGATATTGAGAAAATCCATAGATCTTATTCCAATTTACCTAGTTTTTTTGTTTTCATTTTTGTGTATATTTAGTTCTATACAATTTTATTACATGCGTAGATTTATGTATCCACCATCACAGTCAAGAGTCAGAACAGTTCTGTCATTATAAGGATCCCTCATTGTTTTATAACCATGCTTACCTCCCTTCTGTTGTTTCTTCCTCCGCCTACTACCCTGTTCTCCATATGTAAAATTGTGTCACTTCAAAAAAAAGTTATATAAATAAAATCAGATAGTATACAACCTTTTGGAATTGCCTTTTTTCACTCAGCATAATTCCCTGGGGATTCATCTAAATTGTTGCTTTATCAATAGTTCGTTCTGTTTTATTTCTGAGTAGTAGTCCATGTTATGTATGTACTGCAGTTTGTTTAACCATCCATTTGAAAGACATCTGGGCTGTTTCCAGTGTTTGGCTATTATGAATAAAGCAGCTGTAAACATTCATGTATAGGTTTTTTGTATAAACATAAGTTTTTACTTTGAGATAAATGCTCCCAAATCCAGTTATTGGACCATATAGCAATTGCTTGTTTTGCTTTGTACAAAACTGCCAAACTCTTTTCCAGGGTGGCCATACTATTTTATGTTCTCACCAGCACTGCGCAAATGTTCCAGTTTCTCTGCATCTTCACAACCATTCGATGTTTTCACAGTTTTTTATTTTAGCTGTTCTGATGGGCGTGTTGTGATATCTCATGCTTTTAATTTGCATTTCTCCGGTGGCTAATGATGCTGAACATCTTTTCATGTGCTTATTGGCCATTTATAAATCATCTTTGATGAAATGTCTGTCCATGTTTTTGGTGATTTCTAGTGGGACTTTTTTCTTTTCTTTGGAGTATTGAGAGTTCTTGATATAGTCTAGATACTAGTCCTTTGTCAGATACTGATTTCCAAATATTTTCTCCCTGTCTGTAGCTTGTCTTTTTACCCTTTTCACAGTTCTTTCTTGAGCAAAAGTTTAAAATTTTGATAAGGTCCTGGTAATCAGTTTTTTATTGTATTGATTGGCCTTATCTTTTAAAGCCTTCTTTTTCTAAGAGCAGATTGAAATTCCATTGATGTTATAATTTGTTACTGTTATTATCAGTGGTTGTTTTTCTAATGCTTCTTAATGTACAGGTACATTAAGATTCTTCATTTATAAACTGAATTTTCACAGTAAACCTTCTGATATAAGTTGACTTTTAAAAATGTACATATTGCTTTGTAGGTATTAACAGGAAAGAAAATTTTTTCTTAAATTATAACAAAATGTGTACCTATTATAATTTTTGCATTTAAACAATATTTTTAGGCCAGGCAGGGTGGCTCATGCCTTTAATCCCAGCAGTTTGGGAGGCCAAGACAGACAGATTGCTTGAGGCCAGGAGTTTGAAACTAGCCTGGCCAACATAGTGAAACCTTGTCTCTACAAAAAATGAAAAGATAAGCGAGGTGTGGTGGCATGCACCTGTAGTCCTAGCTACTCGGGAGGCTGAGCCACAAGAGTTGCTTGAACCCAGGAGTTGGAGGTTGCAGTGAGCTAAGATTGTGCCACTGCACTTTAGCCTGGGCAACAGAGCGAGACTCCATCTCAAACAAACAAACAAACAGTACCTTCACTGTTGTTTAAGCTGTTAGCAAATAACTAACTTGAAGTACTAATTTTATATGAAATAAAAATTAATGTGTAGTAAATAATGTGTCTAACATTTTCTGACTTCATTATTTGTTTTCTTCTAAATTACGTGTCATGTGAATTATAAAATTATTACTAGACTTATAAAAATCATTATTTACCTAGTATATATGTGCAGATGCATGCTTTTAGTTTTTTTTGTTTTTGTTTTTGCTTTTTTTTTTGAGACAGAGTTTCACCCTGTCACCAGGCTGGAGTGCAGTGGCACGATCTCGGCTCACTGCAACCTCCACCTCCCAGATTCGAGCAATTCTCC
>NW_012115043.1:13123992-13131889 GCF_000951035.1 Colobus angolensis palliatus
TTTTTTTTTTTTGAATTTCACTTTAAGTTCTAGGATACAAGTGCAGAATGTGTAGGTTTGTTACATGGGTATACGTGTGCCATGGTGATTTACTGCACCTGTCAACCTGTCATCTAGGTTTTAAGCCCTGCATGCATTAGCTGTTTGTCCTAATGTGCTCCCTCCCCTTACCCCCTACCCCTGGACTGGCCTTGGTATGTGGCGTTCCCCTCCCTGTGTCCATATGTTCTCATTGTTCAACTCCCACGTATGAGTGAGAACATGTAGTGTTTGGTTTTCTGTTCCTGTGTTAGTTTGCTGAGGATAATGGCTTCCAGCTTCATCCATGTCACTGCAAAGGACATGATCTCATTCTTTTTTATGGCTGTGTAGTATTCCATGGTGTATATGTATCACATTTTCTTTATCCAGTCTATCATTGATGGGCATTTGGGTTGGTTCCATGTGTTTACTATTATAAATAGTGCATGCTTCTAGTTTTTGAGAACAAAAGAGATGGTTTGAAGTGAAACAGATGAAGCTTCAATAACCTCCAAGATTTTAAAAAATAGTCGATGTGGTTAAGAATGAACTTTCTGCTTTCACCTAGGCCAGTCTGGCTCTGGAGAGCAGGGGCTTCCACAGCAACATCCCTGGGGGCCCTGAAATTAGGGTTCAGCTCCTCTGTGCCCTTAGGGTCTGGGTTCTCAGCCCTGTTGCCAAGTGGCTTTGTCCCAGCTCCTTTATTCTGGGCCGGTGTGAGTGCATATGTTCATGCCAAGCTTTTGTTTTATATTGCAGATATAAATAAAGGAAGATAATTTACCATAAAGAAATAATTATCTGAATATAAAGCCAGTCTTTCTAGAACATTTTTGATTTAGATGGGCCTCATGTGGGGTTCCTGTGTTGAGATGTATGGGTTCCTGTGTTGAGATGTATGTGTTCCCTTCTACTTATTCAATTCTCCACTTAAAGCCTGTACAATGACTGTTTTCCACGTCGATTTGGTGTAGTAGAAAGAAAAGAGCACCAGATTGTAGACCTAGAAAACCCTAGGTTTTTGCCTATACTGGGGTATATGGTCTCTAGCAAGTTACAGACTCCTTGGAAGTTAGTTTTATTTCCTAGAACATTTAAGGCATTTGATTTTTATCATTCTTTGCAGTTGCCAAAGCTCTTTGATTTTGTGATCTTACAAAGAGGAACATTTCTATTCCAATTTTAAATTCCATTGACAAAAATCAAAGAACTTTAGAAGACTGCTGAAGAAATTTTCTAAAATTATTCACTATGCTTAGATGAGACTGTCTAATCTTAATCAACGAAGATCTGGCTCAATACCATTAAGGTCTGTGAGAATACAGAAGATATAAATAATACATGTTTTTTCCCTTAAGGAGCTTGGTTTAGTTCAGCAGCAAGACTAACGTACATAAAAAAAAAAACCCTACTGATTGTATTACAATCAGCTAAATAGAATGTGGAACATTTCATAGACAAAATCACCCAACTTCTTTAACAGATCAATGGTGTAAAAATAAATAAAAATGGGGAAATCTATTATATGTTAAAAGAACATAAGAGACCTCTCAGAAAGCAGCCATGAGGGGAGGAGATGGGGTTAGGGGAAGCTTGTTTGAAACTTGATTCACAGCAACAAATTGTAAAGAGACAGTTGAGGAAAACTGCACATGACTTGGCTGTTAGATGTTATTAAGCATGTTATTAATTTAAATATGATCATGATTATTATGGTTAGATTTAAATAAGAAAAAAACTTTATGTCTTAGTGATACATCCTGAAGTATTTACAGGGACAATAATATGTTAGGTGGAGTTGTTTTAAAATACTCCAGAAAAAAATTATGGGAGTAAATGAGATAAGAAGAGCATATTGTTGATAGTTGTTAAAGATGAGTAACTGGTACATGGGAGTTCATTGTACATATTCTTTTAGTACTTTTAGGTATGTTTGAAATTTTCTGTTGCAAAAACAGGCTTAATTTTTTTTTTCCTGGTTAGTGAAGCCCTAACTTGATTTGTATTTGTGTGATATAAATAGTACAGTCAATAAAGCTCAATGTAGCATAGCCTAAGTTGCAAGTTACACTTCTAGAAGGGACCCTCTGTCAAATCCCCTCACTGTACGGATTAAGAAACTGAAGGCCCCCAAAAGGCAAGTGACTTGCCCAAGATCACATTGCTAGTTAGCAGCAGACCCCCGTTAGAATTAGGTCTCGTGATTTCCAGATTTCCTAGTTTGTTCTACTTACTCATCAAAGTTTTCCTTTATCCTTTTGTTATGATGATCTAAAGAATGTGTGAATTTTAAATAAAATCAATGTGTGCATGCAATTGTTTATCTTGTCTTGTTTATTTTCCTCAGAATCTGGGCAGCCTATTTGTGGAAATGGAATGGTAGAACAAGGTGAAGAATGTGATTGTGGCTATAGTGACCAGTGTAAAGATGAATGCTGCTTCGATGCAAATCAACCAGAGGGAAGAAAATGCAAACTGAAACCTGGGAAACAGTGCAGGTACCTTGCTAATTTCAGTAATGTTAACATTCTTGTAAAGTTACCTGAATGCAGTTACGACAAATTTAAAATTGAGATGCATATGGTTTTGAAACTTTGCTTTTATTTGTTTTCTTTTTCTGAAATAGTGTTGGTTAGTGCTCTGTTATTGGCAGATTGAACTACTTTTCTTTTTCTTTTTCTTTTATTTGAGATAGGGTCTTACTCTGTTGCCAGGCCAGAGTGCAGTGGCGTGATGTCGGCTTGTCGGCTCACTGCAACTTCCACCTCCCAGGCTCAATTGATCCTCCCACCTCAGCCCCCTGAGTAGCTGAGACTATAAGCATGTGCTGCCACACCCAGCTAATTTTTGTATTTTTTTTGTAGAGACAGAGTTACGCCATTTGCCCAGGCTTGTTTGGACTACTTTTAATAGTAATTTGTGTAGTGAGTATTAACAAAAGGACATACTAAAAAGAATCCTAAAAAATACATATTCTTTAGTTACTTATTGTGAATATGTAACTTTCTTCCATATTTTTAAAATCTTTAAATATTTAGTTAATGTGGAATCCATTTACTTTTATAACTTGGCGAAATATAACTATTTCACTTGTCAAATTTACTTTGGTAGCAGTGTAAGCAATTGTTTGTGCAATACTTTTTTTTTTTTTTTTTTTGAGATAGAGTCTCAAAAAAGCCTGTCGCCCAGGCTGGAGTGCAGTGGCATGATTTCAGCTCACTGCAACCTCTGCCTCCCAGGTTCAAGCAATTCTCCTGCCTCAGCCTCCTGAGTAGCTAGTACTACAGGTGTGTGCCACCACGCCTGACTAATTTTTTATACTTTTTGTTTTTTTTTTTGAGACGGAGTCTGGCTCTGTAGCCCAGGCTGGAGTGCAGTGGTGCAATCTCCGCTCACTGCAAGCTCCGCCTCCTGGGTTCATGCCATTCTCCTGCCTCAGCCTCCCGAGTAGCTGGGACTACAGGCGCCCATCACCACACCCAGCTAATTTTTTGTGTTTTTTAGTAGAGACGGGGTTTCACTGTGTTAACCAGGATGGTCTTGATCTCCTGACCTCGTGATCCGCCTGCCTCAGCCTCCCAAAGTGCTGGGATTACAGGCGTGAGCCACTGCGCCCAGCCCCTATTCCATTTTTAATTGATAAATAATAATTGTACATATTTATGAGGTACATGTGATATTTTGATACATGCATAGAATATGTAATGATGAAATCAAGGTAATTAGGATATTTATCTCAGATATTTATCATTTCTTTGTCTTGCGAACATTTCAAATCTTCTACTTTGAAATTTACAATTAGTTATTGTTAATTGTAGTAACTTTACTGTGCTATCAAACACTAGGGCTCATTCCTTCTGTGTGTTTGTAACCATTAACCAATCACTCTTTATCCACCTCCCCACTACCCTTCTCATCCTGTTGTAACCACTGTTCAACTCTCTACCTCTATGAGATCAACTTATTTTGCTCTCACATGTGAGTAGCAACATGTGCTGTTTGTCTTTCTATGTCTGGCTTATTTTATTTAACATGATGACTTCTATTTCCGTTCATGTTACTGCACATGACAGTATTTTGCTCTTTTTTGTGATCAAGTATATACTACCTTTTCTTTATCCATTTGTTTCTTGGTGGACACTTAGACTGATTCTGTATCTTGGCTCTTGTGCATAGTGATACAGGGGGCTGTTGGTATCCCTTTTGTATACTGACTTCCTTTTCTTTGGATGTATACCCTGCTGGATCATATAGTAGATCTATTTTTAGTTTTTAGAGGAACTTCTATACCAGTTTACACAGTGGCTGTACTAATTTATATTCCCACTGGCAGTAAACTAAGTTCCTGATCTCCACATCCTTACCAGCACCTTTGTTTATTTTTGATCATTTTGATAATGGTCATTTTAACTGGGTGTATCTCACCGTGGTTTTGATTTGTGTTTTCCTGATGGTTAGTGATATTGAACATTTTTTCATGTTCTTGTTAGTAATTTATATGTCTTCTTTTGAGAAATGTTTATTTAGATCGTTTGTCTACTTTTTAATGAGATTATTTATTTTTTTGCTGTTGAGTTCCTTGTACATTCTATCAGTCCCTAGTCAGATGAATAATTTGAAAATGTTTTCTCCCATTCAGCAGATTGTCTCTTCACTCTGTTGATTGTTTCCTTTTCTGTACAGAAGCTTTTTAGTGTGTGTAACCCTATTTGCCTGTTTTTGCTTTTGTTGTCTCTGCTATTGAGGTCTTACTCAAAAATCTTGGCTCAGATCAATGTCATTATGTGCTTCCCCAGTGTTTTCTTTTAGTAGTTTCATAGTTTCAGGTCTTAAATTTACATCACATTTTGATTTGGTTTTTGTATGTGGTGAGACATAGGGGTCTAATATCATTTTTCTGCATATATATATATATCCAGTTTTCCCATCACCACTTACTGAAGAGACTGTCCTTTCCCCACTGAATGTTCAAAAATCACCTTTGTCAAAAATCAATTGACTGTAAATATATAGATTTTTTTATGAGTTCTCTGTTCTGTTTCATTGGTTGATGTGTCTGTTTTTATGTCAGTATCATGCTGTTTTAGTTACTAAAGTTTTGTAGTATATTTTGAAATTAGGTGATGTGATGCCTCCAGCTTCGTTCTTTTGGCTATTGGAGTCTTCTGTGGTTTCATATGACTTTTAGGATTGTTTTCTCTTTATCTGTGAAGAATGTCATTGGTATTTGGATAGGGGTTACATTGAATCTGTAGATTGCTTTTGGTAGTATGGCCATTTTCACAGTATTAATTCTTCCAGTCCATGAACACGAAATGTGGTTTGTTTTTTTGTTTTTTTTTTTGACTTGTTCAATTTCTTTCATGAGTATTTTATAGTTTTCGTTGTAGAAATTTAATAAACTCACCTCCTTCTGTTTATTAATCTCACTCTTTTTTTGCAGCTATTATAAATGAGATTGATTTCTTTTTCTGCTATTTTCTTGTATATAGAAACAACTGATTTTTTAATGTTAATTTTGTATCCTGCAACTATTCTGAATTCATTTATCAATTCTAAGAGTTTTCAGTGGAGCTTTAAGGGTTGTCTATATATGTAAGATTATGCTGTCTACAAACAGGAACAGTTTGGCTTCCTTCTTTCCAATTTGGATGTCCTTTATTTTTTTCTCTTGCCTAATTGCTCTGGCTCAGAACTTACATTACTATATTGATAAGAGTGGCGAGAGTGGACATTCTTTTCTTGTTCTAGTTCTTTTTTTTCTTATTTATTTTACCTGGTGATCAGGAAGTATTGTTGGGAGACCTTTTTTTTTTATTTTTTATTTTTTACTGATTCAATCTTGTTACTTGTGATTGGTCTGTCCAGGTTTTCTATTCTTATTTCAGTCTTGGTAGGTTGTATGTGTCCAGGAATTTATTAATTTTCATTCGGTTTTTCCATTTATTGGCATATAGTTTATTGTAATGGTCTCTAATGATTCTTTGTATTTATGTGGTATCAGTTATAATGTCTCCTTTTTTGTCTCTGATTTTATTTGGATTTTTTTTCCTTGTCTGGTTAATGGATTGTTGATTTTATCTTTCTAAGAAACCAACTGTTCATTTTGTTGATTTTTTTTTTTTTTTTGAGACGGAGTCTCGCTTTGTTCCCCAGACTGGAGTGCAGTGGTGCAGTATTGGCTCACTGCAAGCTCTGCCTCCCAGATTCACACCATTCTCCTGCCTCAGCCTCCTGAGTAGCTGGGACTCCAGGTGCCCACCACCACTCCTGGCTAATTTTTTTTGTATTTTTAGTAGAGACAGGGTTTCACCGTGTTAGCCAGGATGGTCTCAATCTCCTGACTTTGTGATCCATCCACCTCGGCCTCCCAAAGTGCTGGGATTATAGGCATGAGCCACCGCGCCCAGCCTGATTCTTTGGATTTTTTTAGTCTCAATTTTGTTTATTTCTGCTCTGATCTTTATTATTTCTTTTCTTCTAATTTGTGGTTTGGTTTGTTCTTGCTTTACTGATTCCTTGAGGTGCATTGTTAGGTTGTTTATCTTTCTACTTTTTGTATGTAGACATTTATTGCTATAAACTTCCCTCTTAATATTGCTTTAGCTGTATCCCATAGTATTTGGTATGTTGTGTTTTTCTATTTTTAGTTGTTTCAGAGAGCTTTTAAACTTCATTTTTAATTTCTTCAGCGACTCATTGGTTGTTCAGAAGCAAGTTGTTTAATTATGTGTTTGTACAGTTTCTAAAGTTCCCCTTGTGATTGATTTCTAGTTTTATTCCGTTGTGTTCAGAAAAGATACTTGATATGATTTCTGTTTTTAAACATCTGTTGATAATGGTTTTATAGCCTAATAGGTGGTCTATCCTGGAGAATGTTTCATGTGCTAATGAAAAGAATGTATATTCTGCCATAGCTGTTGGATGAAGGTTCTGTAAATGTCTGTTAGATCTATTTAGTCTGAAGTGTAGTTCCAATCCAGTGTTTCTTTCTTGATTTTCTGTCTAGATAATCTGTTCAGTGCTGAGAATGGACTGTTGAAGTCTCCAATCATTGCTTTATTGGAGTTGATCTCTCTCTTTAGATCTCATGGTATTTGCTTTATGTATCTGGGTGCTTTGGTGTTAGGTGCATATAGATTTAGAATTGTTATGTCCCCTTGCTGAATGGAACATTTTATCACTATATAATGACCTTTTTTGTCTCTTTTCACAGTTTTTTCTGGAGACAGAGTCTTGCTCTGTCACCCAGGCTCGAGTGCAGTGGCATGATCTCGGCTCACTGCAACCTACACCTCCCGGGTTCAAACGATTCTGCCTCAGCCTCCCAAGTAGCTGGGACTACAGGCACGCATCACCATGCCCGACTAATTTTTATATTTTTAATAGAGATGAGGTCTTGCCGTGTTGGCCAGGCTGGTCTTGAACTCCTGACTTCAGGTGATCTGACTGCCTCGGCCTCCTAAAGTGCTGGGATTACAGGCATGAGCCACCACACCTGGCCCTCTTTTCACAGTTTTTGACTTAAAATCTGATTTATCTGATACAGGTATAGCTACTCTTGCTTACTTTATTTCTGTTTGAGTGAAATATCTTTTTCCATTCGTTTACTTTTAGTCTATATATGTCTTTACAAATAAAATGATTTTCTTGTAAGCAGCCTTTAGTTGGGTGTGTCATGTGTTTGGGAGGCCGAGCTGGGAGTTTTGCTTGAGCAGGAGTTCAAGACCAATGTAGGCAACATAGTGAGAACCCATTTCTACAAATAAATGAATACATAAATCATTTAAAAGCTACAGAGGGGGAAGAGATTACAGTAGACCCATTCAGCCAGGTTGTGTCTTTTAAGTAGGGGGATTTAATTGGGGGTATATTC
>NW_012115043.1:13132123-13175472 GCF_000951035.1 Colobus angolensis palliatus
ATTCTCCTGCCTCAGCCTCCTGAGTGAGCTGGGACTACAGGTGCCTGCCACCACGCCCAGCTAATGTTTTGTATTTTTAGTAGAGATGGGGTTTCACTGTGTTAGCCAGTATGGTCTCGATCTCCTGACCTCATGATCGGCCTGCCTCGGCCTCCCAAAGTGCTGGGATTACAGGCGTGAGCCACTGCGCCAGGCCTTTTTTTTTTTTTTGCATATTCATTCTTTCTTTTTTTCCTCTCATTCAGCGTTGTGGTTTGGTAGTTTTCTGTAGCAGTAACATTTGACTCTTCTTTTTCTCATTTGTGTATCACAGTGGCCTGTGCTATACAGCTTTGTAGTAATGGCGGCAGTGGTGGTGTAGGTTGTTAGCATTATAATTCTGTGTGTTTTCATAATGGTGATTATGGTTTCTTTTGCTTCCAGGTGCAGGACTCCCTTGAGTATTTCTTGTAGGGTCAGTCTAGTGGTGATTAATTTCCTATTTTTGCTTGTGTGGGAAAGACTTTATTTGTCTCTCGTTTCTGAAGGATAGTTTTGCTAGGTATAGACTCTTGGCTGCTAATTTGTAAACTATCCTTCAGAAACGAGGGACAAATAAAGTCTTACAGATTTTTGGCTACCAATTTGTTTTTTCTTTCAGTGCTTTGAACATATCCCATTCTCTCCATGCCAGTGAAATTTCTACTGAGAAATCTGCTGCTAGTCTAATAGATACTCCCTTATATGTGACTTGATACTTTTCTCTTGCTGTTTTTTTAGAATTTTCTTTGTCCTTGACTTTTTACAGTTTGACTATAAATCCTCAAGGCAGACCTATGTTTTCAGCTATTATCTTAATAAATAGGTTTTCTTTTTTTCTTTCTTTTTTTTTGAGACAGTCTCACTTCATCACCCAGGCTGGAGTGCAGTGGTACAGTTTCAGCTCACTGCACCCTCTGCCTTGCAAGTTCAGGTGATTCTTTTGCCTCAACCTCCTGAGTAGCTGGAACTACAGGTGCGCGCCACCCTACCCAGCTAGTTTTTTTCATATTTTTAGTAGAGACGGGGTTTCAAGCTCCTGACCTCAAACGATCCACCCGCTTTGGCCTCCCGAAGTCTTGGGATTACAGGCATGAGCCAGCATACCCAGCCAAAACATAGGTTTTCTGTGCCTATATTAATTTAATCTCTTCTCCTTCTGTAGCTTTTAAATGATTGATTGATTGATTGATTGCAGAGATGGGATCTCACTACATTGCCTAGGTTGGTCTTTAACTCCTGGGCTCAAGTGATCCTGCCACCTCAGCCTCCCAAAGTTCTGGCATTACAGGCATGAGTTACTGCACCCAACCTTCTGCAGCTCTTATAATATGAAAATTTATTCAGTTTGTGGTGTCCCATAAGTCTTACAGGCTTTCTTCCTTTTTTTTTTTCCTTCCCCTAAATGAGTAATTTCAAACATTCTATCTTGAAGTTCAGAGATTTTCTTTTGCTTGATCAAGTCTGCTGTTGAAGCTCTCTATTATGTATTTTTATTTTATTCATTGAATTCTTAAGCTGCAGGAGTTTTGTTTCTACTTAATGATATTTATTACTTTTTTGAATTTCTCATATTAATTATTTTCCTAATTTCATTGAATTTTTTTATCTATATTTTCTTGTGTCTTTTCCCTCAAATCATCATTTTGAATTCCTTTTTAGGTAATTTATTGATTTCCTTTGCATTGGGACCTGTTGCTAGAGAGTTAATTATGTTCCTTTGGTGGTGTCATATATATTTGTTTTTTCATGTTTCTCGAGTCCCTGTGTTGATGTCTGTGTACCTGTCTGGTGGAACAGTCATCTCATCTAAATTGTCTATAGTGGCTTTCATGGAGATACACTCTCATTTGTAGATGGATCTTAGTATGCTGGTAGGGAAGGGTGTGATGATTCTGTTTCCAGGTAGGTGCAATGGTATAGTCTCCATGCAACTTCTTCAGCTGTATTCAACATCATCAATAACTGTAGGCACCTCAGTGACTTGTGCTGTAGAAGTTTGTGGTAATGGATGCTGGTGGTGTAGGTTGTTAATGTCCTCAGTGGCGATGACTTTTGGGGCCCTCCTATTCTCATTTTTCTCATAATGGTGAGACTTAGCCAAGGGGATCCCTCTTGATGTCAGGTCTGACATGCATGGCCTACAAGCACCTGCTGCAGTGCTGGCTTCCAGTTGCAGATGCGCAGAGTAACTATGGGGCTGGAGTTCTAGGCTCAGGATCTTACAAACCTGTTGGTACTTGTGTCTTGCAGTGCATGTTTACTGTCTGTGGCAAGATTGAATGTAGGTTGCCTATAGCACCAGGATCTATGACTCTGGGTTACTCCCTAGCAGCTTGGGCCTAGCGGGCCAGTCTGTAGCTGTGGTTATACACTTTGTGGGCAGGGCATAGCCCTGGTTTGAGTCCAGGGAAGAAGAGATGCTCTGGAGATTTGAGCCCAGAGCACAGTGCATGGCAGTAATTTCGGAGCCTGAGCGAATAGGACTCAGTGGCGAGTTGGGTCGCTGGGGATGGAGGTGTTGGTGAGTCTAGACCCTGGGATGGTGGGGCTTGGTGGTATCCCAGAGTCTGTGAGACCAGGTGCAGCAATAGCAAGTACCTCAGAATGTTCAAGCACAGCTGTCATTTGGGCCCTGGGAGGCAGAGAGCAGCACAGTGATGACTGTTCTGGGGAGAAGGGTATCTCAGCAGCTCAGACTCTAGGGGGCTAGTCTAGCTCCAGGGAGGCAGGGTGCTAGAGTTATTCGGCCTGTAGGCATAGTATCCCAGTTCAGCCGTTGATATTTCCCTGGGTTGTGAGTTATTGTGTTGGCTTAGCCCTGGAATGCACGGCTCCTCAACTTGGCCAAGGCATTGTTACCTGAAGGAGCAATGTGCTGCTTTATCTCATGCCCTGCAGGGTGTGACTTTTCCGTGTAGGCCCAGGCACTGTTTCTTTGGGACACACGGCTCCACCAGTGCACTGTTTACTCAGTAGGCAGTGTGCAGTTTCAGGTTTTTGAAGTTGTATACCAGTAACATACTTATCATTTAAATGATGAGACTTATGATTTAAAAATTGGTACTGTGTCTGATAATGTGGATCTAATCTAATATCTAATAGTATATAGGAAATAACTAGTAATTTACTTTGTTTAATCAATGTTTCTTCTAGTCCAAGTCAAGGTCCTTGTTGTACAGCACAGTGTGCATTCAAGTCAAAGTCTGAGAAGTGTCGGGATGATTCAGACTGTGCAAGGGAAGGAATATGTAATGGCTTCACAGCTCTCTGCCCAGCATCTGACCCTAAACCAAACTTCACAGACTGTAATAGGCATACACAAGTGTGCATTAATGGGGTAAGCATTTAACTATATGTTTTTAAATTTAATTTTAGAAAACTTGTTTTTCAGAAGAATTATTGATGCTTAAAGCTACATAAAGTAATTAATCTTGGTCTCTGTTTAAGTAATATCCCTATCTATTCCCTCACAAAACCATGAATATATTATGTAGCATTCAATTAGCTACTAATTTGTTTTTCATCTTCCCATGTACATGTGGTTGATATTCTCTAGAGAAACATAGTTGTACAACTCGGCATGTGACTTGTCTATAATATTTAAGTTTTATAAAACAGTATTTCAGTAGCCTAAATAAAAGAACTCCTTGGTCATCTTCTCTGAATTTGAAACCTTTAAAGCTTTTGTAGCTGAATATCACTTTGCTCTACATGAAGAAAATTTAATTTTTCTTTCTTTATAGAAGAGCCATAATAACCAACATAAAATCGATTCTCATCTAATCTATTTCTCTGCTTTTATTTCAATTTTTAAAGTTGCCATTCCTTTAAAAGATTTACTGTCTTACTTGGATTTACTGTTTTTCAATTTTTTTAAATGTATTTAGGTAATTCAGTTTTGATACTCAACTCTGTTTTTCACTTTTATATCCATTTAAATATTTTGACATTGGAAGCTTATACTTGGCTATTACTATAAACAATAGGTTTGACTGTATAGGATTAAATAATTTGTCTTTTATTTTTCTTCTAGCAATGTGCAGGTTCTATCTGTGAGAAATATGGCTTAGAGGAGTGTACGTGTGCCAGTTCTGATGGCAAAGATGATAAAGAATTATGCCATGTATGCTGTATGAAGAAAAGTAAGGCTTTTAAAAGTACAGGAGTATAAAATCTGCCTCAAACTATTATTTTCTCCTAAATTTTAAGTGTTAAACTTTGACCTATAGTTTGGCCAGATAGTTTCCAGCTCAGTCTGTCCTCTTGAGGAGATTATAAATGTAACATAGCATTGTCTCTCTATCATTATGGTCTCTACGATGTTTTAAAAATGATAAACTAGACAAAACATTGCCAGCTTTACAGCAGTAATTTACATAAACACTGTTAGACTTTAAGTCATTGTGGACGCTGGATCAAGCCTTGCTGGTTGCTTGTTGACATTGTAACATTTAATGTGAATTACTAATGGCATTACCCAGCCTAACTAGAGAAGGTCTATATAACATGTTATGGTAATTATTTCAGACAGTTTTTTTTCCCTCTTTATATTTCCCCAACTGGAAATCTGATCTTCAACTTATATTTGAATCTGATCTTCAGCTTATATTTGGCATTTCTTTTCCAGTGGACCCATCAACTTGTGCCAGTACAGGATCTGTGCAGTGGAGTAGGCACTTCAGTGGTCGAACCATCACCCTGCAACCTGGATCCCCTTGCAACGATTTTAGAGGTTACTGTGATGTTTTCATGCGGTGCAGATTAGTAGATGCTGATGGTCCTCTAGCTAGGCTTAAAAAAGCAATTTTTAGTCCAGAGCTCTATGAAAACATTGCTGAATGGATCGTGGTAAGTATGGTTTTTATTTACAAAGAAAACTTAAAGTGGTTTGATCTTAATTTTACTTGGCCAGAAGTCATCAAAGTTATGAGAAAACAACTATTTATATTAGAATGACTTTATATGAATATTTCTGGTTATTATTTCCTTCTGAAGTGATCAGAATAATGTGTATCATTCATAGATTGCTTGGTAGGTGATGGGAGTCATTCTGTTTTACCACGCTCCTTAGTTCATCTCCTGGATGGGTTACTTCTTTTGGTGCATATAGGGCATTTTCATGGGACTTTAAAAAGTTTTTTTGTTGTTGTTTTTCAAGACAACTTATTTGCCCAAATCATGGACTAATTGGTGATTTTTCCTGATCTTTCAATATAATCTCTGGGTCTTCATCTTGTTTGTAATAGGAAATGTTGAACAGAGTAAGATCAGATACACAGCCTTTTGTAGATCTACTAATGATTATGGACGTTCATCCAGTAGTAATCCGCTGAATGCTTATTTTTAAGCCCACTTATCTCCAAGTTGTAGAAACATGGAATTACCTGATATTTTCTTAAAAGATTGTCAAGAATGCCTGTCCCAGCTTACTTAACTGTTCATGCTTTAAAAGTGATTACATTAAAATATCTATAGGAAGCTTGGAAATGATGTATATGAGAATGTGCTATAATTGAACTGAATGTAGTTTGCTTTGGAAATTGACTTATAACTCAGATTCCCCCTTCTCAGATTATTGTGTGTGTGTGTGTGTTCAGGACTATGGATGCCTTAAAGCACAGAAGATGTTGTTTGGGATGTCAGTCTTTTTTGATACTCTTCTGATAACATTCTGATAACATTCTAGAGTAAAAATTTTATAGTTACCTCCAGCATTTAAAATGATGTTTACCATTCCTAGGACACTTTAGAATATGTGGTTTTTAGATATGTAGTGATCATGGAGTAGAAGGATTGTTGAAATTGGATTTAGGAGATCTACCTAGGTTTCAAACCAAATGCTTGAGCAGTTGACTTAACTTAGGTTTCCTTAAAACATGTTAGTCTTTTTTTTTTTTTTAATTCCTATGCTTATTGCACAGTAAGTTCTAGTGAATACCTGTCAAACTGAAGTTCTCTTCTGGTACCATGGTATAGTGGAAAGAGCACAGGTTTGAGAATCACGTAAGGACTCAGATAATCTTTCTGGCATTTATCAATTCTGGGACTTCAAGCAACTTACCTTTCTTGGCCTTTCTTTATTTTCAACTCAGCTTTATTTTTCTTCTTCTGATTATCTCTAATAAGAAAAGTTGAAATTTGACATACTTGTCTACTATAGGGGACAGTGTATGCAGAAAAGGAAAGAGGATCTCAGAATTACGTTCTACTGAGTATATATTGTGCTAGATACTTTGGGTTTTTGGGGTACTAAATCATATCATCTAAACATAGTATTTTTTCACTTTTCTCTGTTAGCTCTAATTCTGACTCATCATATTATTTAGAATTTCAAATGCTCATTTATTTTCACTTTAAAAATATTTAATAGACATGATCTTCTAAGCTTTTTTAAGACCTTTTCTCCTCATATTTTAGATGTGAGGATTAATGAAATGTTTCACAATGAATTGGCAACATGAAATCTTTTCTTGTGCTCTGGAGCTAATTAATCAGACTCTTTCACGAGTTTATAGACATTGACTTTAAGTGTATGTAGGGTAGAACATACCTTTATTTTATATCATTGTTGACAGTCATATGCCAATCTTTTGAATAGCATGCTCATAATGTGTGAAGAGTACCGCTAGGCTGTGGGTGCATTTGTGGGCATTAACCACATCAAGCAGTAAGATAATAAACATCCGCTTCTTTGCAAGTTACTTGTCTCATTTGCTTATGTGCATAGTTTACTTGCATACCAGGGTTTATCATGTTAGCGAAGTGCCCTTGCAGTTAGTAATACAGATTATCAGGATGCTGTGGTGTAAGAAGCTGTGAAAGAAGTGAGGGGTTAGTTTCACTACTTTCCTTTCCAGTGGTGCCTGGTGGCCTTTTGTCTTCTTTCTGTGGTACACTATGGCAGCTTCTCTCCTCATGCAGGGTAGAGTAAGAAGAACTTTAACAATTTAGAACTTCAGTACATGGGTTATTGACTGCTGCTACTGATACCATGGAAACGATACTTTCTTTTCTGTGTTGACAACTATGTTTTGATTTTTCCAAATACATTTACTGTATTTGCTGAGTGCCTACTGTGTATCTGGACAGGAGAAATGATAAACATCCTTTGGATTTATCAAAGAGTCATCTAATTCTTGAAACGTTTAAGAGCATTCATCAGTGAATCTGTTGACACCTTATTTCGGCATCTCCTTTTCTTTAATTAGGGATTGAGGGCAGTGGTAATTCATTTCCAGTTTTTTCTATAGTTGATGTGTTCTGATTTTCTGTATCTTTCATGTTAGGTTTGACATTGTAGAAAACCACCTCTTACCTTGACTTTTAGTTTTCAAATTTATTGTTGTGTTTCCCCTCCTTTTAAAAATCATTGCCTGATAATTTTGTGGCTTTTTCTTTTTAATTTGTTTGGATTTATCAGGAGTTTGTATTTTTTTATTGCTAGTTTTTCAAGAGTCAAACACCTTCTCATTTTAAAATTAATTTCCACTGCATATTTTGCTATAATTTTATGCATTTAAGTATTAAGTGTCTGGTATTCTTTATGAATGAAAGATTTAGAGCACTGTTTCCCAAATGCTTAACAGAACACTAGTCCCGTTAGATGTGCTAGGGCTTCAGTGGTCAAATGAATCTGGAAAACACTGCTCCATACTATAGACCTTTCTTGGAGATTCGTGAGAAGATTATGAGAAGTCCTGCAATAAATACATATTTTAAACTTCATTTTCCAAACTTACCTAACCCTAGAACCTTTTATCGTGAAAAGACTGAGTCGTAAATATCCTTAGATGTCATTTGGGAAAATACTGATTAATAGCTGTAGTTCTCAATCCTGGTTGTATACCAGAATCACCCTGGGGTTTGGACTAATTAAATCAGAATCTCTTGGGTTTAAGTATCTGGGTCTTTTAAAACTCTCCAGTTAATTCTGATGAAGAGCCAGGGTTAAGAACCACTCATCTAGAACGGGGGCTGGCAAACTATGGCCCATGGGCCAAATCCAGCCCATGCCTCTTTCTGTGTGGCTCAGAAGCTAAGAACGGTTTTTACATTTTTAAATGATTGAAAAAAAAATTTTAAATTATCAAAATAACAGTCTTTTAAAAATCATATGAAATTCAAATTTCTGTATTGTTAAATAACATTTTATTGAAACATGGCCACACCCATTTGTTTACACATTGTCTGTGGCTGCTTTGGCACTTTGAGTGGCTGCAACAGTGACTGTATGACCCCACCAAACCTAAAATGTTTATCTGGGCTTTTATGGGAAATATTTGCCAACTCCTGATTGAGAGCGATGATCTCAAAGTGTAGGCCTGAGAAGTAGCATCAGCATCCCCTGGGAACTTCATAGAAATGCAAATTCTCAGGTTCTATTCCAGACCCACTGAGTCAGTGGTTGAGGGTGCATGCTAATAGTTTGTCTGCCATTTTTTTCGGTCTCTGCGATATGAGGACTCCTTTTTAAAAAGACTTGTAACAGAAATTTTCCATTTTGTCATCCTGATATGTTGAAAATAGAAGGTGGTTTTCACTTTGTGGAACAGGCCACATAGATAGCATAGCACTTACGAAACTTTAACAACAAAGATATAATATTATTGGAGGGTTTTTAGCATATAGTGAGGACACAGTATACATCTGCTAGATGAGTGAAGCAGATTTCTCAAATGTAATAATTTATATGGAAAAGAGTAAAAATTGTGCATATTAACTTTGAAACTGGAATGTTTTCGGGTTCCTGTTAGTGAGATTTTATCTTACTTGCCCAGGCTGAGCTTGAAGTAACCAAAAGTTTAGTAGCAAGTTGCTTTCTGCTTGGCAGATTGCTATTGCTGCCGCTGCTAGTGGTGGTGGTGGGAGTTTGAAGGATAGGAGGTGTATATGGTCAAAGTCCAGACTGCCCCTATAGGGATGACATAATCAGTATCATGACAAGGAACTGTGGGCCCCACATGGTCTTGTGACCCATGGAAACTCAAGAATGCATTTGCTGAGAGTGAGCATTGTTCAACACTGGAGTATTCATTGAAAGGATTATATGGTTGACTTCCTGGAGGTCTTTAAGAACAGTAGATTATCTTATGTCTGAAGAGACTTGAGTACATGTGTTCCCTGTCCTCGCTCATGCACTTTTTTTAGATGATACTTGATTTATCGTTTTGTTACCATACAGGTTCTTTTTCTTTTTGTTTATATTTAGATTATCATATTAAATACTATTGTAATTAATACATAATAAATTAGACTATTTAATTTTGACTTTTTACTTTATTATTGGCTATGTTTAAGTGCCTGTATTAAACATCGTTTCTTATGTAGAATTATTTTCTGAGTTGAAAAACTTCTTGAGTTGTTGAAAAATGGTTGGATGTCTTCTCTTTGTCCCTAACGTTTTGCTTAACACCCTTGTCTCTGAGATATAAGACCCTGGCACTCAGTTTACATTCAGTAAATGTTCATTGAATGAATGACAGCTCCCCTTTCATTCAGACTAATAGGTGGGCAATTTGTGATCTTTTCTTTTGAGAGAAATGCATATTTTACATTTACTAGCCTAGTTAGTATTCCTTTCCCTGATTTTATAGTATGTTTAAAGGAGATAGCATGCAATTTAGCATTTAACTCATTCTCTTTTAAAAAGAAAAACTATCAAAGGTGGCCGTACTTACTAATATTTTCAGATGCACTGTTGTTTTGTTTAGTTTTTCTTGCTATCTTGTCTGTTGCCATATTCCATTTCCCCACACGCTAAATTCACAAAAGCTACTATCATTGCCACTAAAACATCTCGAGCATTGGGCTTGTGATACATAGTTACCTGAAAAAATTTAGAAGAAAGCCAGGAATACTGTGCTAGAAGGAACTGGAAGTTCTCAAGGGCTTGAGTGCCATATTTTATTATATATCTGTTGATCTGAATTGGGACTAGGTTCTTTTTACCTTTGTTTTCTACAATTTTAACCTTTATTAAATCTGGGCTTTCTGTCTCCAGTCTGCCTCTCTTACTGCCATAGTATATACTTGTATGGTGCTTTATTTAAATCTGTAGGCCAGGTACGGTAGCTTATACCTTTAATCTTAGCACTTTGGGAGGTTGAGGAGGGAGAATTGCTGGAGACCAGCAGTTGAAGACCAACCTGGACAACCTAGCAAGACCCTGTGTATGCAAATAAATCAATAAATGAATTCGCAGGGTGTGGCAGCATGTACCTTGTAGTCCCAGCTACTCAGGAGGATCACTACAGCCCAGGAGGGCAAGGCTGCAGTGAGCCATGATTGCACCATTGCATTCCAGCCTGGGCAACAGAGCAAGACCCTGTCTTTTAAAAGAAAAAACAAAACAAAACAAAAAAAGAAGAGTGTGTAGGTACTAAAAAGACTATCATTAAATATATCCAAACCAGTTTTACTGTCCTATCTCTGTTGTAACGGCCTTGTCACGTTATTTGTATGTGTAGGCAATCTAGAAATAATAAATGAGCTGTTAGATACGTTTCAAGGTCAGTATTTAAATACTGACTTACTTGTAATAAGTAGTTCAACAGGTATTGTGTTTGTTGGCTCGGTACTGAGGTAATAGGATATAAGTCCAGGGAGCTCACAGGTCAGTTTGGGATAGAGAACACAGGCCAGAGAAACGTATCTTCAGTCTGTATGCTGTTTTCACAGAACTAGGAGAACCTATTAGGAAGAGCCTTTAAGGCAGTAACGCCAGAACTAAGTTCTTTTTTTATTTTTATTTTTGAAATGGAGTCTCACTCAGCCGCCTAGGCTGGAGTGCAGTGGCGTAATCTCAGCTCACTGCAACCACCATCTCCCAGGTTCAAGCGGTTCTCCTGTCTCAGCCTCCCAGGTAGCTGGGATTACAGGCACCAGCCATCATGCTTGGCTAATTTTTGTATTTTAGTACAGATGGAGTTTCACTATGTTGGCCAGGCTGGTCTTGAACACCTGACCTCAGGTGATCCACCCGCCCCAGCTTCCCACAGTGCTAGGATTACAGACGTGAGCCACCATGCCTGGCCAAGCTAAGTTCTTAAGAATTAGTAGAAGTAGAGAGTACAGAAATATTTTGTGGGGATAGAGCCTGTGAAAAAGTCACAGAAGTATGAATTTTGCAAAACAAACATTTTTTTCTACTTTTTTCTTTTGAAAAGTTTGATTATTCTTTCTTTAATTGACAAAGTAATACTACATTCAAAAGTAGGCCTTTCCCCCCGGATCCCCAGTCTTTTCAGGATGGATTTCTTGTGTATTCTCTGAAACTGTCTATACTACTCTAAGGATATATACTTTTTTAAAAGGTGGAATCATATATACTTTGCTGTACTTTATCGTGTGCTCAAGTTTTTGCTTTTGCTGTTTTTCCTCTCTCCTACATAATGGTCTGTCTTGGAAATCTTTGGTGGGAAGCATTCAAAGAAGGGTTTGACACAAAGGAGTAACATGGTCAGTTCCATATTTTAGGTAGCCAAAACACTGATGGCCATATTTTCATAAAAATGAAAGTAAAGATGAAGGAAGGAAATATATTCAAGGTGATAATGACTTTAGGAATAGATCTGTATCTCCTTTACCCAACTTGCCCATCAACCTGAGAAAGCTAGTAGGAAAACTCTTAAGCTTTTGCACTCATGGATTGGCTCACATTAGAGGTGTTGCTACTTCCCCAGCAGGTGTTTGGAAATGTACGGTTGTTGTCAGAGTAACTGAAGGGGCTCTACAGGCATTTGATGGATGGGGGCCAGAGATGCTAAACTGCATTACTCAAAATGGTCCTATACTGTTGTGACAGACTGAGAGTGGCCTTCTACCCTGTCTTACGATAAGTAGCAGGTCTGTTATTTGAGGATGAATAAAAACAAAAACAATAGGAGTCTATGGAATATCTATATAATAAAGGAATGGGAACATCATCCTAAAGACTAACAAGGAGAGCAGAACTCTGAACATGATTTTTATAGAGAAAAAAAAAAAAAAATCTGGCAGTCTCAAGAAGCAGCTTTTAAAAAGTAGATTGTAAAGTTTTAATTTCCAAGGCAGATTCAGCCCTGTCAGCATGTTTTTTATAGTCTACACATTGTTTTAAGAAATTTCTCACAAGTTTGCCAGTACTTAAAAATAGATTTTAAATAAAAATTCCGATATATTGCTTCTCTTGAAAAATCAGATCTTTAAGCATTAAGGTTGAATTGCATTCCACCTTACCTGCCATGTAAGCTTTTTAGTTTGCAGTCCCTGCAGTAACAAGCAATGTGAGGGACAACCATGATACAGTTTTTACAGACTGAATAATAAACATGAAAATAAAGAGAAGGAAGGTGTTTGTGGGACTCTTCTGTACAGAAATCTAATCTGAGAATTAAACAAGACTGAGAAATGACACTCAAGTGTAAATAATTCCAAGTTTGATTTTAAAATTGAATATATAGGTATGTGTGTGTGTGCGTGTATATGTATGTATGTATATATCTCTTTCCCTTTTTTGTTCCCTCTCCTTTTGTTGAAGCAGTTAATTCCTAAAGCTGTTAGGTGAGCCCAAGCAGGGTAGGCATCCACGCCAAACTTGGGGAGCTGCAGTGGCACAGAGCAGAGTGTTGGAAGCTGACCAGTTTTGGAAGGTGTGGGATGGGGAAGACTACCAGTATGGGGTTTCAGAGCCCGAGTAGAGTGAGAAGTGCACCCCTGTGGAGGAATGACTGGCATGGGATGTCAAGAGTGCAAGTATGAGGAAGGTGTCTCCATAGGAGGGGTAGGACTAAGAGAAACCAGGGCTTTTTGGAGAAATGGCAGATTCCAAGGCTGGGGTAGGGAAAGAACAAGATAAATCTGGAACTTCTTATTGGGCCAGAAAGTAAGAAAGGGCTCAAAGAATGATGAGGACATGTTCAAAAAACACAGTAATGTCAGTAACTGATTATATGTATATAAAATAGGAAACCATGAGGGAATAAATAAATAAATGAATACATTGAAAGTTTGAAGAAGAACAGGGTATTTACATACTTCCAAATTACGTCCCTACAAAATATTCATTGTCTACAAAAGAGAAACAAGAATCATGGTAAAATTTGGCAGATAACACCTTAATCCAGTGATCAAGTTAACATCAGCAGTAATGAAATAAAAATCACGTGCTACCTGATAGGATGCAGCGAGAACACAGCATGTGTGATATTCTTACCAAAGATGTGTGACCTGAATTTGATCACAAAGAAACACCAGAGAAACCCAAATTGAAGGACATTCCCATACAAAATAACTGCCCTGTAATCTTCAAAAGTATCAAGGTCATAAAAAACAAGGAAAGACTGGAGTATTTCCAAATCAAAGGAGAGTAAAGAAACATGGTGGCTAAATATAGCACACGATTCTGAACTGGATGGTATTGGGACAAATGGCAAAACCTGAATGGGGTCTGAGGATTAAATGTTAGTAATATATCAGCCCTGATTTCCTGATTTTGGTGATCGTCTTGTTATCTAGGAAACCACCCTTATGTTGTAGAAATTATATGCTAAAATGTTCAGGAGTAACAGCATGGTGCTAGCAACTTACTCTGAGGTGCTTCCAGATTTTTAAAAGGTTTTTTTTTTGTTTTTGTTTGTTTGTTTGTTTGAGGTGGAGTCTCATTCTGTGGCCCAGGCTGGAGTGCAGTGGCACAATCTCGGCTCGCTGCAGCCTCTGCCTTCCGGGTTCAAGCGATTCTCCCCGCTCAGCCTCCTAAGTAGCTGGGATTACAGGCACCTGCCATCATGCCCGGCTAATTTTTGTATTTTTAGTAGAGACCAGGTTTCACCATGTTGGCCTGGCTGGTCTCGAACTCCTGACCTTAGGTGATCCACCTGCCTCAGCCTCCCAAAGTGCTGGGAGCCACCATGCCCGGCCTCAGGTTTTTAAAAGGTTTTTGAATTGTACTTGCAGCTTTTCTTTAAGTTTGAGTTCAAAATAAAACAAATTTTTATAAAGTAGGAAAGGCTTTACGTACACACAGAAAAAGTGGCTTGGAATATTTTGCCACAACATGCCTTTTAATTTTAGCATTTCTCTCATTAATGCTAAAATTAGTATTAGTATTACTTTAATTACATAAAGACTGCTGGAAAAAGTAAACAGTGTAGAAGTGGTACCCAGTTTAAGTTCCTAAGTCATAGAAAATCTTAAGTGGGAGTTTTGCTAGAAACAATCAGTAGTAACTATGTATGTGTTACAATGATCTGTGTTAAGTAAATGTAAAGGTTCAGTTTTAAAGTTGTAAATATTTTGTATGATGTTTATTAGTACATGTGGTCTTAAAACAAAGTTTGAATATTTGGAATTGCAAAATATAATTTGAGACTAGACACATTAATTTTCCTATAAATTTATCAATAATTTTTGAAGGTTTTTCTGTTTGGCTAATTGATTTGTTTAATATAGTTCAGTTTAAAAGTGAAGTTTTGGTTTCTTCTAAGACTGGATGAACTTTGCCTGCTGCTAAAATATATATCTTCTTCCACTTTTCTTTTTTTCTTTTTTTTTTTTTTTGAGATGGAGTCTCGCTCTGTGGCCCAGGCTGGAGTGCAGTGGCCGGATCTCAGCTCACTGCAAGCTCCGCCTCCCGGGTTTATGCCATTCTCCTGCCTCAGCCTCCCGAGTAGCTGGGACTACAGGCGCCCGCCACCTCGCCCGGCTAGTTTTTTGTATTTTTTTTTTGTAGAGACGGGGTTTCACCGTGTTAGCCAGGATGGTCTCGATCTCCTGACCTCGTGATCCACCCGTCTCGGCCTCCCAAAGTGCTGGGATTACAGGCTTAAGCCACCGCGCCCGGCCTTTTCTTCCACTTTTCATATTTAAAATTAAAGATAGTTAATCTATAAACTAATGAATAAAATAAAGATATTATATATAATGTAATGAAAACTAATGTATATAAAAAGTGATTTCATAACTAGTCCGAGTCTCAGATTCCAAATGAAATAGAAGAGGAAAAGGGTGTCTCAAAAGAGATAGAATTCCAGTCTTAACTTTGATAATTAGAAAGCAATATAGGTTAAAGAGTAATTTTAAAATCTATTCTCTAGTAGAATTTAAAGCAAGTTACATGCTTTCTAAGCCATGGAAAGTATAAACGCAAACAAAACATAGTCTATAAGAGTAAGAGGAGATCCTTTTGTAGTTCGTAAGTGTGATGATTGGGTTTGCACACTCTTATGTAAGATATGTCTCCCTCAAACCTTGTTAGGGTATTGTCACATTACCCATTTGAGGGAGAAAAAAGAGTAAGGGGAAAACACAAAGGAAATATAAACCAGAAAATATTTAATAACATGGGAAAATACAATATAACTATATGCAAGATGACCCCAGTTTTGTAATTGTGTTCATGTGTATGACAAATGTTGTTATATGTAGAAAAGAGACTGAAAAAAATCAGATTGAGCAATTTCCTCTATGAGATGAATTTATGGGTGATTTCCATTTTCTCCTTTAAACTTTTTTTTATATTTAAACAATATACATGTGCAAATATCTAACATATGTATACAACTCCTAAACAAATGTTCTTTAAAAATTACAATATACTGTGTTCTATCTTTTATATACTGTAAAAGGTGTTCTAAAATATTTTGTAGATTTTGTTTTTTTCAGTGGAAAAATCTGTTTATTTCTAGGCTCATTGGTGGGCAGTGTTACTTATGGGAATTGCTCTGATCATGCTAATGGCTGGATTTATTAAGATATGCAGTGTTCACACTCCAAGTAGTAATCCAAAGTTGCCTCCTCCTAAACCACTTCCAGGTAAGAATATTTGAGCAAGATACATGTTTATATAACTCAGAATTGTTTAGCAGGTAGAGTTGAATTATAAATGAGTCTTTAGTAACTAATGTTATAGTACTTTCTCCTTAAGAATGGGATTATTGGATGAATGATTTAGTTGATATTTGTGTGCTTTTTGTCAATCCAGTCTGGGCAGTGACTGCTAAGTTAATGCTGATTTATCTGAATGTCTGAATATTTAGAACTAGAAATTTTAAATTTTGCTTGGTATTTGTTTTCTTGGTTATATATATACATATATATATTCTAACATCTTGTCGTGATTATGGTAAACTACTTTAAAATTATTGATCTTTCTATTCTAATAGTTGTGCTTCTCTTATTGTTGTCCTTCCTTCCCTTCCATCTTCCCTTCCTCCCGCCTTCACTTCCTTCTTTTTCTTTCTTTCACTATGTTGCCCACGCTGGACTTAATCCAGAGCTCAAGCAATCCTCCCCACCTGAGCCTCCTAAGTAGCTGGGACTAGGGGCACGTGCACTGCGCCCAGCTCTCTTACTGTTTTTACTGTTTGTGCTTTTGAAATATTTTCTGGCACATAAGCTTATTTTCCCCCAGGGTGATGCTTATGGGGAAATACAGATCCCTGTGGGAAAGTCTTAGAGTAGAGGATTCATTCACCAAATAAGCATAGTCAAGTATTCTCCATTCCTGAAAACAACTCTTTAGTTCTAGTCTCCACCTTTTTCCTCTCAGGGAGACATAGCATGAGGAAGGACCCTCTTTAGATGAGCTGTGGGCATTGGAAGGAGAAAAGGATAGAAAATAAACCTTTCGTATTGTTTAGTCCCCTCTGTTTATCCCTCCCCCCTCCAAGGTATTCGTAGCTATTCTCTACAGGTATGGGGACAGACATTGTCTCAGGGCAGCGGCAGGGGAGAACCAGAGATAAATGACAGCAGTTCCCTCTCCTGCTGCTCTCAGACTTCTTACAAAGTGTCTTGCCTCAGGCAAACCCACTACCTTACACAAAGTAGTTCAAAACTAGATTTCTTATGCTTTTTCCCTGTTTTCCCTCAATTGTTCACCTGCATTTACCTGTCTGGGGCAAGATGGCCAATAGTCATGCTAGGACAGTATCTTAGTGAGAATTAGAGAAAATTTGATTTTTATGTCATTGCTTTTCTTAAATTCACAATGTTAGTTAGCACTCGGGAACTTACGTTAGTATTTAAGGAAGTTCAAAGGGCCACATGACACTTTTTAGATACTGTTACCAATTGTTGTCTCATTCAGTGAAACATTTTATGTGTATATTAATTTCATTTTAAATAATAGCACCTTTAAAAGCTTAGAAAACTAGCTGTCATTTATTGAACCCTCACAAAAAGTGTTAAACATTTTTATGTGAATTATATAATCTTTACAACAGGCTATATACATTAATTATCCCTGTTTTACAGTGTAGGCATCTGAGTCTCAGGTTAAGGCGTTTGCTCAAAGACAGTTAGTAATTCCCTCATATGGATTCCATCCACAGAATCTGTGATATTAATCTGGATTAATCTAATACTTGTGGCTGTTGAGCACTGAAATGTAGCTAGTTTCCATTGAAATGTGCTGTTTTAATTAAAATGCATGCCAGAGTTTGAAGATTTAGTATAAAAAATGAAATATTTTGTTAGTAATTTTTTATATTGATTACATATTGAAATAACACTTTGGCTATGCTAATTTAAATAAAATAAAAAATATTATTAAAATTATTTCACCTTTTAAACCTTTTTTATTACGGCTATCAGAAGATTTTAAATTACATTGGTGGCCCATATTATTGGACAGCACTGAACTAAAACCTTTCTTATTGAAACAGCAGCTTGGCTTTTAAAGACTGAAAAGCTCATGATTGATAAATCTGTTTTGCTTTTGTTTGTGGCTCACAGGCACTTTAAAGAGGAGGAGACCTCCACAGCCCGTTCAGCAACCCCAGCGTCAGCGGCCCCGAGAGAGTTACCAAATGGGACACATGAGACGCTAACTGCAGCTTTTGCCTTGGTTCTTCCTAGTGCCTACAATGGGAAAACTTCACTCCAAAGAGAAACCTATTAAGTCATCATCTCCAAACTAAACCCTCACAAGTAACAGTTGAAGAAAAAATGGCAAGAGATCATGTCCTCAGACCAGGTGGAATTACTTAAATTTTAAAGCCTGAAAATTCCAATTTGGGGGTGGGAGGTGGAAAAGGAACCCAATTTTCTTATGAACAGATATTTTTAACTTAATGGCACAAAGTCTTAGAATATTATTATGTGCCCCGTGTTCCCTGTTCTTCGTTGCTGCATTTTCTTCACTTGCAGGCAAACTTGGCTCTCAATAAACTTTTACCACAAATTGAAATACATATATTTTTTTCAACTGCCAATCAAGGCTAGGAGGCTCGACCACCTCAACATTGGAGACATCACTTGCCAATGTACATACCTTGTTATATGCAGACATGTATTTCTTAGGTACACTGTACTTCTGTGTGCAATTGTAAACAGAAATTGCAATATGGATGTTTCTTTGTATTATAAAATTTTTCCGCTCTTAATGAAAAATTACTGTTTAATTGACATACTCAGGATAACAGAGAATGGTGGTATTCAGTGGTCCAGGATTCTGTAATGCTTTACACAGGCAGTTTTGAAATGAAAATCAATTTACCTTTTTCTTATGATGGAGTTGATTTTGATACTCATTTTTTTCTTTATCACATGGCTGCTACGGGCACAAGTGACTATGCTGAAGAACACAGTTGAGTGTTGTGCAAACTGGACATAGCAGCATATGCTACTTCAGAGTTCATGATGTAGATGTCTGGTTTCTGCTTACGTCTTTTAAACTTTCTAATTCAATTCCATTTTTCAATTGATAGGTGAAATTTTATTCATGCTTTGATAGAAATTATGTCAATGAAATGATTCTTTTTATTTGTAGCCTACTTATTTGTGTTTTTCATATATCTGAAATATGCTAATTATGTTTTCTGTCTGATACAGAAAAGAAAAGCTGTGTCTTTATCAAAATAATTGAACAGTTTTTTCAACATATCATCACTGATCGTTGGTAACCACTAAAGATGAGTAATTTGCTTAAGTAGTAGTTAAAATTGTAGATAGGCCTTCTGACATTTTTTTTCCTAAAATTTTTAACAGCATTGAAGGTGAAACAGCACAATGTCCCATTCCAAATTTATTTTTGAAACAGATGTAAATAATTGGCATTTTAAAGAAAGAGAAAGCAAAAACATTTAACGTATTAACAGGCTTATTGCTATGCAGGAAATAGAAGGGGCATTACAAAAACTGAAGCTTGTGACATATTTATTGCTTCTGTTTTCCAACTACGTCACTTCAATTAGAAGTAAAGCTATGATTTTCCTGACTTTACATAGGAGGCAAATTTAGAGAAAGTTGTAAAGATTTCTATGTTTTGGGTTTTTTTTTTTCTTTTTTTTTTTTTAAGAGTATAAGGTTTACACAATCATTCTCATAATGTGACGCAAGCCAGCAAGGCCAAAAATGCTAGAGAAAATAATGGGATCTCTTCCTTGTAAACTTGTACAGTATGTGGTGACTTTTTCAAAATACAGCTTTTTGTACATGATTTAGAGACAAATTTTGTACATGAAACCCCAGATAGACTATAAATAATTCTAAACAAACAAGTAGGTAGATATGTATGTAATTGCTTTTAAATCATTTAAATGCCTTTGTTTTTGGACTGTGCAAAGGTTGGAAGTGGATTTGCATTTCTAAAATGGTGACTTTTATTCTGCAAGAGTTCTTAGTAACTTCTTGAGTGGTAGACTTTGGAACATGTAAATTTTTTGCTTGTAATGTTATCCTGTGGTAGGGTTTTGGCAGGTACACACACTGCCCTATTTTATTTTGAGTCTAAGTTAAATGTTTTCTGAAAAGAGATACATGCACTGAACTCTTTCCACTGCGAAACAAGATGTGGTAAAATAAAAGGATCAAGAAAAATGAGATCTAATACTACTGTCAGTTTTAATGTCCACTGTGTTTTATACAGTATCTTTTTTTGTTCACTTTGGAAATTTTTACTAAAAATTGCAAAAAATAAAGTATTGTGCAAAGATGTAAGGTTTTTTGAAACTTGAAATGCATTAATAAATAGACTTGATTAAATCAACTTGAAGGTTCTATACTCTTTGAACTTGTGAGAACGATCACAAGAAACTTCCCACAAGGCAGGTTTTCTTACAGTTGTCTCTTCCTGCAAAAGTATAGATTATCTTTATTCTTAACACCCAACTAATCTCAACTGCATTACGTTGTTTCTAATCAATATTCAGTGCTTGTCTTGGTGGAAGAGGTGAGTCATTTTGAAAACTTATGGTCTTGTTTATATGTGTTTTTCAAAGTTTTTAATGCTAAGTACCTCATTTATTTTAAAAAGCCTGATTTAATGATAAGTCTATTTAAAATTTTGAGCCAACATTTTTCTGTTCATAGCAAATGTGGAGAGAATTGACATTTCAGTGTTATCTAGAAAAGGAATTGTAAGCCCAGAATAGTTCCCTGCATGGGGTAATCTACTTCAAATTCTTTTTTCAGTCAAGGTTAGCTGTACTTGTTAAATGAGTAAATATGTAATACTTTGTGAATCACTTTGTTAATTTAGGAGTATCAAATGTATGTTATGTTTAGTTATTTATGAAACTCAATATTGATTGATTTGGGTAATTATAAATTAGTTATTTTTACTTAAAATCGAATGCTTAAATTCTGTTTACAGTCCGTCCTGTCTCCCTCCCTCTCTCCCTCCCCCTCTCCCTCCCCAGTTATATAAATTCAGACACCAATTCACAAACAAAATCAGAAATAAGATAAATTTATTAACTGCTTCTGGATTTAGCATTCCCTGTAGTGTCAGGCAATGTCATGTGGTTTGGGGAAGCATTTATTTAAGTAAATGACAACTTTCTCTGATCAGTCTTGTTTTGTGAGGTGTCTTCAACACTTTGTGCTTTGGGTACTTCGTTTTTGTCACAGTCTTAGAATAGTGAAATCTGATTTGTCCAAGCTGAGCAAACTACTCGACCCTAAGTCCTTGTATTTGTCCCTGTAGTAAGACCTAATTATTATTATTTCTCAAAGATGGGATTGGTGTCCTTGGCAGCTGTGAAATTTCAGGGGCTTGTGCATGAGAATATTTTCCTATGAAGTATTTCTAATTGAAAGTATCAGAGTGTCAAGCATTACAAACCTGGACAGTTCACCTTCAGGAGTACCAGAAGAGATACTCATTATCCGTATTTAAAGGGTCAAGGTCTCCCAAAACCAGGGTGCAAGCCAGATGTAGTTTTAAAGCAGCTGCCAGGGACAGTTCATCTTTAGAGAAGTCACTAAAGTTGTAAGAAATTTTAGTTTCCCCAAAACCACTTTGAACTTCTTAGAAACTAGAAAGATGATTGGTTTGCCCCGCAGAAGACAACTTCAGTTTCAGCATCTCTCATGTTATGTTCTTGATTAAAAACAACTTCCATTTGATACACTTTTCCCTTTATTACCTGTTTAGTTTTTTCACTATTGTTTCTGTATTCAACTCTTTATATGATTAGGATGCAAAATTAGCCCTTTGTTTTATATTGCTATATTGTTTGTGTGTCTTAGGTATATACATACATGTACTATTTTCAGTAGAAATTCATGTATTTTATAATTGATAAGCTCTTCAGAGCATCTCTTGTCCTATAGAAAGCAACAGGATGCTAGGTAAAACAGAGCGTTGAGCAAAACTCTGATTAGTTTTTGCTTTTTCCTGAAATCTACACTAAAGTGATAGGGTGTGGGGGTAATTCAACAGGGACAAGGTGAATTGAACACGAACAAAATTTTGGAAACTTGGAAGCAGATGAAGGAGTACTATGGATTTGGGAGACCCAGGGAAGTCAAATCCTAAACCAGCAGTGGGAACACAAGAGAATGGTATAGTTTGCACTGTTAAGATTTGGGTACCTGGCAGGGCTGGGCACGGTGGCTCACACCTGTAATCCCAGCACTTTGGGAGGCCGAGGCGGGTGGATCACTTGAGGTCAGGAGTTCGAGACCAGCCTGGCCAACATGGTGAAACCCCGTCTCTACTAAAAATACAGCTGGGCGTGGTGGCACATGCCTGTAATCCCAACTACTCAGGAGGCAGAGGCAGGAAATTTCTGAACCCAGGAGGCAGAGGCTGCAGTGAGCCACGATTGCACCATTGCACTCCAGCCTGGGTGACAGAGCAAGACTGTCTCAAAAAAAAAAAAAAAAAAAAAAATTGGGTATCTGGCCTTCATGACTTTTTTCCATGTGTGTGACAAAAACATAATATGCACACTTTTGTAACCCACCTTTCTTATTTAACAGTACATTGATATTGTATATCACATTAATTACTGTAAATATTTATATGGATGTATTGTATGTTTTTAATTAACCAATTTCCCATTGTTTGGACATTTAGGTTCCACATTATTTATTATTTTAAACACTTCTAAAGAATTTTAAACGATTCTTAGGAAAATCCTCAGCCTAATAATAAAATTAATTCCTAAAAGTGGAATTGTTGGGGTAAAGGTTTTTTGAGGGTCATTGATAAAAATGATGGTACTGTCTCCCAGATAGATGTACCAAGTTATACTCCCACAGTTAAAATATATATATATTTTAAAAAATCAGAGTCCCATCCTTAGAAATCCACATATATACAGCCACATGAATTTGTTGGAAACAATAATAGAAGACTCATGCTTAATTAAGTTGATTAGCTTTAGACATAATTCAAATGAAAGTTAAATTGAGTGCCCTAATTGTGGTCTTTAAGTACCATTTTTCTTCAAGGGAAGCAGACTCCTTCGGATAAATCACTAATTCCTCTATAAGAAAGAAATGTGCAAGAAGAGTCTGGGAAACATTCTTTTGTACCAGATCAGAAAGATTCAGGAGGCACCTTAGAAGTTACCACTGGCCAAAGCTGAGATAACTTTAGCATCGGCAAGGATAATATCTGCAAGAGATTGAAACTCATAGTATTATGTTGAACTCCATGAGTTAATAATGGTAGTGGACAGAATTATAGTTACCGTTGGGATATGCTTTTAAAGACATTCCAGGTAATAAGAGAAATGATAGAATTAGGATATCACCATTTTTACCCCCCAACAATTAATGGATCTAGACAATAATCACCAGTGACTGCTAACCTCACAAAGAGAGCAATCAGATTTTGTGCCTCCTAATGGAAGTACATATACCACCTATGAAGCAGTTCTGCCAAAAGTCACATCTGACCATGATGAAGCCTTCGGATCTAACTATCCCTTCATTAGAAATAAGGGGACAGAGGGACAAATAATATACAAGGGACTCAATCAGCAAAATCCACACTCTGGAAAACCACAAGACAAATGGCCCTGCTGCTTCAACAACAGAAATGCAAAGAGAAAAGACAACGATGGGTTAAAGGAGACTTAAGAGATATATCTATCAAGACAATTTATGGACTTAATTTGGATACTGATTTGAGCAAACTGTTGAGACCATTGGAAAAATATGAAAAGTGGATATTTGATATTAAGGTTTTTAATTATCTTTGGGTGTGATGATGGTATTGTTACTTTTTTTAAAGGACCCCTTTTAGAGATGCAAATTGAAACACTTAAAAATGAAATATGTAAAAGTTTTTGTTTAAAAATAAGGATTGAAGTTGGCTAGTGTGTTTGGATATAGTTGAAACAGGATTGGCTGTGAGCTGATATAATTATTGAAGCTGGGTGATAGGCACTTGGGGATTTATTATACTATTTTCTCTACCTGTGTTTATATTTGAAATTTTTCATAAAAATTTTTAAAATGTGGCCGGGCATGTTGCCTCCCGCCTGTAATCCCAACACTTTGGGAGGCCAAGGTGGGAGGATCACTTGAACTCAGGAGTTAGAGACCAACCTGGGCAAAATAGTGAGACTCTACATCTCAAAGAAAAAAAAGTGTTTTAAATGTGAATCAAATTCATATAGAAGCTGATTCGTTACTGTTTTTATTTTAGCAGTAATTCATGATAATGACCTGTATTCATAATGATTTTCATGATGATTGTTTTAGTGGAATTAAACTTGAACTAGTCAAGCTAACATAATTAATTATATTCTGCTCCAGTTACAATGAATAATTAATTGATTTCAACTGCTAGGGTGAACTCTTGAAGCTATCAGTCATCCAGCAATCTTAGCAAGCAGGCCATTGGTTCCCTGTTTGCTTTCTCTCTCTCTCTCTCTCTGTCTCTGTCTCTGTTGTAGGGATTGCTAACTACTTAAGTAAAATATTTGTTTGCTGTTAAACATGTCAGGGAGTATGGTCAGCTTATCCACATTAAGCCTGTGTGTCCCAAGTTGGAGTAAATGTTAAGTAACTCAGTACAGTAAACTAGATTCTTCTACCCTTTCTTGTTTAAATGATCATGTTCCCTGGAGGTGGAAATCTTTAAAAAGATACCCTGTAGTTGTTTGTTCTCAGTGTAAAAAAATGAGAATAATTTGATAGAGTGTAGGTTGTCTTATATAAAAAGTGCTTCCATTTGCATGAATTTTAGAAAAATCACTTTGGAAAAATGAAGGCTATGTGATTATACTGAACACATTAAGCAATTTTGTTCTTTATTTTAAATGAGTATTTTATTATTTTCTTGCCTTGCCCTTTGGGTATGGGAGTTAGCCTTTGTATTTCTAAATACAACAGGCCAGTTTTTATAAATTAAGGTGTCGATATATTCTTAATCATTTAGTTTTGTGATTGTGGTTAGTTTTCATTTTTCTTAAGCACCTACTAGTAGCATCTGTAAATAAGTGAACTGACCTGTTAACCGTTTTCCTCTTTCTCCTCTTTTCCTCCTCCTTGAAATATATCAGAGCATGTTTGGAATTCTTTGGCTCTTGTGGTGTGTGTTTGCTGATATGCATTGACCTTACTCACGGGGTAAATACTTCTTACGCACTTGATTGTGCCAGGGCCTTGGCTGAATGATAAGAATACAGTAGTGAGCTTAACAGTGTCCCTGCCCTGGTGAAGCTTATGGTCTTGTAGGTGAGACAGATACCAGATAATCATGTGAATAAGTGTACAATTCCAGCTGTGCTACATGTCGAGGGGGAGGTTTTTGGTGATCCAAGAGCTGATAATGCAGAGATAGGACTGAGAAAGGAGGGTGGGATGTTGTCACAGCTGATAATGCAGAGATAGGACTGAGAAAGGAGGGTGGGACATCAGGAAGGTCAGAGAATTCCTTACAAAAGTGAGGTTTGAGTCAAAATCTGATGGATGAAGAGAGTTTAAATAGATTACATCGAATTTTTAATAATGTCGATTGGTTACATACTGGGCAATGATAGCTGATTTTACTTTGGGGAAAGGTATGTCAGCTAGTTCAGATTCCTTTATTTTTTAATGATTTTTCATTTTTTTGCTTTGCATTGTATTCATTTGCTGAAGATCTGGCTTGTACTTTGGCAGATGTCATACTTGGTTATTCTCCTTAGGATATTGGCCCAACAGTCTGGGAGTTGTCAAAGGCACTTCGCTTTTCAGACCTGGGCCTCTGTATCATGACTATCGTAAATTTAGGATTAAGACACCTCGCCTCCTACCAGGATGAATGAGATGTCCCTGTGATCTGCTGCTCCCTGGAGTTCTCTACATCTTTCTGTCATAGCACACACCATATTACAATATAATCCTGCCTCATCTAAGCCAAACTTTTGAGAGAATCATTTACACTCAGTGGCTACTTCAGCTCTCATTCACTTGTCAGTCTGCTGCAGTTTTTCACAGCCCCCAAAGGACTGCAGTCCATGCCTTCAGGGAGCTCAGACTCTAGCGGAAGGAAAGAAACCAGCAGTTACAGTACAGAGGGGTTTGTGTTGGAAACTCTACAAGCACAGGATGCCCTGGTAGCTCAGAGGAAGTGCATGTCGAGCGTGGTAGGTAGGTAGTGGGTAGAGCCAAGATGACTTCCCAGAGGAGAAAAGCTGGAGCTGAAGTTTCGGTAAAAGTTTGCTGTTAACTAGTCCAAGTTGCTGTCGCAAGCTTTTAGAAATGATGTAACCATGGGGCAGTTGACCGTTGTCGTGTTCTTTGCTATTTTCATGACTCTGGATGTGCTTTTCCTTTTCCCTGGGTTGCCCTTTCCGTCTTGATTCCTCTGCAGGACTGGACTTCATTAATCTCCATTTCCTTGAGCTTGGCTATAGTAGGTTTTCAATAAACGTTTGTTTTGTTGTGTGCTTTGTAAATAGGCAATGAAGCTGATTTCACAAGATAGCCACAAAAGTTAGTTTCATTACAACACATTACCAACAGCTGTATTTCCAGCTTTTAACATATCTCATTCTAAATCCTGTAGCAGCACAACCTCCTTCCCTCATCCCTGGAGATAAATTTTCTTTCAAAATCTAATATGCACTGTATTTACAGAATATAAAACATACCCACCATGTTTTGCACAAATGGAAAAGGCATAACTTAGCTTTGGGGCATGTAAGTAGCAACTCCTGATAGAAGAATAAATGTATTCAGAAAGCTCAAATTAGAAGTAAAATGGGAGACCCTAGATTTGTTTGTGGATGACTGTTTTCTTTAGCTAAATCATTGATGTCATGTTTATTTGACTATTTCATAATGAAAGGTGGAAGTTAAAAGTTTTGAAGATATTTTCCTGCAGTAAACGTCCAGATTAACATTTTCCAGTTTTTCACAGAATTCTAGTTTGTTTATTTTTAAATAACAAATAGGTTTTTAGAAAACGTTAAGAAAAAAACAGGAGGTATAAATTCCAGGATCAAATGAAAATGCTGAGTTACACGGGTTTTTATTTTGTTTGATTGATTGATTTTTTTAAAAATGAGGTACTTCTCAGAGCCTCTAATATGCTAGCACTGATTGTGATCTGTAAAGGCATTTTATAATATGCAGTGCTCCCAAACTAGTAGACTCTTCTGCTGTTTTCTCCACTAAAGAGTCTGAGTTCTGCAGAACACGCTGGGTATTACTGCTTAGATAGCTGGTACTGTAGTGTTCCCTGACAGGGACAGGTTCTCCTTACCTAAGGAATTCTCACTGGGCTTGGACATCCATATCTGTTATGACACTTGGCACTGACAGTGGGGTTGCAGAGATTCTCAGGACAGGCTGGTTAGCCTACTCCCTCACCCTTACAAGCAACTCTGCTCTCTGTGGCACTCATCAGAATTGCTTGGCACAGTGGTCTCCAACTTTTTTTCTTTTTTTTTGAGATAGGTTTTCTGTAGACCAGGCTGGAGTGCAGTGGCACCATCATGGCCCACTGGAGCCTCCACCCTCTGGGCTCAAGCAAACCTCCCATAGTTGGGATTACAGGCACATGCCACCACGCCCAGCTAAAATTAAAAAATTTTGTAGAAATGGAGGTCTTGCTATTTTGCCCAGGCTGATCTCAAACTCCTGGCCTCAGGCGGTCCTCCCACCTCCCAAAGGGCATGAACCATCACATCCAGCTGGTCTCCCAAGTTTTTTGATCTCGTATCTTATACTTAAAAACTTGAGTACACACTCCTAATATGGAAATAATTATAAATAATATGAATGTGTTATTGCACTATGATTATGTTGTAAAGTATGCCACAATTTTAAGGGATAAGATAAAAACTAATGGAAATCATAGTATTTCTTCCCACATTCCAGTAGGCATTTTGCACTCCCTAGTGTGTACACAATCCATTTTGTAAGCCTCTGGCTTTTGAGATAGAATCTACTTACAAGCCAACTAGCTGTCACCCTCCCTGCGTTTCTGGGTTAAGTTTGCTTTCCAGTGAAACACTCTGCAACCACTGAAGAATGCAGGCCACCTGCAGGTATTTGCTTCTAAAGAAGTCTAAGAAGTACTAAGTGGAAGAAGCAAGTATTAATATATATGTATGGTCTGATTTCATGTGTGAAATTTTTTTACATTTGTAAAAATGTATAATTTATTCAGAGAAAATCTCTAGATTGATACATTAAAAGCTGTTAAGTTATTTCTGAACACTGGGATTAAGGGCCTTGGGAGAGTAAGAAGATCTTTATTTTTTACTTTATAGCCTTCTGCACTGCTTGAATTTTTAATGAACCAGATTCTTTTTATAATAAATAATTTTAAAAATCACTAAGTATATTACGGTATCAACTATGTTACAATGCATTGCCAATGTTGATTGTTGAAGTTGGGTGATGGGCATGTTGGGTTTCATTATATTCTTCTCTACTTTTATGTGTATTTGAATATTTCCATAATAAAAATTTTAAATAAAAAATGCATTGCAAGAGTCTAGAAATACACTACATAGTTAACAGTGGTTATCTTAAGGGTGGGAGGATAGAAGGAGGGTTGAGTAGAACTTCAGCTACCTTCTACCTCAAACGTTTTATAATGGGAAAACCACTGATACACACACACACACACACTCTGCAGAGGCACCAGTACAAAGAGTTTCATATGTAGAAGGGAGTAGAAAAAAATTTGATTTCCTAGATAAATGTTAGTTCCTAGAGGAATCTACAAAATAAATGTGCAAGTCGAGTGTTTAATATGTAAGGCTTGGCTGTTCCATATTAAGATTTTTTTTTTGAGACGAAGTCTCATCCTGTTGCCCAAGCTGGAGTGCAGTGGCATGATCTTGGCTCACTGCAACCGCCACCTCCTGAATTCAACCGATTCTCCTGCCTCAGCCTCCCAAGTAGCTGGGACTATAGGCCTGCGCCACTGTGCCCGGCTAATTTTTGTATTTTTAATAGAGACAAGGTTTCACTATGTTGGCTGGTCTTGAACTCCTGACCTTGTGATCCCCCCACCTCGGCCTCCCAAAGTGCTGGGATTACAGGCTTCAGCCACTGCGCCTGGCCACTGCACCTGGCCCCATATTAAGATCTTAAGGCTTGTTTTATAAAAAGGATTCTTGGCCTTGTTATATAATCAAACAAAGGTGAAACTCCACGGCATCGCCACATGCCTCTGCACAGTCTCAGCGGCAGCAGGGAGGGCACAGCTAGTGGTCTGCCTGAATAATTTGCACTGTTATCTGGTTACCAAGCTCCATAACATGAAAAGACAGTGTCTTAAAGTACAGTACCTAATTACAGCTCTCACATGGGGTCCAAGGGAGTTAATATGTAAAGGACGTTTTCTATTGCTGACTACGATGGTAGGCTGCATTCATGGACACATAGAATCTCTAAAGAGTGAAATGGTGGTCCATTAGCCATGTGACCTTGTAAAGCTAAGCTCTAGGTACCTCATCTGTGAAACAAGGATAATATAATAGTATTAGGTACCTCAGGGCACTGTGATGTGGACTAAAGGAGAATGTATGTAAGGCACCTTGCATATGGTGAACACTCACCATATGTCAACTATTCTTTTTTCATGTGAAAAACTGCTTACTGAACTGGAACATTTAGCTTGCAAGCAGGTGTCCCCTGATTTTATGTATCTTCTCCTCAAACAGACATGTGGTTAGGGATCCTTGGTCTGTGGTTAATCTCACTACCCTTGCCAAAGTTTAGGAATGGTCATGTCACCTAATTTTGGCTAGTAAGATAAGAGGGGCTGTCTCCTGCATGATGTCTACTGTTCATTCTCTGGATGTTACCATGTCTGAGTGTGCTGCCTGCAGTTGCAGTGGGCAACTTGCTAACAGCCTGAGGATGAAGCCAACATCAAGGATGGTGGAGCAGAGAGAAGGAAAAACACTGCATCTTCATAATATTACCCAAGCGGCCCAGCCAGCTCTTCCTGAGGCCCACTCTACCTTGGAACTTCCTTTTGTGTGAGATTTAAAAACAAAACAAAACCAAAGCAAACAAACAAAATACCCTCATTATTTAAGCCAGTTTGAGTTAGCTTCCAAAGACATCATGATTGATTGAACCTGCACCAGACAGGATTTGAGGTAGGGGTGGTAGCACTTATTCAGTGATACTTATTGAGCACTTCACAATGCAAAAATAGAGACATCAAGAAGTTCCGAGACATGAGGAACTGGGGGTTCTTGAATGATAGCAGCTTGAACTTTTTTTCCACTTGCAGTTTAACCCATCTGCCTCTCCTGAGAAAAGCAGCTGCTGGGGCTTGCAGAGGGCAGATAAGGCCTGGGATGTGAATGAGGCTTCTGGCCACAGCAGAAGCCTGTCAGAGAGCTGGGGCAAGACTGTCTTCCTGCCCGGGAACCATATCAGAGAGCCCTTGGGAGGGGATCCAGGGGAAGCTCCTCTTGAGTGTATGGGCCTCCCTGCTTCTTGAGGAGCTGGCCAGATGGGTTGAGTTGCCTTCACTGCTATGAAAGTGTCTGAGAGAGGTGAGGAGACTAGAAAGGGGGCAGAGAGGCTTCCTCCAAGTCCCTTACCAGAGGACTGGCAATCCATATGCTGCTAAGCTTGAGCCTGGGAGGCTGATACTGCTGTTCCTTCTATCTGGCTGCGAATGCTGTCTCTTAAGGTACCTCAGTATCTGGAACAGAGCCCCAGTGAACAAACAAAGGAAAAGATTCCTAATGGAGTCCAGTAGCGAGGAGAATTAACAAGTAGAACCCTCAGTACAGAAATAGCTGCTGGCATAGATAACTTGAACCAAAGAATAAGAAAGGGAGATATAAGTGCAACACAATAAAACTGATTTTCTGGAACCAAAAATGTTCCAGATTTTGAACCAGAGCTTTCAAGAGATAAATTGAAGGAGAAAGTGGTCACTGTTGATGTCTGAATTAGTGTCAGAGAAAGATAAATCTGAAAGTATAGAGCAAGATTACAAAGTAAAAATCCAGAACGGAGGTGAAGGATGTAACAGAAGAGCGATGTGACTGAAAATATCTAAAAGGTTTCTGAGATGAAGAGAGAGACTTGCCTCTCAGAGTTCCAAGAGCTGGGTGTGGTCATGCCTACAATCCCAGCATTCAGGGAGACAAAAATGGGAGGATAACTTGAGGCCAGGAGTTTGAGACCAGCCTGGGTAACAAAGTGAGATCCTGTCTCTGAAAAAAACAAAAACAACAACATAAAGGAGTTCCAGGAAGGAATGCTCATCAGAAGACATGCTTCTAGGCATATTATATCTCTGAGCTACAAGAATAGAGAAAAATCTTAAAAGTTTCTACAGGGAAGAACAAGTTACTCCTAAAGAAGGAGTCATCCTGGCAATAGACTGCTTACTTACAACACTGGAAGCAACAGTATGGAAAATGGCCAGCCACTGAGGGAAAAGGACTATGTGGAAATTAACCTAGGCAGACCTGCAGTTCAGCTCTCCAGTACCTTTAGTTCACTCTTAAAAATGTGTCTAAGAATATGTTACCAGTTCTTTTTACTTGGTGATAAAATAAACTGTCAAAGTCTCCAGTAGAGTTGGGAAGGATCAGAAGAATATAAAATCTTAGAATAATAGTAAAGGGGATCATCACCCAAATCAAAATGTATTACCAGCTCGTGGATACTAAAGGCCAGAGAAGCTCATCCCTCTGAATGTTACTGGGTCCTCCACTCTGTAAAAGTCTATTCTTTCCCTCAGTTGATCACATCACCATCTGCCTTGACGACTCTTCTAAAAACAGTCTGGTGCTAAAAATAATAAGTGAATCTCAGCAAATCTGGGCATCGGAGGTGGGTGGGAAGGAGGGAAATGTTCCAAAGTTCTCATCTGGGTAGTAGCTGTGCAACTGGTAGGGGAAGTGAAAGTATTCTAAGGTTTGGAATGGGTAGTGGAAGCAGTGGACAAACAGTATTTGGTGGGAGAAGTATGTGTCTGGTTTTATATAATGGTAAAGAAATATGTATCTGATTATAAGCAACAGGAAAGGGAAAGTAGCTGGAAGTAGAATGAAAATCTACAAGAGAAGTCATATCAACAAGATGGAAAGGGGAACTATCAATTTGATCAATCTGCAAAAATAAGACTAGGCAAAAGGAGAAAATAATTAGTAAAGTAAGGCAATAAATAAATAAGATAGTAAGAGTCCATTTCACTAAATGTAAATGGAATAGATTTTCTTATTAGAAGTCAGAGACACTTAGGTTGAGTTAAAAATATCAATAAGCCAGCTATACTCCATCTAGAAGAAAAATATCTAAAATTTTTAAGGAAACAAAGTATAAAGAAAAGTTGAAAATAAAGAGATGAACAAAGATATCAAGAAAATATAGTGAAAAAGAAAATAGGATTAGCAAAATTAATTGTCAGACAAGGAGGAATTAAAGATTAGAGGCGCTAAAGGAGGAATGTTATCTAACAATATAAGGCACATTTTGTGAAGCAGATTTAACATTAGTAAACTTATGTGTACCAAACAATGTAAATACAAACATAATTAGATCAAAATGGAGATTTTAAAACACTTTTAAGAATCATATCTAATATATGAAAAATAAGGCTATATTAGAGTAATACAATCAACATACTTAGCTTAATAGATATATAATCTTAAATTTCTCAAGTAAAACAGAATATTTTCACATATCCAACAGAATGTTGTAAAAATTGACTATGTACTTGATCACAAAGAAAGGCTTAGCAAATATAGAAATGAGAGATTTTTGTAGCAACATTCAATGAAACTAGAAATAAATAATTTAAAAGTGATCAGAATAGCCTATTTATAAATTGAAGAATACTTCCTAGGTAATCTTTGGAGCAAAAAGCAATATAAAGCTAATACTAAAAAACTACAGTGAAAAGAATGCTTTATATTAATATCTGTATATTACAGCCTTACATGTTATTATCATTAAAGAAGAATGACTAAAAATAAAAGTACTAGTTGCTTTTCTATGGAACAAGTACTATGGAAAGAACAAAATAAAGCAAAAGAAAATATGAAGAAGGAATTAATATAAACAGAACTGGGACTACGGAGAGACAAGCGAGATGCCTAGGGCACAAAATTTAAAAAAACAAGGTTATGCAAGTGCCAGCCCTGGCACCCAGGCACCCCACTCCTTAGGAAGCACTCGATTTCACAGACACGTTAAGGGAGCGGCTGGCACTTGTACAGTATCGCTTCCTTGAATTGTGTGACCTATGTGCCTTGCTTCTCTCACCCTTGTTCTGGCTGACTGGAAAAGTAAAAGCTTCTCTCCTGGGAAGAAAAAAGGATTTTCTTCTTTTTCTTCTTCCTCTTCTCCCTCCTCTTCCTCCTCCTACTTTTTCTTTCTTCCCCTTCCTTCCTTCCCCTTCTTTCTTTTTTCTTCATTCCTTCCTCCTTCCTCTTTCTCTTTTCTTCCTCCTCCTTTTTTTTTAAATTAATAAAACTCATAAAAACCTAGATGTAATTTATACTTATTATTGTGATCTTTGAATTTTACTACTTTTATCACAGCCTAGAAGATAGTGGAGTCAAAAGAGGTCTTACAAAAATAACTTACTGTTACCCACTAAATGTTTTTTAGAAACTCATTTTTTAAAACGTGCATTATACCTCTTACCTTGTTTCATATTCCTAAATCAATTGGCCTATTTTATGGGCCCACACATGTTGTATGTCATTATTGAAAAACATAAATAGTAATAAGACTATCTGTACATCTTATTTCATTTAGAATGTCAGGGTAGGCCGGGTGCGATGGCTCATGCCTGTAATCCCAGTACTTTGGGAGGCTGAAGTGGAAGAATCACTTGAGATCAGGAGTTTGAGACCAGCCTGGGCAACGTGGCAAAACTCGGTCTCTACTGAAAATACAAAAATTAGGCCATGTGCAGTGGCTCACGCCTATAATCCTAGCACTTTGGGAAGCCGAGGTGGTTGGATCACTTGAGGTTGGGAGTTTGAGACCAGCCTGACCAACATGGAGAAACCCCATCTCTACTAAAAATACAAAATTAGCTGGGTGTGGTGGCGCATACCTATAATCCCAGCTTCTTGGGAGGCTGAGGCAGGAGCATCTCTTGAACCCGGGAGGCAGAGGTTGCAGTGAGCCGAGATCGCGCCATTACACTCCAGCCTGGTCAACAAGACCGAAACTCCATCTCAAAAAAAAAAAAAAAAAAGAATATACAAAAATTAGCCAGGTGTGGTGATGTGCACCTGTAGTCCCAGCTACTGGGGAGGCTGAGGCAAGATAACTGCTTGAACCTAGGAGGCAGAGGTTGCAGTGTGCCAGGACTGTGCCATTGCAATCCAGCCTGGGTGACAGAGCTAGACTCCAAGAAAAAAGAAACATAAAAAGAATGTCAGGGTATAAGGTAGAAAACAGACAAATGGATACCATGTAAGTATGCTCTTAAGGAGAATATTGCTGAAATTAGGAGGATTATTATCATTCTCCAACATAGTTTCTCTCGACAGTTAACGTTGAACTATTTAGCTTTTGAGTTTGTTTCCTTTTGTGGATTATATCGAGATTTAATGTTGGATAGAGCACTACGTAGCATTTCTGTAGTTTATCTTGTTTTCTATGATAAATGTGTCCATTGCTTCAACTACACTAGGAAGAATTATTAGAATTTCAGAGTTTACTTTTGGATTTTTGTCTGTGCTTTAAGGTTATGTCTTCATTTAATCATTATTGTGCTCTTATATAACTTTGTGCCTCTCTTGCTTGAAGATATTTCACCAAAATAATTTTAATAAATGTTATATGCAAAAGGCAAGTAAAAGCTGAAAATCTAAGAATATTACATGCAAAAGCGCAAGGACCAGATGGTTTCACAGCTGAGTTTTAAAAAGATTTTTTAAAAAAAGATCATCACAATATTATCTAAACTATTCAAGGCCATAGATAAAAGCTGTAGAATATCAAAAGCATGAAATGATAGACCCCCTAAAAAAGGTGTGGATCAATTTCATTTATGAGGCCGGGCGAGGTGGCTCATGCCTGTAATCAGCACTCTGGGAAGCGGAGGTGGGCGGATCACTTGAGGCCAGGACTTTGAGACCAGCATGGCCAGCATGGCAAAACCCCATCTCTACTAAAAATACAAAAATTAGCTGCGCGTTGTGACCGGTGCCTGTAATGCCGGCTACTCGGGAGGTTGAGGCAAGAGAATTGCTTGAACCCAGGAGGCAGATGGTGCAGTGAGCTAAGATTGTGCCACGGTACTCCAGCCTGGGTGACAGAGCAGGACTCTCCAAAAACAAAAACAAAAACAAAAATTTCACTTTACGAAAATAAAGGCAAAATTCTAAATAAAATCAAGGAAAGTCCAGCAAAGTTATGAAAAAAAAAAACAAAAAAAACATGGTAAGCAAGGAAGGTTTACTCCATGAACGCAAATGTGGGCTGGGCGCAGTGGCTCATGCCTTTAACCCCAGCACTTAGGCCAAAGTGGGCAGATCACGAGGTCAAGAGATCGAGACCATCCTGGCCAACATGGTGAAACCCAGTCTCTACTAAAAATACAAAAATTAGCCAGGTATGGTGGTGGGCAACTGTACTCCTAGCTGCTCAGGAGGCTGAGGCAGGAGAATCGCTTGAACCTGGGAGGTTGAGGTTTCAGTGAACAGAGATTGTGCCACTGCACTCCAGCCTGGATGACAGAGCAAGACTCTGTCTCAAAAAAAAAAAAAAAAGAAGAAGAATGCAAATGTGACTCAATATTAGGAAGTCTATCAACATAATGTAATCTCTGAATAAAGAGGGAAGAGGCCAGGCATGGTGGCTCATGGCTGTAATTCCAGCACTTTGGGAGGCCGACACAGGTGGATCACTTGAGGTCAACTTGGGTTGCCAGTAAGGTGAAAAAAAATGAAATAAACAATATAAACTGTGGTTGTTGGTGATGAAGTGGTTGTACAAGGTAAAATTCTAGTATAAAAAAGAACAAAGAGAATTAATATCATGAATTTGATAAGGTGGACAAATATAGAATAAACAACCAAAAGCTGTTCTTTATACTAGTAATAAGCCCCATGAGATAGAAATGGAATGGAATGAAGGGTTCCATCACACTCTTGACAAAAAGCTAAAATACTTACGGGGAAAAAAAATATGAACTTTTATTGAAGGATATGAAACAAGATCCAAACAAATGAAAAACATACAATGTCTCTCTGGATGAGAAGATCTCACATAGTAAAAATGTTGGCTCTCTTTGTAGTAATTGCTATATTTCACTTGCCTCCCAATTAGTATATTTACAGAGATTTTAGGGAAATTACTGTAAAGTCCATATGAAAGACTAGATGCTTGAAATCAATTAAGTGTGATTAGAACAGAAATAAAGAGAAACAGAAATAAAGAGATCAATGTGGCAAAATAGAGAATTAAGAAATAGTTCACATGTACTTTAAATTTATGATACAAGTGGGATCTCAATTCAGCATGAAAAAGTTTAATAAATAAAGTTGGCTCCACTTGTATCCACATAGAAGAAAATTAAGTTGTCATTCTATCTCACACTATATACAAAAATAAATTTCAGATGGATTAAGGCTTTTAAGGGACAAAACCAAAAATCTCAGAAGAAAATATTTATTTTCAACAATTTGCATTTCAATGGTGACTTTAAGTCAGAAATTCCATACAATAGAAATGTTAGATTTTTTTTTGACCTCAAAGAAATTACTGTACAGCAAAGAATACTATAACTAAAATCAAGGCTGGGTGTGGTGGCTCATGCCTGTAATCCCAGGACTTTGGGTGGCCTAGGTGGGCGGATCACTTAAGGACAGGAATTTGAGACCAGCCTGTGCAACATGGTGAAACCCTGTCTCTACCAAAAATACAAAAATTAACCATAAGTGGTGGCGCATGCCTGTAATCCCAGCTACTCCGAAGGCTGAGGCAGGAGAATCACCCTGAACCCGGGAGGTAGGTTTCAGTGAGCTGAGATCATGCCACTGCACTCCAGCCTGGGAGAGGGAGCAAGACTCTGTTTCAATAAAATAATAAAATAAAATAAAATAGAATAAAATAACCCATAGCTAAAATCAATAGAGGAATTAACTTAGAAAGTTATTTGCAAAGAAGCTGAAAGACAAAAGGTTACTATATGTCATAAAATATGTAGTTCTTACAAACTGGCAAGAAACAGAAGCATTCTAAAAGAAAGTGGGATTTGAACAATTAATTCACAGTAAAGCAAATTCAATAAACCTATGGAAAGATTCTCAAACTCAGCAGTAGGCAGGGAAATGTAAAGTCACAAGGAAGTCACCACTTGTACCCATCAGACTAGCAAAAGCTAAAATGAACAATAAATATTTCTGCCTTGGAAAGAGGTACGGAGTGGGGAATAGGTGTTCATACACTGCTGGTGGAACCGCAAATTGTGATAATGTTTTAGGAAAGCAATATGGCAATATCCATTCAATTTAAAAATATATATCATTTGGCATAAAAAATTCTACTACTATCCCAGCCCTTTGGGAGGCCGAGGCAGGGGGATCACCTGATGTCAGGAGTTCGAGACCAGCCTGACTAACATGGTGAAATCCCGTCTCTACTAAAAATACAAAAAAAAATTAGCCAGTTGCAGTGGTGGCGCCTGTAGTCCCAGCTATTCGGGAGGCTAAAGCAGGAGAATTGCTTGAACCCAGGAGGTGGAGGTTGCAGTGAGCCAAGATCATGCCACTGCACTGCAGCCTGGACAACAAGAGCAAGACTCTGTCTCAAAAATAAAAGAAAAATTTTATACTACTAGAAATATTTCCCACAAATGGGTATATAAGAATGCATGTATAAGGATGTTAAATGAAGCATTTTCCAAAAAGGCAAAAGCTGGAGAAAAGTGAAGGCACATCAGTATGAGACTGACAATAAATTAAGGTTATCTGTACAATGGGGAATATTATGCAACCATCAAAAATAGTGAGGCTGGGCACTGTGGCTCACACCTGTAACCCAAGCATTTTGTTTAAGGCCAGGAGTTTGAGGTTGCAGGGAGCTGTGATAGGGCCACTGAACTCCAGTCTGGACAACAGAGTGGAGTTCTAAAAAATTAAGAAAAAATTAAAAAATAATAAGATCCGTATCAATTGACCCAGAAATATTTCAGGTCGTATTGTTGAGTAAGGAAATCAATTTGCTGAAAAGAATGTTTGTGAAACACTAACAAGTCCCTTCTCTTTGGGAATGTGTGTATATGTTAGTATATATAACTGTAGAAGCATTTCAGAGTTACACTGCTAGTTATGAACATGGGTCGGGGAGAGGGCATTGACCCAAGCAAAAAGAGTAAGAAAAAGATTGCACTAACCCCTCCAGCATGTGTAATTCTATTTATCTAAAAACATTGTATTATAGCACACAGAATTAGAAAAAAGATCCGTATCTTTTGACATGTAGGGTTACTAATAAGTCACTAAGAAAAAAAAAAAAAGCAAAACCAGAAACAAAACCAAGTTGAGCAAGTTGCAGAGTATGTGTATGTGTATATATCTATATATACACATACACATACATACATACTATGGTTCCATTTTGGTGAAAACAACAAGCAAACAAAAGCCTTGAGTGTGGATAAATGCTTGCATGTGTTTGAAAGAATAACGTTGCCAGACTGTTACCAATCTTCACTTTGGGTCGCTGGGGTGGGGAAGAAGGTGGGTGCAGGGAGATGGATGACCAGTTTTCTCTTTATATACCTTTGCATTGTGGCACATGCTGCTTTTATACTCTTGTAAAATATATTTAAAATGAGAAACATAAAATAAGCACATAGCAAAACCTAAAAATACATTACAGCTTTTGCCGTCAAGGGGCTCACAGTCTCCTGCAGACCGTTTTCAGATAGTTGACGTGTTTGATTTGCTCTCTGTGGCTTCCAGGGAAGAAAGCGAGGGGAGAAGTTACGGCAAGGTAGGGGAAGCTCCTTCCCTGGTGGTGCTGAACCACACCTGCGATATTCTCTTTTTTTTTTTTTTTTTTGGAGACGGAGTCTAGCTCTGTCGCCCAGGCTGGAGTGCAGTGGCGCGATCTCGGCTCACTGCAAGCTCGGCCTCCCGGGTTTACGCCATTCTCCTGCCTCAGCCTCCCGAGTAGCTGGGACTACAGGCGCCCGCCATCTCGCCCGGCTAGTTTTTGTACTTTTTAGTAGAGACGGGGTTTCACCGTGTAGCTCAGGATGGTCTCGATCTCCTGACCTCGTGATCCACCCGTCTCGGCCTCCCAAAGTGCTGGGATTGCAGGCTTGAGCCACCGCTCCCGGCCTACCTGCGATATTCTCTTGAGAGGAAGGTGCTGGCCTCCATCAGTGTTGCCCCAGTTTTCTGAAGAGATGAATTAGCCCGGGTACTTGTTGAAAAGAACAATCTTTAGGATCTGTCCTTGACTTGCTGAATTCAAATTTCCAGGGGAGGAGTCTGGGAAGCTTCATTTTTTAGTGCCCAGGTGATTCATATCATCAGGGAAACTTGAGAAACACAGGTCTACATTTACGCTGCTCAGCGTGGCCTGGGGACCAGCTGCAAGAGCATCGCCTGAGAGTTTGTTAGGAATGCCTGCTCTCAGACTCTGCCCCAGACCTACAGTGTCAGAAATGCCAATGAACAAGATGCCTGTGCACAGAATGGGTTGAGAGGTATGTTGTAGATGACCCTTATGGTTATTCTCTAATTCTATCTTATTTGGCAGGAAGATAGCTCCAAGACCGTAGAAAATTCTTTTTGTGATACACCTGTTTGAAAAGTAAAAATGTAATCAAGGAATACAAAGGGATTTTGATGAACTGAGTGAGGCAGAAACTGAGTTAACATAAGTGGAGGCCAGCAGGGCCAAGAGATGAGGGAGGGAGGGAGTCAACCCCTACGCCAACCTGGCTTTGTTTCTAAGCCGAATGAGGAAGCAGAGAACTCTATCTTGGACAGGTATGGTAGTTGAAGCTTCTCATTTAATCAAGAGACAAAAAATACAGATAAGAAGAGATAACTGTCACTTATTAACTCAACAAGCATTTACGGGATGCCAACTCTCTACCAGGTGATGGGCTGAGCACTGGAAATAATGCAGTGAACAAGAGCCTCTCCCTGACTTCACCAAGCTCAAGGCCAGTAGGGGAGAAAGGCAGTAAAGAAGCCGTTTCACAGATCAGGCCTAGGGCTAGGGTAAAGCTAGTGAAGCACTTGCCTTGGGTGCAAAAATGTAAGGGGACTCCAAAAACTCAGTTATCAAGATAATTTTTAATGCAAAATTTTTTTAAATGGAAATGAATGCAAAAATCTATGATACATAAAACATAAAAATTTTACTGTCATGGTGGTTCACATCTGTAATCCCGGTGACTTGGGAAGCTGAGGCAGGAAGATTGCTTGTGTCCAGGAGGTCGAGGCTGCAGTGAGCTCTGACTGGGCCACTGCACTGCAGCCTGGGTGACAGAGCAAGATCAGGATGGGCGCAGTGGCTCACTCCTGTAATCCCAGCACTTTGGGAAGCTAAGGAGGGTGGATTGCTTGAACCCAGGAGTTCAAGACTAGCTTGGGCAACCCTTGTCTTTACAGAAAATACAAAAATTTTCTGGGTGTGGTGGCATGCACCTGTAGTCCTAGCTACTAGGGAGGCTAAGGTGGGAGGATCCCTTGAGCTCAGGAGGTTGAGGCTGCAGTGAGCTGTGATCATGTTACTGCACTCCAGTCTGGGTAGCAGAGTGAGACCCTATCTCAAAAATAAATATATAAATAAAGACAGGTTCACTATTACTGATTTTCCTTTTGCCTCAGGCTCCAATATGGCTCTGCATGGCATGGCCACAAATCATTTCACAAGGAGACTAAAAAAACATTGACTATGGATGGCAGGAGGAGCTGCTTGAAGCTTGTGTAAGATGAGATAATTGTTAAATGATCCCCGAAGCAGTAACACCTAACTTGGAGCTGCAAGTGTGCAACGCGGGAGAGGTTGGAGTGTAAGCAACAGAATGGGCCAAGGAGAGAGCTTTGTGCTTTTGAAGGAACCTAGGTGGCCAGTGTTGTCTGGACCTGTGGTTCTCAAACTTAGTGCTTATTAGAATCACCTGGGAAGCATTCAACAGTCTCAGTCTCTGGGCCCTGCCCCAGTCCAATTAAGTCAAAAATCTCTAGGTGTGGGGCTGAGGCACGGCTAGTTTTTAAAGCTCCTCAGGCGTTTCTAAAGTGCACACTAAGCCTGGGCAACATAGTGAGACCCCTGTCTCTATGATACATTTAGAAATTAGACGGATGTGGCAGTGTGCACCTGTAGTCCCAGCTACTCGGGAGGATGAGGTGAGAGAGTTGTTTGAGCCACAGGAGGTCAAGGCTGCAATGACTGTGATTGCACCACTGCTTTCCAGCCTGGGTGACAGAGTGAGACTTTGTCTCCAATAAATATATAAATAAATAAAAATAAAAAATAAAGTGCATGCTTGGTGGAGTCTCTGTGGGTGGAGCTGGACAATGGCCTAGTGAGTGACCGAGAGAGAATAATGGGAGGCAAGACTGGGGAGAAAACTAGGGGCTTCACTGGGGGCCTTGAAAGCCAGGGTAATTATTTTGGACTTTTTCCAAAAAATGTGGGAGGTCATTGGGAAGGTTTTATGCAGAAAAATGATATAACTTTTTTTTTTTAAGGTCACTCTGGTTGCTGTGAGGGAAGGGATTGAGAGGGAGGAGGGGGTCTGGGGGATGAGTTGGAAAGTTGTTGCAAACATCTGGGTAAGTGACAGTTCAGCTTGAGCTGGGTTGATGGCAGTCGAGGTGGGGAGACACAGACACGCTTAAGAAATAAGAGTAGAATTTCTGGGATATGGTGATTGTTGGATTGTGAGGGGCCAAAGGGAAGGACACATAATGGATGACTGCCCAGAGTCCAGCACCAGCAACTGGGTGAGGTAATGACATTCAAGGAGATAGACAACAGAGAGAATGGGGACGAGTAGGTTCCAGGGGCAAGAAACATCATGCATTCATTTTTGAACGCAGGGAGAGATGACACAGGGGAACTGTTGAATGGACAATTGCATAATATATGGAAATATGGGTCTGGAGAGAAGGCCCAGGCTGGAGTTCTATAGTGAGAACGGTTGGCCTACGTGGTTGGTCATAAATAAAGCCATAAGAGTGGGTGAGATTGCCTATAAAGAGAGAACCATGCCAGCAGAGAAGGAGGCCTGGGATCCCCTGGAATGGCTGAGTGGAGGACAGGGAGCAGCATGAAGGCTGGGAGAAGGCTGGGAGGTTCGAGGGGAATCAGCAGGGCACAAATAACTAAGGTCCAAGTGGATGGTGGAGAGCATCGCTTATGTGACTGCCAGGCACTCAGAAGAGAGGAAGATCTCCATGGCCTGGCCGGGCTAGGAGGCAACTGGTGAAAATAACTGGGCCTGAGTAGATAAATAGGACTAAGTTAGGCAGAGCAATTGCAGAGGAGAAAAGAAAAGGAGGAAGGGATAAGAGAAGAGAAGGCATGAGATGTGTTGGGAGCCATTAATCACGTGCAGATCATTGGGATTCAAGTAGAAGTATGTAGTATAAGAAAAGTTCACCCAGTAAATGGTCCCTTTTGGGACTGATTTTCTTCAATCTTTGTCTTGCTTTTCTATTTCCCATCCCTCTGACTTTCCTCTAGTCCAGCCTCTGTGGGAGTGCAAGCCCAGCACTGGGCAGCTATACCTCTTGCTCTGCCACCCCACAGATATGCACTGCAATCCAAGCTTTTGCAGTATTTGCTGCCGACATGACTCAAGGTGAACATTGAGGACAGGGAGCTTTGCCATGCAGCAGAGTGCGTTCATTTTGATGTTGAATGGAGAGCTTGTTTCCTTTTCTCTGACTTGCTCACCTCGAAGAGCCCAGCTGCAGTGTAATCGACATTCCATTTCTTTCCCAGTGTTCTCTTACAAGCAGAAGCACAAATTAGCTTTTGCCTAAAAGGCAAGATGCTAGTGTTATCTTTCCTGAGTAGGCTCATAAATGCAGATTCTATGGAGAGAGGTGTGTATAATCAGTTCACGAGCCAGCATTTTGCATGTGCAACGAACAGATGTGGCTGCATTATTCAGTTTCCCAATTTGACTTCCCTACTCGAATATACTTAAGAAAATGTGATGTCGATGAACACATCCCTCCAAGTGAAAGTAATCCACCGACAACAGAATTGGCAACCAGATTTGGACACGCCAAGAGGAGTTTCAAATGTTCCAGTTAACCACTTGTCACGTTGGATGCTTGTTGAATTCTCTGCCCAAAATGTTACCATGTATTGTGGCACTTCAAGTTTTCTTACTAAAGATGAAATAATTTCTAATTATATTGCTTGAGAAACTGTATTACTTTTGAAACATGTCACGCTAGAGTAGAAACATGTTTGTTTAACTCTGCCCTTTATTTTCCCTTTTTTTAATTTCACATTGTGAAAGGTGGCATTCATACTAAAAAGTGCATGAAATGTAGATGTATATAGAACAGTTAAATCAGTGAACGTGTGAGTACCCACCACCTGGAGTAAGAAGTAGACTGTTGCTGGCACCTGGAACTCCAGAGTGCCCTTCCTCTTTCCTGGGATTATCACAGCCTCGCTTTTGTGATAATGATTTTATTGTTTTGTTTCCTTTTGGTTTTTTTTTTTTTTTT
>NW_012115043.1:13175636-13195623 GCF_000951035.1 Colobus angolensis palliatus
GACAGCGTTTCACCATGTTGGCCAGGCTGGTCTCGAACTCCTGACCTCAAGTGATCTGCCTGCCTCAGCCTCCCAAAGTGCTGGGATTACAGGTGTTTATCCATCCCTAGCCATATAGGTGGGTTTTGTTTGTATCATACTATACCATTTTTTGTGTCTTTGTGCAAACGCAAAATGCATGAGTGCTTCCTTAAATGTTGCTCCCTAGATGCCTCACTGCCTCACGCTGGCCCCCGCCCTGTTCTTTTGTGTGTGTAGCTTTGGCGCATCTTTCTTATGGCTGTACAACAGTCCATTAGCAAGACTATACCCCAGTTCATTTCTACATTGTACTGGCAGACATTTGGGCTGTTTCTGGTTGTGATGATTTCAAGGCTCACATACATGTCTCCTGGAATACATATGCATGGACTCTGTTGCATATATAGCAAAGAGTGTTTCCCTGTTGTTTTTCAAAAGTGATATTTTAAATTCCTTTTGGATCGTTAATGATAAAACCTGGCAATCCAATGCAAACATTTTATTGTAAACCTTAGTATTTTAGATATAATGGGAAATGTTGTTCATTTTAGTATCTATCAATTTTAGACACACACTCACACACATTCCCTAAAAGTGGGGTCAAATACTTTTGCAAGTAAGATTAATATTCAGGACAGAATGCTTCATTTGGAAACATTGACCAGCTGTTCTTCCTATCCCACCACCCCATACGTTTTAGATTTCTGGGTCTTTCAAAGGGAAATAAAAGTGAATCATGCAAGATAATTTTAAATTGATTAGTCAGAGGTAGACATCTTTCCAGGATTTTTGTTTTCATGAGCCCCAGTTTACCCTGCTTTGGTGAAGAGAATATGAATTATGGGCTGTATATAGCTGAGCCTAAGTGCATGTTAGGTTAGGTTGTTTAATGTGCATAACATGTTCCTCCTCTCTGAATTATGTAAAACACATATCTAACTGATTACCATATTTAGTGTCCATTGTCACCATGTGCTTTGTGATGGAATTTGCTGGTCAAACATTATTATTTCGCTTATTGGACAGTTTGAAATTTGACATCTAACTCTCTCAGTCAGTTCGGCTTCTATAGCAAATTACCGTAGACTGGGTGGCTTAAACAAGAAACCTTTATTTCTCACAGTTCTGGAAGCTGAGAAGTCCAAGATAAAGGTGGCAGCAGATCTGGTAGTCCACTTCCAGGTGAGAGTCTGCTGCCTGGTTTGCATAATTGCCTTCTCATATCTGCATATGGCAGAGAGTTCTGATCCTTTATCACCTGTAAGGGCACTAATCCACTTATGAGGGCTCCACCCTCATGACCTAATCACCTCCCAAAGGCCCCACCTCCAAACACCATCACATTGGGGATTAGAATTCAGCATACGAATTTTGGGGTGACGGAAACACTCAGTCCATAGCAAACTCTTTGAGACATTCTGGGTTTTTTAAATTAGCTTTTGTTGCAAGCATTAGTAAGATACAATAATTATATTTATTTAATTTGTAATTTCATAATTAAAATGACCAACTGTCCAGCTTTCATTGTTATCACTAGTAGTTTTAGTAGAATTCTTTTTTTTTTTTTGAGAGAGTCTCGCTCTGTTGCCCAGGCTGGAGTGCAGTGGCACCATCTTGGCTCACTGCAAGCTCCGCCTCCCGGGTTCACGCCATTCTCCTGCCTCAGCCCGCCAAGTAGCTGTGACTACAGGCGCTCGCCAACACGCCTGGCTAATTTTTTTGTATTTTTAGTAGAGATGGGGTTTCACCGTGATCTCGATCTCCTGGTCTGGTGATCCACCCGCCTTGGCCTCCCAAAGTGCTGGGATTACAGGCATGAGCCACCGCACCCGGCGTTTTAGCAGAATTCTACTTGTAAGTGTTTGGTTCTGTGAAATCATTATATGATTTGTATAACTATTAGAATAATTTTAATTTTTTCTTCTTTTATGAACTGTATTGTCTTAAAGGGTATGCATTTTGGTATACACAACTAGTGGTGATTAATTAGAATTTTGCTTTATTGAAGCACTAGTTACCTAGTAAAAAGTATCTTTCTAGCATGGTTCAAAAACTGGTCAGAATAAACTAGCAAGGACATGTGGGAAACTTGACTTCATTATAAAAGACATTGTAAATTAGAACAACAGATCTAAACTGGCTCTTGCATTTGTACTTATTTGCATATATTAACATTTAACCATAGATAAAATTGGGAACTTTTTGGTTGTACTAATACTGGAAAATAGTTATATCATTTTGAAAAGCTCAATTTACAAGAGTGAAACATACCCCCCTTAAATGTAAACTTTATTCAAGCTTTATGTGAGATTCTTTATGTAATTTTGGCTTCTAAATAAGGCAACCATTCCAGATAAGGAGTAAGATTCATTTATTGTTTCCACGGGGTCTTCAATAAATCTCATCTGATCTTTCGCTTTGATGTTTTAGACTTTATTTCACATTTCACGAAGATTTTTTCCTGGGTTGGGCGAAGTTGTAGATCATCTGTGTTTTCTGAGCAAAATGTCATTCTGAATAGAAAACAGAAAGCAAACACAGCATTATGTTTTAGGTGGAGCTTATTGAAGTGTTTCATCCTTTAGCAAATTCCACTCAATTTGTGTAAGGCATGTGATGTCTTTTTAAAAATGAGATTCTTACGTTCGCAAATATTTTTGTAACTTCAGAGAAAAACAAAACCCAAGTCAGTGAAAGCAATCAGAGTAAGACTTCCTGGGGTTCTACACAGGGGTGATTTCGGTTCTGTAAGAAGGAAAGTCCTGAGGCAACCCTCCTTTGTTCTCCCGTATGACAGCTCACCTAAGATTTGAGGGTGACTATTGCTTCCTTGACCATATTTGCCTTGACTTCAGGGCAAACATTTCTAGTTCCTCAACCCTTCCTCCTAAGGCAGGCTTACCTCCCCAGCCTTCCCTCTGTGGCCAAGCTCCAGTTTGTCAATGCTGTTCTTAAAGCTCCATGGCATGAGGTCACTGTCATCGGTTTCTGCCTGGCTCAGCCCTGTAAGCCCTGCCCCTTCCTGTTATTGGAGCTGACATTGTCCACTAAAGAGGACACCACTATGTGTTTTGGAAACAACAACTAGACTGCTTCGGCCAATGGCCTGGCCGGAGATAATCATTTTGTGTTACTAATTCCAATTGCATCTGTTAAATATATATCTATAGGTATATCTGTAGAAAAATTCTAGTTTATTATTTCTTTCTTCTTTGAATTGCATCTAAGGTCAAGCCTTTACTAAACTGGACTCTTAAAATTTAAAAATACTATGAGTAATTTGTGAATGCATTCTTGAAAATTCAAATGGTAAAGGAATAAATGAAGCCAAATAGTAAAGAACCTCTTCGCCATCGGCCTTCACTAACGTCACTCCCCTCTCTACATTTATGGTTTGGTTTATGCATTTCCAGACTTGTTCCTATGCATTTACACATATATTGAGTGGTATCATATTGTATATGTTTTCCTGCAGTTTTTGCTTGGTACCAGAAAATGGCACTCAGAAACCTGCTCGTATCAGTATGTAGAAGCCTATTTCACTATTTTTCATCTGCTGCATGACATTCCATTTTAAGGATGTACCACAGTGCATTTTCCTACTGTTAGACATTAAAATTTTCTCAAGAATTTACTGTTTACTTATTATGTATACTATTTATTTAATAGTACTGCAACAAACATTCTGTACATATGTATTCATATATAGCCTTTGTGCCTATTTTGATTATGTGCACAGATAATCCAGAAAGACCACAAGATACCTAGAAATAAAATTCTGGCTCAAAGTAGTATGCATATTTAAAATTGTGATAATGTACACTTCGTGAGACCAAGGACTCTGTCTATTCACTATTTTTTTTTTTTTTTGAGACGGAGTCTTGCTCTGTCACCAGGCTGGAGTGCAGTGGCAAGATCTCAGCTCACTGCAATCTCCGCCTCCCGGGTTCAAGCGATTCCTCTGCCTCAGCCTCCCAAGCAGCTGGGATTATAGGCATGCGCCACCACGCCTGGCTAATTTTTTGTATTTTAGTAGATGGGGTTTCACCATGTTGGCCAAGATGGTCTCGATCTCCTGACCTCGTGATCCATCTGCCTTGGGCTCCCAAAGTGCTGGGATTACAAGCGTGAGCCACCGTGCCCGGCCTGTCTGTTCACTATTATACATCTGGTGTCCACAACAGCGTCTGGCATAAGGTAGGTACTCGCTAAACATTAGTTGTTGAATGAAATTCCCCTACAAAATGCCTGTAATTTACACTCTCACTAATAGTGTATGAGAATGCCCGTTTCTCCACATCTTTACTAACTCTGGATGTTGTCTATTTTTGAATTCCTGCCAAACAAATGAGTAACCCGTGACAATTTCATTGATTTTTATTTTGCATTTATATGAGTACTGTGGAAATTGAATGTCTTCTCATTAATTTTAGCCAGTGATTATATTTGGTCTTGCTGTGGGGCCAATAGTTCCTTCTTCCTCTTCACCATCTCCACAACCCTACTCATCCCTGGCTTTGTGCCTTTGGGGGAAGAAAACCACCTTCCACTGAATTTCTTCCATGGAGGCACAGAGCAAGTTACCTAACCTACTTCTTTTCCCCCTTGCACTTAACAGCGATATTAAGAGTGTAGAGTCTAATCTTTCCATCCCGATTCTGGGATTTGGGTCTGCAAAAGGCACTAAAAAATTGGTAGTTGCTATTAGTGTCATGAAATGTATGTTATGATTCTCATTTATCACTAAACAACTGAGTCTTGAAGAGTGAAGTTATTGTTTGAGGCTACACAGATTATGAGCAGTGAAGTTAAAACGGGAGTTTAGGACTGGCTGACACTGGAGTCCATCTGATCCTGCCAGCCATATTGCTTTGCTGGCTGCCTGTCTTCCTGGGAACACCTCTTGGCCTCCTTAAAGCATGCTGCAGCACAACCCCAAATGTACCGGTCTGAACTTTCCTCTTAGACTTCCCGGGTTGTGTAATGCTGGACTCTCACTATTCAAAGTGTGGTCCGTGGACCCGCAGCAACAGCATTGCCTGGTCGCTTGTTAGAAATGCAGAACATCAGGCTCACCCCAGACTCACTAAAGCAGAACCTGCATTTTAACAGGATTCCACATGCTTTGTATGCTCGTGAAAGTTTGAGAAGCCCTGGGATGGACCACACCGTTAGTAAAATTAATTCATCTTATTTTCCTGGTTAGGTCCTGGAGTTTATTTCTACCAAGAGCCACAACTCAGATTTTTGTGTGTGTGTGTTCTCCAATAGTACCCGGTACTGTGTATACACAGAGGAGGCACTCAGTATTTACAACCTAAAAAAAATTATAGCTCCCGTGACCCCCATGCCCCGACACTTTTTTAGCAGTAACTCCTATAGCCCTAAGGATGGGTTTGATGCATATATATGTTAATGTCCAGCACTGCAACTCTGCTAGATTAGACTGAGAAAATTCAGATTAATGGAACCAAAACCAATGGAAGAAAGAACTGTTGGAAACAGCACACCCTCAACAAATGTGTAATAAATTGAACAAATTCCAGTCAAATCTGGACTGGGACAATTTTGAGCAATATCCTCAAGCTGTGTAACTTCTGTGAGCCTCAGGTTCCTAACCTGCACAGCCAATACTACCCATTTCAAGGTCACAGCAAAGATCACATGCGATCAATGCCTTGGAGCACCTGGTTCAATGCCCACCATGTGTGGGAGCCCTGGAAGAGCCAGGCCCCTCCCTCTCCTCATTTCTTCTTCTGTACCACATGGGTGTGCCCCAGTGGAGAGGGTAGTGTTGTGCTTTAGACAGCCTTTCAGGTCAAGCCACATGGGATTTTCAGGGTGAGCAACCACCAAAACTGAGGAATTACTCTCCAGCTAAGAGCACATGGGCAGGGTCAGAGCTCAGAAGCAGCACTGCTCCAATGGGCCAAAGAGTCATGTGAGAAGAGCTCAGTGCAGAAGAGGAACGAGCAGTTTAATCTTCCCAGATTGATCATGTTGGGAGATCTGTTGGCAGACGGCAGAGTATGCTCTTAGTAACTGCCAGGATTTTGCACCCTAGGGAGATAAAATCTCAGAGTGTGGTTGTGTAAGGGACTCGGGGGCAGACATCTGCCACAGGCCGGCTCCTGGCAGTGAAACCCAGGGGGTGAGGGAAGAGGGCAGTTCAGAGGTTAGAAGCCTGCTTGTTTTCCGCCTCTATGAAGACAAGCCGAAGAGAAACATGGCCTTTGCGACAAGGAAGGTGGGAGAGGAGAGACCGTGTCCTGAATAGAGAAGGGCAGAGAGAGGAGAGGGCCCAGGGACACCTGGAATTCTGCCATGGAGAACCACGGATGACAGAAAAGCACAATCGCTATGGCAGGGTATGCTGGTGGGCAGCCCTTTGCTCTGCTGCGAGGACTTCAGGGGCACTGGAGCGTCCTTCCTTTTCTTTTTTTTTGTTTTTCTTTTTTTTTTTGAGATGGAGTCTCTCTCTGTGCAGTGCCGCGATCTCGGCTCACTGCAACCGCCACCTCCTGAGTTCAACCAATTCTCCTGCCTCAGTCCCCTGAGTAGCTGGGACTACCAGCGTGTGCCACCACACCCAGCTAATTTTTGTATTTTTGTAGGGACAGGGTTTCACCATGTTGGCCAGGTTGGTCTTGAACTCCTGACCTCAGGTGATCCACCCACCTAGGCCCCCCAAAGTGCTGGGATTACAGGTGTGAGCCACCACGCCCAGCCCCGTCCTTCCTTTTCTTTGCTCCCCACCCCAACTCCTTCATATCCCTGGAGACTTTGGGGCCACAGGAGATGTTAAATCAAACACAGCAGCATTTCTTAAGGGTGACCCATTGTTCCACATTGGAATTTCTTAGGGCTGTTATTCAACAACAGGCATCCTAGACCCCTTCCCAAGCCCACCATGAATCTGCAGGTAGGTCCAGGAATTCTGCAAGTGTGTTTGACTTCCCAGCCATTCTTTGGCATCTGACATTTGAAAGATACCACCACAGGGAGGGAGATACATTGAGATTTTTGAGATTGTGATCTGTTAAGAGTGTTTCTTTGGGAAAACAACAAAAAAGAGATGTTGCATCTAGCACAGCACCTTGGAGCGGCAGCACTGACATCACCTGGTGATTCACCTGCACTGAAGCTTGAGAAGCCTCGGGCCAGTGTGGCGGTTCTCAGGTTCCAGGGGCAGGCAGCGTTAGCCACGGGCAGTGGGGAGACGCTGGTGTGGGATTCAAAGACCTGGGTGCGAATCCTTGTCCTGGCACCTACGGCTGTGTAAAGTTGGGATAGTCACTTCACCTTTCTGAGCTTCTATACTCCATCACTAGGGCCTAATAATACTCACTGCACATGATGAACATGAGTATTAAATTGTGAAACTGCCTGGCACAAGTGGGTGCTTAATAGACGTTAGTAGGAGATTGAATCAGCAGTCACCTTTGCTGGGTTTCTCCTGCTTTGACTCTGATCGTCTTCAGAACGAGGCCTGGGTGGCGGGGCCCTGTGCTCCATGGGATGATGGTCTGGACCGTGTTCCAGACATTGGCCCACACTGCACTGCTTTCCCACTTGAACTTGATCATGATCAGCTCACCGATATCCACATCCAGCGTGATAAGAAAGGAATATGTTTTATTACTAGCAATTCCTTTGCCCCTTGAATACACAAAGAAAATCAGACCCAATCAGTTTAGTTGTAACAGCAAAGTGACGGTCACACACATTTAGGATGTGTTATGTTTCCCTGAATGACTTGGGATTTTTGCTGCATTTCCCAAACTAGCGTTCAACAGACTATTGATAGAGCTAGGAGTAGGTGTGCCAGGATAAAAAAGAGATTTCCAGATAATAAAATTGGGAAAACTATACTATTTTCTGTGTTAACACATCAAAAGGGCTCTGAGAAGTCCCGCTATAACAAACCTAGTTAACTTTCTCTGGCTTAGCTTCTAGGAAGAAGCTTCCTTGGAGACAGAGGGTCTTTGGCAATGGTGGCCGGACAGTTCAGCTTTCTGTAGTTTAACATAGTATGCCTACACCATGCACTCTCTCCCACGTAATGCTCCTCCCCCCATATAAATAGAAACCTCTATTAAAACAGTGAGGCATAACAGTAGTAGAAAAACTACACATAAAAAGGATGCACACATTTAGAGCGAGATTTAAATGCAGACTCTGAGGTATCGTTATCAGCTCTAGTCACTAATCTCCAAGACATTAAAATATCCCAATGTTGACAGAACAGCGAGATGCCCTTTCTGCTCTTGAGAACTATCAAGAGAGAGATTTTGATAGTTCTGGGAGAAATTTTTGGCTGTGCAGAGGCAGCGCTGGATTTAGGGCAAGGCAGATGGATGGAGAGGTCCCTTGTGTGGCTTGGCATAGCTCTTCTTGAGTATGCTGTTAAGAATTGTTTAGGAATCCCCTTGCCCTGCCAGGTTGTGAGCATCCAGAGGCTGGGGTCTTCTGTATCCTTAGGTAGGTGTTGGACAGAGCACCAACAAATGCTTACTGAATGACTGAATCAGTGTGATGATCAGAGATCCAAAGCTGGGGGCAATTTTCGGGAAGCTCAGGACCATCCCTGGAGTGGGTAAGAGGCTAGTGTCACTTCCCAGGGAGAGTCCACACTGAGGGCGGAGAGGCCAGAGAGGCTGGGGAGCCTCAGAGCGAGCAGGTGGGTAACAGGGTGAAGGACAGATGGGGAGGCTGGCAGAGCAGGCTGATTGAAATTGGAAATCTGTGCCAAGTCAAAAGATACCACTTTAATTTCTGGGTTATGAACTCGCTGGAAAGGCTCTTGGGACCTTCTTGGGAACACCTGCTCTGCCCCTCACCACTCGCCTCTGCACTGCAGGCCCTGGTGGGGCCATCTCTGGTTTCCCTGTCTGTTCAGCCCACAGTGCATAACATTGAGCAGGTGGTGGGACCTGGAGAGGCTGAGGAGGGACTTTGGGGTCTGGGCTTGGGTGAATGTCCTGTCTGACCAGGATGGCTATGTGGGATGGGCTGTGTTTACTAAAGGGGTTGTTTCTGAAGCACCAAGTATTCACCAAAAGAACCAAACGCTAAGAGTCGATTTGTGGACCAAGAGTTTTCTGCTTAGGTAAGAGCTAGCTCAGGTAGTACCTGGCACCTACCACAGTGCCCTGCATGGTGATTGGTGCTCAAATGCTCAAGCCCGTGTAAAATAAAATTCTAAGCCCCCCAACCATCTGAATGGACCCCTCCTTTAGGCCAAGGGCATTCCAAAGTTAATCTGAAAAACAAGTTCAAGGCCATGGTGGGAAGCGGAGGTGGGACATGCCTCGTTGTACTCTCTTCCCTTTGGAATCCAGGCACAACTGACCAGCATTAACATTAAAACCCAGATTTTAAGACTGATGAAGCAGACTTTTTGTAGCAATAAGACACCAAATTCCAGCCAGAGTCTAGTATAGCATCACATGACAGACAGCAGGTCCTGAAAGAAATTAAACGATTTTACCCTAAAATATATTTCTTTGACGTATTTTGAAAGGGCCCTGAACAGCTGTCTCTTGGGGGGAAAATCCACATTCTGTAGAGAATTCCCTTCCCTTTCCAGGTGTTTTCACTGATTCAGGAGGGAATTAACTAAGTCTGGCACCTTTTTAAGTCTGATAAGAAACATTTACAATCAATTCTCTCTGCTACCCGGAGGCTTCATCTGCATAATAAGAACCTTAGTCTCCACAACCCCTTATCTTAATCCAGACACTCCCTTCTATTGATTATAGATCTTTAGATAAACTCATTCAACCAATGCCAATCAGAAAATCTTTGGATGCACCCATGAGCTGGAAATTCCCCTGCACCCCCAACCCCAAACCACTTTGAGTTTTCCTGCCTTTCTGGACCAAACCAGTGTACATCTTAGAAGTACTGATTGATGTCTTATATCTTCCTATAATGTATAAAACCAAGCTGTAGCCTGACCACCTTGGATACAGGTCACCAGGACCTCCTGAGGCTGTGTCATGGGCATGTCTTTAACCTTGGCAAAATAAACTTCTAAATTGATTGAGACGTGTCTCAGATACTTTTTGGTTTACATCTGGAATGAAGTAGTAGTAGCTGGCCTGACTCTTGGAAATTACAGAGTCCATTTATACTCTTGCAAGAAAAATTAGCATGTCACCACGCTAGGGGGCTACACCTCCTACTCACAGAGTGATGGGAATTTTCTGCATTTTCTCTTTTGTTCCGAGTAGTGACATGGTAAAAGTTGTTTGTATTGGCGTCTCAGTTTGGTTGATGAACTGGATCTTGAACTGGTAATGATAAACTAGAGAGAGGGAGAGAGAAAGAGAGAGAGAATGTAAGCAGGAACTTTTCAATTTAAAAATCTCTTATTTCTTAAAATTTAAACATGTAGAGGGAAAAGTTTGGATAGATAGATATCAAAATGTTAACAACATTTTTTTTTTTGCTCCTGAATGGTGGTTTATCTTCTTGTTTTTCCTTCTCTGTATTTCCTAAATGTCTACACAGGACTTATATTGTGTTTGTAATGTAATAATGATAAATATTCACCAACAAAAGGTGGCAGAATAGGAGTATAGGATATCTGACATTCTCATTGATTTCTAGATGCAAGTTCTGTTGTAATATTTCATGTGTTTGGCGAGGGTCTCCTTCTGTAAATCAAAGAATATATGCCTTTTAGGCATTTGACAAGGCAAGAGGGAACACATTGCCATTTTACACTATTGCTGCTGTCTGATGGGGTGTGTTTCAGGGTGGGGCAGAGCTCCAGCTAAGAAATATATGCCCTAGTGACCAAATATTTATATTCTGGGGCAGTTCCTGGAAACAGGCTCTGTGAGGTTCAATGAGTGTATTTCCTAATAGAAATAACATAACTCTAGTTCTAGAACTTGGGCCTAGAAGCTTTCTGTTTTATCAAATGTCCAGAATGTCCTCCTACTGATGGATTGGTTGGAAGAGGATAATTTATTTTATTCTTCTTTACCGAATACAGTCTACATTTAGTTATTGAAAGCAAATGGCTTACTATTAGACAGGCATTGTTAAATACATTGCATCATTAAATGTTAAATGCATTTTTGCATTGTTGAATACATTGCAACATCTCATTTCCTTATTACAATCCTATGATGTAGGCATTGTTATTATCACCCCCGTTTTATAAATAAGAAAACTGGAGCTCAGATAGATGAAAGTGACTTGCTCAAGGTCAAATAGCAGCATCTGTGCTCTTAGCCTCCCTCACCCTAGATGGTGTTGGCTTAGCTTGCATGGTGGCACAGCTATGGAGCTGTTTTGAAAATTATCCTACCTCATTCCAAAATGGCTGATTACTGCTTGGACTTCTTTCTCTTGTCTCCATATTCTCCCCGGTGGATTCCCCAGGGTTGGATACAGGGTCCAGCTTCCAGACCAGGATTGGCTTTTGTTTTGTTTTGGGTTTTCTTTTTTTTTTGAGACAGGGTCTCTCTCTGTCACTCAGGCTGGGGTGCAGTGCCAGCTCGGCTCACTGTAGCCTTGACCTACTGAGATCTCTTGTCTCCATATTCTCTAAGTGTCTACAATGTTCTAGCTCCAAGATTGCAAACAGGCTTAATATGGAATGTTAATTCCATTTGATTGATAATAACTGCCTAGAGCTCTGTGTTGAGATGGATTCTGAGGCCATGTCCAGGCTTGTGGCAAGATGAGTGTCTGGCTTGGGCAAAGGATAAGGGATTTATGGAATGCTTGCTGTGTATTTTCCTTTCCTGTTTAGACAGTGGTTAATCCATGAATCCTAACAGTGCCTTGCACACAGTAGGTGCTTAATAAACTTTTGTGGGATGAATGAACTGATGGTTTGCTTGGGGGGGTGACGTATCACAATGCACATTAACATCTAACAAGATGGAAATCACCCGTGAGGATTCAAGACCTGAGTTTCAAGCTTTGTGGTAGGAGAATTTTAAAAAGTTAGATCATGGTAACTAGCCACTTGACCATCCATTCTTTGTACCCAGCATGTGGAAATTCATCTCTTCATCAATCAATCTACTAACTCTTAAGTGGTACCATTTCTGCTGGAGGTTGGTAGCTATACAGCAAGCCCAGCAGAGGGGATTGCCAATGCTGTATTGCTAACACATCAGCTCCAGTGTCCTGGTAGGCCGGTATTGCTGAGTTTCTAGATTACACAGTCCTATCCTTGGCGTAAACTAATCTTCCCATTTGGATTTTGTGTTTAATTTGCTCATGTGAGTGGGGATATCTCTTGGGTTTACCAAAAGGGTTATCTCTGAAGCACCAAATGTTTATTTAGGTTCACAACAAGAGGCAAATACTAAGAGTTGATTTGTTGGCCAAGAGTTTTCTGCTTTAGGTAAGAGCTAGCTCAGGTAGTATTTGATACCTACTACAGTACCCTATACACCAGTGGTCCCTAGCGTTTTGGGCACCAGGGATGGGTTTCATGGAAGACAGTTTTTCCATGGACTGGTGTGGGGGCAGGGAGGATGGCTTTGGGATGAAACTGTTCCACGTCAGATCATCAGCCATTAGATTCTCATAAGGAGTGCACATCCTAGATCCCTAGCATGTGCAGTTTACAATGGGGTTTGTGCTCCTGTGAGAATCTTATGCCACCACTGCTCTGACAGGAGGCGGAGCTCAGGTGGTAATGCTTGATCACCCGCCACTCACCTCTGGCTGTGGGGCCCAGATCCTAATGGCTCACGGTTCGTGGCTCGGGGGTTGAAGACCTCTACTGTAATACAATAGATGCTCAAATCCTGCTATAATACAATAGATGCTCAAATCCTGTTGTAATACAATAGATGCTCAAATCCCAAGCCTGGAAGGAAGTAATTTGATGCCCTCAAGATGGCAAAAGAGGCTGTGGGTGAGAAGTAAGAAAAGAGCTGGCCAGGCACGGTGCCTCACACCTGTAATCCCAGCACTTCGGGAGGCAGAGGTAGGTAGATCATGAGGTCAAGAGATTGGGACCATCTTGGCCAACATGGTGAAACCTCATCTCTACTAAAAATACACAAATTGGCCAGGCGTGGTGGCAGGTGCCTGTAGTCCCAGCTAGTCGTTAGGCTGCGGTAGGAGAATTGCTTGAACCTGGGAGGCGGAGGTTGCAATGAGCCAAGATTGCACCACTGCACTCCAAACTGGATGACAGAGCGAGACTCTGTTTCAAAAAAAAAAAAAAAAGAAAAGAGCTACAGGCGCAAGTCCTGGGAAAGGTCCCTAAACTCTTGGGTGGCACCACTGGAGAGAGGGACTTAGCCCGTCACCCCAGAAGCCTCTGGAGACGTCTTACACTATTTGGGAGTTGTCAAGGAAACCCTGTAACAAGTGAACAGTCTTATAAAGTCAAACTGAGACAAAAAGGACAGTTCTTTCCAAAGACAGTTTCCAAAGAAAGAACTTTCCAAAGTGGGGGAGGGGGTAAGATGTGGGAGGACTGCCCTTGGGTTAACTTCCTTATGAGTAGTCAGGACATCTTCCAGAGAACTCAAGGAACACTCACAGTAACCGATCTTCAATTCAGTTTAATATGATACGTATTAATTGGAAGTCAACTGTGTGTTCAGCCCAGTGTTAAATGCAAGTAAAAGCATATAATGGCAGTATGCATGGTAATAACATTGGCTAATATCTATTTTGGCTTTTGCCAGGTGCTTTGCATCTGTCATCTCACTTAACCCTCAAACAAATGATACTATTATTATCTCATTTTAGAGAAGAGGAGACTGAAGCGCAGAGAAGTTAAGTGACTTTTCTGGGATCACACAGCTGGTAAGTCGTATATGGCTGGGGCGTCAGCTCTCACAACCTGACCCCAGAACTTAAACTTCTACATGTTTATACCCAGGACCACTAGCTTTATATACTCTAAGGAAAAAGCTGAATTGTGGAAAGAGATTTAAGTTAAAAAATGTCATAACATTTGTTTAAAAATAAACTGAAAACACCTGAAATATTCAGTAATAGAGGGATGGCTATGAACTAATAACAGCAATTATGATAACTACCACTTAGCTCTTCACCATGTCCCAGACATTGAGCTAATAGTTTCACATAATTATCTCATTTCTCTTTACAACAACTTTATAAGATGCCTACTTTATCTTCCCTCCCACATCATTTTACAAAGGAAGCAGCTGAGGCTCAGAAAAAGTTAACTAGCTTGTCGTTGTCACGTGGCTAATAACTGATGAAGCTGCAATTAGAAGTTAGTCTGCTGATTCTCAGTTCATTGTCCCAAACATGTGATTTACTCTTATGAAGCCATAAAAACTATTTTTGGAATGATTTCAATGCTCATGAAATAAGTGAAGAAGAAAACAAAAACAAAAAAACACCGGCTGTGAAATTGTCTAGTGTGAGACCAACTCTGCAAAACAGAATGTGTAGAAGTAGGCGAATTCACAAAAAATATTAACAGTGCTTATCTCTGGAGAGGGCAGAGTGGTCTTTTTTATTCTCTTCTTTATGTTCTTCTGCAAGTTTCATGTTTTTTTGCAGTAAACATGTATTCTAATTGGAATCCTATTGGAAAAAGAAAGAGCTTTTACAAGTATTGAAAAAGAAGAAAAAGAGAACTAGAAGTTGTAGTCCTTTGTGGCCTCTGCCTTGTCTCATGGGCAGCTGTGTCCATGTCTTATCTCCCCAAAGGCAGTCTCAGAACCACACTATTGCTTGTATCTCCACAAGGGCACAGCACACACCAGGCATCCAAGGAGTACTTAACAGGCTCTCTGAGTGAAGAACGACGTGGATATATAACTGCATTAAAGACATCAAGAATGAGAAAATAGCTTCCGTTTTTTGAGATCCTACTATGCGTCAAGCTACATACTAAGTGTTTTACATACATCATTTTTGTCCTCATAACAAGCTAAATAATGATGCCCTGCTGGGTAGTGTCCATCTGCTCCCTCTACCCCTGCTGTCCTCATCCACTCTGCCCTCCACTGCTCAGCTCTGAGCCCCAGGATGGGATCCCTTAGGCTGCATCTGCCGGGCTCCCTCATCGATTGGTTTCTGGTTGGGTGTGACCACTGGAGGGAGAGGCACTAGCAGGAGATCAGGGCGGAGAAGAGAGGCTGGGGCGTTTTTCCTCTGCTCCCCCATGCTCTGGAGCCTGACTGTGCAGTCACTGCCCTCCCACGATTAGCAGCAGCCCCTCCTCCACGGCTCCGGTTCTCCCACGGTCAGTCCCTTCCCTGGCTCCATCCGTCCTGCTGTTAGAGGCAGGGAGCAGCCTCAGTCCTTGCTGGTTTCCTTAACACTGTCCACCCCTCTGTAAGGAGTCCCACTTGCTTTCTTCAACTGAGCTGGGCCAGTGGAGTCCTGTTTTCTGCTGAGACCTAGGCTGACACAGTGTTAATTATCCTGGTGAATATAAATAAGGAAGTGGAGGTTTGGAGACCTATAGTTATCCAGGTAGTTCAGTGCAGCAGGATTAAAAGCCAGGTGCGTCTAATTCCAAAAGACCCTTTCTATACCGCCTGCTGTTTTGGTTCTGCAAGCTGAGTCTGTCCCTTGAAAGCAAATGGCCAACAGCCCCTGAAGAAAAGTTGTGGTTCAACACCTGCTTCCAATGAAGCTACAAAGACCAAGTGCCTGCCAGCTCTGAGCCCTTGACATCCATCCTGGGCTATCGCTGCCACAGAGGATGCTCTCCTGTCCCCTAAACGTCTGGCCCCCGAGTCGGGGAAAATGTTTCATGTCCTTGTCTTGGCGATACACTTTTTCTTCCCTTTTCCTTCAATTGTGAGTAGGAGGAGATTGATTTCTGCATTTGAGATGCTATGATTCCACAAGTTTGGGAGAAGGTGCTTCCAAAGTCCCCTTTAGCTTGCACATCCTATGAATGAGAATTGCCTATCTCCGCAACATGTGTCCCTAGAGTAGCACCTCTTCAGGAGGGTGGAAACTGCCAAGGTGTATGGGCTGTGAGGAGCCAAGCCAGCATGCTTTCTGAGGCTCACGAGGGAATGGGCTGTGGACAGAACCTGCACTGATGGCTGAGGCACCCTTGAGTTTGCAGGAGCACTCCTGAGAAACTCCATGTCTGCACAGGGAATCTTGTGTGACTGCACATTTTTAGAGAAATCTTTAAATGAAATTAACTTTAAATATAAATGAGTCTTTCATGCTGAGAACTAGTTCCTCCTCCTCCTTCTCCTGCTCCTCCTCCTTCTCCTTCTTCCTCCTCCTCTTTTGTAGAGATGAGGTCTCCCTGTGTTGCTCAGGCTGGTCTCAAAATGCTAGGCTCACACCATCCTCCTGCCTTGGCCTCCCAAAGTGTTGGGATTTCAGGTGTGAGCCACCACACCTGGTCCTAATCATTTACTCTTATTTGGATTTTTGTAAGTGTTTTTCTTTAAAAAAGAAAAGAAAAGACAATTTGCCTGTCATTCTACCCTGCCACCCCCAACACAATGATGCTATTACAAAGATTAAGGAAAAAAGTTGAGTGATTTTGCTCACTTTACCTTATGACATGTTTAATATGGACATTAAAAAATGATTTGGGGAAAATGCTTTTGATCCTGTGACTGCAAAGAGACCAGTACAACATACTCCCAAGTTCTGGCAGCAGAAATTATTTCAGGTCTTAAAGATGAAAGGCATGAAATAGTCCACTGACCTCGAATGTGACCAAGGAAACTCCATCTAGAGCAGAAATCTGAGGCCTCCGGAGAGTCTCCTCACTAGGAAAAATCCTGGATTGTAACCCTGTGTGGACCTTGCTGGTGCCATTTAAAAAAGAAAAACTTATATTTCTTTTCACAAGATCAGGTTATTGAATTTATGAAAAGAGAATATATTTCTCTCTATTTTTTGCCTCCCAGAAACAATGATTCTGAATCATTAGATGTGGGCTCTGGGAGATATTATGACTCTCTCTGCAAACATCAAAGAGGGCTTTTTGTTTTCCCCCCGCAGTGTATGGACTTCTCTCATGGAGATGGTAGGAATGAGACCTCTTGTGTTTTCTCCAGGCTCAGAAGGCTTGTTCCTAGACCCGAAATGCCTCTAACTCAGAGGGAAGCTGAAGGTCATAGGACTGAGGGATCCAGGATGATGTTGTCCAGGGTGTTGCTGCACAAAGAAGGCAGCCAGTGCCAGCAAGGCTGAATGACAGTGAATTAACTCAGAGCAGGCGCAAGTGAAGAAGAAAAAGGGAAAGTGATTTTGTAAACCTTTGTATATAATACCTGTATGTGTATGTATTTTTGTGGCCACATTTGGGTTTAACAGTACAGTTCCGTTTAAGTGATGCCCTGAGGTCATGAGACTGGATGCTTGCCCCTTTCTTTTTTAAATTCAATTGAATTTTTTTGAAACAGGATCTCACTCTGTCACCCAGGCTAGAGTGCAGTGGCACCATCATGGCTCACTGCAGCCTTGACCTTCTGGGCTTAAGCAATCCTCCTGCAGCCTCCCAAGTAGCTGGGACTACAGACATGTGCCACTCTATCTAGCTAATTTTTAATTCTTTTGTAGAGATGGGATCTTGTTTTGTTGCCCAAGCTCGTCTTGAATGCCTGGGCTCAAGTGATCCTCCCACCTTGGCCTCCCACAGTGTTGGGACTTCAAGCGTGAGCCACCAGGCCTGGCCAACGCCTGCCCCTTCTGTGGGGGTCTGTTGCTGTCTGTGAGTGGTGGAGATCGGGGAGAGTCTGTGTGTGGCCGGGACTGTTGTGCTGACTGGCGTCCTGTTGCCAGCTCTTTGTGCTGTGGGTGGAATAAGGGTCCTCAATGGATAGACAGAGCCCAGGGGGTTTGAGTCCTCTATGTCGCCTGCTACCTTGTGATCTTGAGACCACGTCACCTCTCGGGGGCTCGATTTCCTCATCTGTGAATGCGGATTAAAAACTCTCTTGTAGTGTCGCTGTAAGAGTGTGATAAGATGGCAATGAAAAAATGCCTATGTTCCAGAAGGTGTTAATCGGGTGTTACCTACTTCCTTCCTTCACACTGAACTGACTGGGGCAGGTTTTCAGACCCACCTGCAGGTCCCAGGCTAGTGGTTCATCCCCATGTCTGTTCTCACCTCTTCCTTGGTGCCCACATAGGTTTTGTCATTATGTCAAGGTCATAAAAGTGGTTGGCAGCAAGGCCAAGATTCTTGACACTCTTTATCCCAACCCCAAGCCTGTGCTGTCTACAACACCTGCCCCTCCCCCACCCCGCTTCTTCTGGAATTCTCCCTGAAGTCAGTGGAAACCTTCCAAAGAAGAAGCTGAGAAAAGCCAAAAACAGACTGCCCGAGTCACAGTTTGGCTCGTCATCTTGCCGACCAGCAGGAAAGGGTGCTCTCAAGGCTGCCACGGGCAACAGAAGCAAGTGTCCCTCACCCCCCACCCAGGGAGTCTGGAGTGCAGAGGGAAAGGGCAGCATGGGGAGGACAGGAGCAGAGGGGAGGAGATACAGAAGAGGGAGTGTGGAAGGAGGGCAGAGACGAGGAGGCGAGGAGGTGGGACACGCAGCTGGAATGCCGCAGGAGGGAGAGGCACTCAGTGGAGGGGCCTTGGTCCTATGTCCGAGGCCAAGGGCAGTGAAAGGCACAAAGGCTAGGGTTCGGTGCAGTGCTTCCTGCTCACAAATTGTGTGACTTTGCCCTGACCGTGTCTGTGTGTGTCTGTGTGTGTGTGTGTGTGTGTCTCGGTGTTGCTGTGAGGCTCCAGTGGGAAATGAACTAATGTGTACAACACATCCAGCCCAGTACCCGGGCAGAGTGCCCCCCGAGGGCCCCTTCCCTCCTCTCCACCCGCTGACCTCATCTCACTGCTCTCAGGATGAAATGAGACGAGGTGCTGGCTAAACAGGATTTACTCCGTACAGATCCGTTTCCCTCCCCCTCCCTTAAAAACAGGCTCCCAAACTGGTAAAGGTTCCTTGTGAGAGAGTGAGAATGGAAGTGGGCGATAAATTGCCTCGTTTCACTCGGTGACTGTTTCCCAATTCTCTCTGGCTACTGCTGTACTTTCGCAGTGTTTACCCGAGTTCTGGCGTACAGTTGTAGAAAATAGATTCTTTGATGGTTTTGTCGAAATATCTTGGGAGCCAGAGGAATTCAGGCCAAGTTAGTCATCCTTTGTGAAACTACAATCAGGAGGCGATGTTTATCTTGCCCAACCAGACCCTGCACTAAAATACATAGTACAATTAGATGTTTTTGAAAAATAGGCCTTGTGATTTCTCTGTAGGCCCGGGTTGGGCAAGTCCGCTCTCTCAAGAGTGTAATATGTACTCATCAAAATGCTGGAGGTGGCTGGTGAAATAGGCTTTGGGGGCCCAGGTCAGTTATGATCATGGTTGTGATGGGTGAGGAGTGGTGTAGCTGTGGTGGCCTAGATTAAAATCTTCATCCCAGCACCACCAACAGACCTCTCCACAGCGATGGAAATGTTTTATTTCTGTGCTCTCTGATGCAGCAGCCACGTCTTCGAGCACTTGAAAGGTGGCTTGTGTGACTGACAAACTGAATTTTTGGTTCCATTTAATTTAAAGTAACTTAGATTTGGATTTAAATAGCCACATATGGTTTGTGGCTACCATATCGGACAACATAGTGTTATACAGACGGCAGTATCCCATGAGCAGCTGCTTCCAAGAGGCGAGTCTCGCATGGGTGCACTTTCCAGCCATGCCCAGGGCGGCTTGATGTGACCACAGACACGTTACTCTCCACTAGCAAGTGAAACTGGGTTGAGTGGGTGAGGAGTTTGCTCACTGGAGGGGCTGAAGCAGAACTGGGGAGCATTTGTAGGGGAGCAGAAAAGGAGAAGGTGTGGGCTGGGCACAGTGACTCACACCTGTAATTCTAGCACTTTGGGAGGCCCAGGCGGGTGGATCATCTGAGGTCAGGAGTTAGAGACCAGCCTGGCCAACACGGTGAAACCTTGCCTCTACTAAAAATACAAAAATTAGCCGAGCATGGTGGCGTGTG
>NW_012115043.1:13195673-13228853 GCF_000951035.1 Colobus angolensis palliatus
TGGGAGGCCCAGGCGGGTGGATCATCTGAGGTCAGGAGTTAGAGACCAGCCTGGCCAACACGGTGAAACCTTGCCTCTACTAAAAATACAAAAATCAGCTGGGCGTGGTGGTGCATGCCAGTAATCCCAGCTACTTAGGAGGCTGAGGCAGGAGAATCACTTGAACCCTGGAGGTGGAGGTTGCAGTGAGCCAAAATCATGCCACTGCCCTCCAGCCTGGGCGACAGAGTGAGACTCGTTCTCAAAAAAAAAAAAAGTAAGAAAGAAAAGGAGAGGGTGTGGCGCAAGCCACAGCTCATCACTGGAACCTCCATCTGGGCTGGGGCTTTCGGTTCCTGACCAGTTTCAGGCAGTCCTGCCTTTAGCCTCCTTCTCACTGGATGTTCCCAGGAGCAAGATAAGTAGTCGGTAATAAAGAGACACAAATGTGGTCTCCAAGAGGCTCATCTCGGGTTAGTCTCCACCGAGCACCCTGAAGGTAGGACTGTGTTTGAAGAATGCACAGATCGACGAGTACATTGGTTTTGGTAGCTGGTGGGTGAGATAATGATGCCCTAATGCAATTCTTTGGTCTTCCTTAATAAGAAAGGGATCCTTGTGAGTTCACACCAGCAGGGGATGGTGGTCGGGCACTGGGGCCGTTGGCAAATGGGAGACGCTCGGCCTGGCTCATGCCTGCTGCTCTTGTTTCCCCTTCTTCCTTCTTTTGAGGCTTCCCTTCCCCATCTCCTAGCCCCCAGTAGATGTCCTAGGGCTGGGCCAAGCCTCTCATTTCAAATGAAGTGCCCAGTTTGGCCCTGAAAGATGAAAAATGACCTCTTTTCTTCCCAGCTGATTTCAAGGAGAAAGCAATCTCCCCACCCTTCTCTTCCATATCCCCTCTCACCCCCACACGCAGACCAGCGGCAGGTTACAGAGCAGGTAAAAATCACTCCGCTCACTGTTTGGAGGCCCCAGGTCTAAATGCCAGGTCTGCCAAGAGCTTTTTGTCTCTGGACAAATGATTTTCCCTGTGTAGGCCTTGGTTTCTCCATCTGAAAAACGGCAGGGTTGAACCACTCCTCATGATGCAAACATTCCATGATTAAAATAGATCCAATGAAATGTGATTATCTAAGAGGCTTAATCACTCCAGGAGGCATTGCCATTTAAAAGAGGAGCTGGTTAACCCAAATGAGTCTCTAATTGTCAGCCTGCAGTGGAGGAGCTCCCCGAAGCAGGAGGACTTCCAAATTCCCTCACCTGCGTGCTGCCATCTCCTCCAGCCCTAAGGGACCGCCCGCGGAGGGACCCTTTGGCCCAAAAGATCCTGCCCTCACACAAACTACTCTTCAGATGCTATGAGCACCCACAAGAAATTTCTGTCATTCCTAGACCTGCTTGGCTCACAGGAGGGAAAGCTGGCTGGAGAGCAGAAGTTCAGATACACAGAGAAATCCTGTGCCTCAAAACGAAGCTGCCTGGGAGTTTGAACTCACTGCTGAGAGTCAGGCGGCCCTGTTCCCGGTCTCCTTACAGCCACACAGCTGTGGGCGCCCCACGCGAGTTTTGCTTTCCTCCTCTTTAGAATGGGATAATAACCAGCTCTGCCATCCTCGCCTGGCTGTTGTGAGAACCACAAGGAGTCGATGGCTGCATCAAATGTTTTGTGTAAAATGCTCTCCGAAAGCAAAGTGGTGGCGACAGCCCGTTCACATTCTCCAGATACAAATATCTGCTTGGTAATAGTCAAACAGCACATCAGATTGCCTCTCCCAGCGCTGGAGAGGCTGTGCGATGAAACAGTAAGATGCTAAATCACTCCCGAGCTGTTTGAAGGATTAGGCAGAAATGTTAATGGCAACAGATGTCGGCTTGTTCCCTCCAGGAGGGTTTAGGTTTCAGTGGAGTAGTTCTCTGCTGGCCTAAGCCTAAGCCGTGGCCACAACACTTTCTACGATCTTCCATTCAACCCAGAGAGGTGCCGGGCCCACTTTCTGCCCTGAGGTTAAAAATCTGGCTGGGAAACACTGGAAGCTGAATCTTGTCTTGGGAGTGCCTCAGGGTGAATATCATATCCTATCAGATCAACTGATTCAAATCTTAGAAGGAATGAAATGCAGTCTAAAATCCAGTTTTTTTCACGGGGGCCCTGAACAGAGATGAAAGAACTGGATTCTAGGCTGTGTTTGGAGACGCCTCAAGTCCCTGTACAGTGAGATCTGGGTGGCCCAGGTAAACTGCGTGTGGCCGTGCAGATCTAACATTCTAGGGGAGCATGAAAATGGACAGAGAGGCCAACCCAAGGATCGTCTCAGAAATTATCAAGGTTTCTCCTCTTAGCCCTTGACAGCAAGGTGGCCACACTCTTGGGACAGGAGAAAGGCTGTGTCAGCGTCGCTGCCTGGAGCCTGCACAGTTTCAGAAACACTGCAACAGCAGAGCTGAAGCACCTCCAGGAAAAGAACCAAGGGAACTTCTGAGCCCTGTGGACAGGGGACTGCATCCTGCCCTTCTGAAGGCTCCCCGCTCCACACTCACCTTTGAAGGGGGACTGGGCTCGCGTCACGAGGAAGAGCCTCTTGCTCTTGCTCCGCGGCTCCTGGCGGACGTGGTAGCCCAGTGTGTTGCAGCGGCCCTTCTTGCAGCTCAGGCACAGGCCCTGGCTGAAGCTGTCCATGTCGCTGCACAGGTAGGCCACGCTCTGCGTGCCGGCATGCAGCAAGGAGTCGATGAAAAGGTGCACCGATCGCTCGTGGGAGCATTTTATGGTCTGGGTGATGGCTGGAACACAGGGCAAGAAGGGTGTTATCACCTTAACCCAAAGCAGCCTCAACTCAGAGGCTCACTTTTTTTCTCAGCCCACAGGAGGTTAGAAGTAGCACACAGAACAGGCAGGGGTGGGCTTGTCAAGGCAGACCCCCTGACAACAGCAGGATGTGACAACTGACCGAAACTAAGGAAAGTAGACCCTTTGAGTCATGTAGTGTCAGGCAAAATCCCAGGCACTGCTGGGGTCCTGAGAGCACTCCTCTATGACAGCATGTTACAGTAGGCGTTTTAATAGGCACCCAAGTCACTAAGAAAAGATCAAATTCATTAAGAGAGCAGGTTAGTGTAATGTGTTATAGAAATATTTCTATCTTAAATGAGATAATTGAAAATGCCCAGGTGCTGATGCCTGGCGGGTGGGTTTTCTGGAACAGGCTTGCATGGGACACCTTTTCTCTTAATATAACTAGATACACGAGACAATCTCGTGGCACTCTGATGGTCTGGAGAATGCTGAGGTCTCTCGACAATGTCTACCTTGTGTCCCAAAGCAGCCATTGCATCCCTTAGGTAACAGGCCTGTGAAACCAGCACAACAATTGGATTTGGAAGGACACTGCCCAGTAACCAGGTCTGGACAGGCCTCACCCCCAAAACAAGCTTATGAGGTTGATCTACCAAGAATTTGACCCTTGTTTTTTTTTTTTTTTTTTTTTTGACTTTCCAAACTTTAATCTAATCTGTAGTAAATCATTCTCAAGGGATGTTGAGGAACCACCACAAGATATGTGAAACATTTGCTGTAAAGGGACAGCACAGGTGACTTTGCCAAAACCTATTTCCCCACATGTCTGGAGGTTAAATGCCAAGAGTAGTTATCGCAGTCCGCGGACGCTAGCGGCTGCATTCCTGGGGCACCTACTGGGAGACTGTGTATGCTGCGTGCCCTCCGCTCCTCCACTGCCTGCGTCTTCACCGCAGCTCCTCGAGGCAGCTGTTACCAAGGAGAAAACTGAGCTTTCAAGACATCCACTAACTCACCCAAGCTTATCCACCCAGGAGGTGGTGAGGGTGAAACCGCAGTTATCCAGTGAGCCCCTGTGCAGTTGTGGCTGGGAGAACTACCCCAGGAACCCTTTCAAACACAGAGGTGAGGACAACTGAGGAAAACCACCCCAAGCTTGGGCAAGCTGAATACCTACATTTGGTTCCATCACTTTGAAGTTTAGCACAAAAGAGCAATGGTAATGATTGGTCAGGAATCTGTTTACCAGGCAAATAAAGCCCATACACCATTCTGGTGGTCTGCACCGAGCTTTGTGGGGATGAAGTTTGGGATGAGGGCTGGATGGTCAGCTGGGAACTGCTGTTGGCTGGAGGGGAGGTGATGGGGTGGGGGAGGTGGGAGGGATGTAAGCAATGATAAGGGCAAATTCCCGGAAGGCTCTCTCAGGCCTGTGCGGTGGAAAGCTGGGAGTCCAGCCAAAGTGAGATGATGTGGAGTGTGAAGGTCATTCTGATATTGGAGAGGTGAGGATGGTGTCATCACAAGAGAGTGTGTTCTCAGCTGAGTGTCGGATGATCAGGGTGAGGTGGCTTGTGGGGGTGGAGGGCTCTATTTGGCTTGGAGTGATTGGCATGTCTTCATCAGGATGATATTTTATAACAGCAAGAAATTTGGAATGCCTGTGGAATGTGCTGCTTCTGCTGACATTTTTGCTCTTTAATCCTGTGCATATTGTCAATGTGCATGTTAATATTTCGGTTTTAGGACTTGAGAGAGAAGTGGGATCACAATCCAGATAACAGCACATTCTGTGTCTGCCCTGAGGTAAAGGGCGTAACAAGGACGTATTTGAAGCTAAATTTCCCATTGGGAGAATCTGAGTAATTTCCCCAATTAAACGGATGGGGTGGGATGAAGAGTGAGACCTTCATCAAGAAGCCACAGCCTATTAAGTGGATCCTCATGTGGTTCAGAATAGAGGCAGTCCCTGGAATGAGGAAATGTCCAGGGAAGGAAGAATAACCACAGGCATCCGGACTCAACTCTCGGAAGAGCTGGTACCCGGGAGAGGCTTTGCCTGGGCACATAGGGCCGGGGTGAGAAGTGGAGGTTCTTGTTGGTGCCCCCGCTCATCCTCAGGGCGTGGCCTTGGCCTGTTGCCAGGAGTGGCCTGCTGGGGGATGGGCATCCTTGCCCACTCCTATATTCCTTCTCTCTGGGTGAGCTTGGTGGCCATACACCCTGGGCCCTATCCTTGCTGAACTCTTCCCTGAGTCCCACATGTTGGTAGATTCTGCTGAATTCCAGAGGCCCCATTGAAATGTAGGCCGGTGCTCCCGGCCCATGACTTCATTCTCACCATTGAGGCCATGCTTGGCAATATGTCTGTAGAGCTCTAGGATGTGGCAGCCAGGCTGGAAGGAGCCCCCGTTGGGATAGAAGTCATAGTGCCCTATGGGCTGTTTGATGCCCACGCTCAGGCCCATGTGCTCCCGGGTAAAGGTGTGAATGGCATCCACAAAATTGGCATCATCTGGAGAAAGACGATTGCTGGGGGAGCTTCCCTCAAACAAAGGGCCCGCGGCATCCAACCCTAATTGGAAAGCAGGGGTAAGGGTTAGGTGGGAGCAAGGCGAGGAGAAGAGAAATGTGCTCTTTAGCTTTTGGATATTATTATACATTAATGAACTAGCAGGAAGAAGAAACACCTCTGGCATAATCCTTCTCTGGAAAACCTTGCCATAACCTTTTCTCAGTAAAACCACAGTAATTCATGGTGCTAACAATGACACACAGGCTGAGCATTAGCTAGCGGGGGAAAGAGGTTTGCAGAAACCATCCAGTGGTAGACACAAGGTTATGATGCCTGAGGCCAGGAGGCCTGGACAACATCGTGAAACCCTATCTCTAAAAAAAAAAGAATACAAAAATTAGCTGGGAGTAGTGGCATGTGCCTGTCATTTCAGCAACTCAGGAGGCTGTGGCAGGAGGATTGCTCGACCTCAGGAGTTTGAGGTTGCAGTGAACCGTGGTTACACCACTGTGACCCAGTCTCGGCAACAGAGGGAGATCCTATCTCAAAAAGAAAAAAAAAGGAATAAGGTTATGAGGGAATGCTTGATTTACTTAAGTCAATCAATTTTGAGTACCTCTCAAGCTATTTTCAAGACCATCTGTTTGCATACAAAAAAAAACCAATATAGGCCGGGCGCAGTGGCTCAAGCCTGTAATCCCAGCACTTTGGGAGGCCAAGACGGGCGGATCACAAGGTCAGAAGATCGAAACCATCCTGGCTAACACAGTGAAACCCCGTCTCTACTAAAAAATACAAAAAACTAGCTGGGCGAGGTGGCAGGCGCCTGTAGTCCCACCTACTTGGGAGGCTGAGGCAGGAGAATGGCGTAAACCCGGGAGGCGGAGCTTGCAGTGAGCTGAGATCCGGCCACTGCACTCCAGCCTGGGTGACAGAGGGAGACTCCATCTCAAAAAAAAAAAAAAAAAACAACCAATATGCTCATTATAAGTAGTTCCAACCTACCTATCAAAGAATGAAATTTATTTGCCTGTATGTTGTCAATAATGTCCCTAAACAAGCTGATTTTTCTCCTACAGTGTCATTTCATTAGAACATCCAGAACAGCCGCGGGACACCACTGTATGGGGTGAAAATGTTGTATGCAAGTAGGGTAGCTCAAAGCTCTGGGCCTCAAATGACAGATGTCTATGCATGAAGTAAGGTGGTAGCTCCTGGCTGACTGTGGCTGGGGAGTATTTGTGCACTCAAAGTTTTTGCCTGTCTTTCTTCCTCTGCCTTCTCTGGAGGACCCTCTGGTGTCCCACCCTAGCCTTGGCTTCCTTCCCTACTCAGGGGCAAAGGAATGTAGGCTATGAGATCACCCGTTCTCCAGCTCTACCCACAGAGACAAATGAAAAATGTCCTTGGCCAGGTGCAGTGGCTCATGCCTGGTAATCCCAGCACGAGGCTGAGTCTGGCAGATCACCTGAGGTCAGGAGTTAGAGACCAACCTGGCCAACATAGCAAAACCCTGTTTCTACTAAGAATACAAAAATTAGCTGGGCGTGGGGGTGGGCATCTGTAGTCCCAGCTACTTGGGAAACTGAGGTAGGAGAATCACTTGAACCTGGGAGGTGGAGGCTGCAGTGAGTCAAGATCATGCCACTGCACTGTAGCCTGGGCAACAGAATCAGACAGAACCAGACTCTGTCTTAAAAAAAAAAAAAAAAAAAAAAAAGAGGAAAAGAAAAATGTCCTGATATGATTTCTATTCCTTTCTTCATCAGGCTGATGACAAGATGGCAAGAAGGTGTTGAGCCTTCCTGCTGTCTCTGAGGTGGGTGGGACTTGCTGATATGCGTAGCACCAATCGGATGGAGAGGGTTCTGGGCCTTGGGCCTGAGGCTGCCTCGCTGGGTGTGGACTCTGCCCTCTGGCCCTGCTTCTTCGGTGGGAGGGCTGCTCCTCCCCTGGCTACTGTGGGTTAAATCCATAGGGGCCACACGCCAGTCTGTGACCAGGCTTCCCCAGTCACCAGCAAGATGAACAAAAAAGCATGAAGAAATGAGCTCTCATTTACAAAAGTATTCCGTTTAAATGTCTGTCATTATCCCCATTCTTTCTCATGTTAAAAGAAATTCTTTTATAAAGGAATGATGATAGTAGATAGTAGTTGTTTGTAAAAACGTCCTCATGGCCGCCGGCTGTGGTGGCTCACACCTGAAATCCCAGCACTTTGGGAGGCCGAGACAGTGGATCACCTGAGGTTGGGAGTTCGAGACCAGCCTGACCTACATGGTGAAACCCCGTCTCTACTAAAAATACAAAAAAATTAGCCAGGTGTGGCTTAGCTACTTGGGAGATTAAGGCAGGAGGATCACTTGAACCTGGGAGGCAGAGGCTGCGGTGAGCCAAGATCGCGCCAGTGTACTCCAGCCTGGTCAACAAGAGTGAAACTCTGTCTCAAAAAAAAAAAAAAAAAGGTCCTCACTTGATAAAATATAAAATTGCAACACCTCTGTTATTCATCTAAAATGCTCTTTGTTTTGGCCTGTGAAATATTGTTTGAACCTGCTGGATCTTGAAGGATGAGTAGGAGTTTGGGTGGGTGGGTGGTGGGCAAAGCAAACAGTGCATGCAAAGGCCCAGAGGCACAAGAGGCCATGGTGTGTTCGTGAAGTGGAGAAAAAACTTGTGTCGTTGAAGCCTAGAGCTATGGGAAGGGGTCAGCAGGATGAGAGGCTGGGGCGCTCTGGGGCTTCCACATTGCCTGTGCCTCCTGGGTTTTTATACCTGTGCTAACAGCGGGCCTCAGACTTGGACTGGGAAACAGTTTGACCAGGTGTGTGGTTTAGGATCCCAATCCCTGGCAGTGTGAAGGGTGGGGTTGGTGTCACGGAAGCCTGGGAGGAAGGCCTTCCTTGCACATGTGCAGACCTTCCTGGATATCTTGGGCCATTTCTGAGTAGGTATGGAGTTTGGGGTGAAGTTTTTGATGCAGAGCTCCCTCCCTCAACCCAAATGGGTCCCAGAATAAAACATACACGTTTCACAAATGTGGAACCGGAGGCACTAATGTGGCTGATGAATTACGGCAAATTAAGGCTGTGATTCTTCACTCCTTAACTCGCCCAAATTGGACTTTCTAAATCATAGATTAAAAAATAAGACTCCTTCTTGCTAGAAAAGTCCATCTTTTAGTCCCATTTGGCACACCTACATGAGGCATTCCTTTGAGGACAGGCAATAGGAATCGAGGCTGTAATTTGCTCTGAATTCTCTGGCACAGCAATCCATGACATTGGTCATGTTTGAGAGAATGTTACAAATCCTCTCATGAGCTCTGATCCGTCGCCATAAGAGCTGGGGTGTTTTAATGATGAGCCTGTTGGAAAAGCAGGTCCTTGTTGGACGCCCCCATGTAGTGGAATCAGTGTGTGAGTTACTAGGCAGGGTTACCTGTGATTCTCCCAATCTTGCGCGTTCCACCGATGGAACTGCCGGCAAATCCTGACACGTGTGCACCCAGGCTGTACCCAATTAGGTGAACATGGCTTCGAGAGAATTGAACAGATTCCTGGAAGACAGCAGCGGGATGGGGGCAGGAGAAGAGCTGCCTGGATGAAAGCCTTTTGCGGTCCAGTGTGTTGTGGCACCCACCCTGTTCTTCGTGGCTGCTCAGAAATGAGGTGCCTTATTCACACTCCAAACTGAAACTAGTCTCTCACCTGGCTGACTCTCCTGGGACTTAGGTACCTGTGACCTTGCCTGGTAGCTGCGGCCTTCTGCCTGCCTGTCTTCCCCTGAACACTAATGCCCTACAGAAGTGATCCCACTCATTTGTGTGGGGGCCTGATAGCTTACAGGGTGTGTTTGTATCCCTTAGCATATGCAAGGGGGTGAGCATAAGAGGAACAGTGAATGAGGAGAGGGGAGAAGATGGTTCTGCGAAATAGGGGTTCAACGGAGGCATCTGAGAGAGACCTGGGGTCTGGTGTCAGTCCTGTGCCTTCTCATTCCTGTGAGCTGAGCATTAGTGCTTCTCCTGTTTGGACTGCTGTTGGAGACCAGCTTAATTCATTCACTCACAGAGGAAGGGAAAGGAGGGAAGGGAGGTGAAGGAAGGATGGGGCAGGTTGGTACCTCCAGCCACCGGAGAAGAGCCGCGACCTCCTTGCCCACGAGGCGGGTATTGCGGACGGCGATGGTGTAGTGATGGTGGGCCAGGGTGATCCAGTCCGCTAGCCCCACATTCACTGGCTGGGCAGGCTGAGACTTCAGTGCGGCCACCATCTGCCAGATCCAGTTTTCTAGTAAGCCGTCCACCTGAGGAGGGTACAGAGGGAGGGTCACACTCGTTTCCTTTCTCCCTGCTCACCCTTCTTCCTTCTCCAGCTCTTGGATAATGCTGGATCCTTCCCCGCAAGAGGAAGGGCTTGCTACGAGGTTTCTCAGCCGTGCATAGTTGACATTTTGGGCCAGAGAATTCCTTGTTGTGGGGGCTGTCCTGTGCATTGTACGATGTTTCAGCATTCCTGGCCTTCACTAACTAGATGCCAGCAACACCCACCCACTGTCCCAGGTTTTGAAAACCAAAAATGTCTCCAGATTTTTCTCAACGTTCCCCCCTCCGTAAATGATTATCTTAATGCTTTTCTACTTTGGGACTTTCTAAACCTTGAAACAGTGGAGAAATATGTGTAAATCAGGTCCTGGAAGCTGACCTGTCCCTTAGGGCCATTGGTACGCTTCCTCCTGCATGAGGCTGCCCCACCTCACCCCTAAACCCACAGTGCTGGCTCTGCCCTGAAGACTACATTGTGCTGGACTTAGCGGGATAGGCACTGTAAGCCTGACACAGTAGGAGCTAAAAATTGTTTACAGATAATTGTTCTGTGTGTGTGCCTTGTTTGAGAACCAATTTGCAGGGCACTCCTAATGGATTCACAGAGACATTTGTGCTGGGCCTTAAAGGATCCATAGGAGTCCAGTAAGAAGAATATGGGTGGGGGCTGGGCGAGGTGGCTCATGTTTGTAATCCTAGCACTTTGGGAGGCCAAGGCAGGGGGATTGCTTGAGCCTAGGAGTTTGAGACCAGCCCGAGGAACATGGTGAAACCCATCTCTACAAAAAAATACAAAAGTTAGCTAGGCATGATGGTGCATGACTGTAGTCCCAGCTACTCCAGAGTCTGAGTTGGGAGGATGGCTTGAGACTAGGAGGTTGAGTCTGCAGTGAGCTGAGATCACACCGCCCTCCAGCCTGGGCGATAGAGTGAGACCCTTTCTCAACAAAACAAAGCAAAGAAACAAAAAGAATACCGGTGGGCAGGTGAATGTGGCAGTGGTGAGGTCTAGGGCATTCCAAGCAGAAGGAACAGTGCATGCAGAGGCACAGAATTGTGAAAGGGCAGTGTGGTTTGTCAGGGGAGAGGAGGAAAGTTGGTGAGGTGAAGGATAGACAATAGGAGGTGAAGGCTTGACAATAGGGGGTGGAGCTGGAGAGCTCCACTGAGGGCCTGTCACGCCATTCCAGGGTAAGACACATTCCTTTATTAGATGTTTACCAAGTGCCTTTTATGTGCATGGAGCATCTTGGGTTCAAATCTAGGCTCTCCCAGTTACTAGCTGAGTAACCTTGGGCAAGTTATTTAACTTCTCTGTGACTCATTTTCCTCACCTGGAAAATGGAGTTAATAATGCTCTCCTTCCAGGATTGTTATGAAGGAGAAATGTGTTAATAAATCTAAAGCACTTAGAGCAGTGTCTGGAGCATAGTAAGGACTCAACAAACGTTCGTTACTGCAGTTGTTGTTATTAATATCACTAGTAATAGGGGGAGGAGACATATACTAGGTTGGACAGAATTTTGATAGGGAAGAGTGCATGTTGGTAAAAGGATCCTGGTAAGAGGCTCCTGTGGTCTTCATGTTGCCTTTATAAACAAGACTCATTCATTTGATCTTTAATTCAGTTAACAAACATTTTGGAGCACTGATTACATAATGGATACTGACCCACAGTAGTCAATTAGATGAGAATAGGACAGAATCCTTCCCAGGAAGAAGCTTACAGCTAGCAGAGCAGAGCAACACAGACAATTAGAAAGCTGAGCTGCAGAGCAGTGTCGGAGAGTGCTCAGGGCCGCATGGGAAGACCCAGTGACACTGAATGCCCCTGTGGGAGTGCTGGGATGAAGGCAGCAATGGCTTGCAGGAGGACGTGTTTGGGACTGTGTCTTACAGGAAAAGAGGAGGAGAAAGAATGCTCTAGGCAGAGGGCACAGACTGAGCCAAGGCCAAGAAAAGAGAAGGCAGGCACATGGGGTGTGGAGGAAGCTATTAATACAAGCAGTTGGAAGTTGCTGGAATGTCATGTGGGAGGCAGGGAGAGGTAAGGGGAGGCAGGTGATGGAATGGTTCATTTTGCCTTCCAGGGTAGAACAGATGGGGGGTTTCGAGTACTTTTCTGCTGGATGGCAGGGAAAGGTTTCTAAGTCATGAAACAGACACCAAAATCTCTGGAGGGTTCAAATTGTGAACTATGCTTGAAATCATGGGTGGGCTAGACACTGGGGAGGCAGGATTTCCTCTTGGCAACAAGTCCTCAGATGGTTTGACTTCACCTATTGCCAACAATATCCTTTCTTTCCTTCTTCCATAGTAATAGAATTTTTAGCATCACTAAAAGATTACACTTTCTTTAAGAGCCTGTACTTTTCAGCCACCTTTCCACTTAGATATGGCCAATGGATGTAACTGGGAGAATTTCACAGAGGCTCTGGGACACCTAAAAAACAGTCTTTTATACCAAAAGCCATTGAATTGTGTACACTTTAAATGGATAAATTCTATGCTTTGTAAATTATATCTCACTAAAGCTCTTGTAAAAACCTTGCTTTTGACCCCTTTGCATACATCTTTTACTACATTGTGCTTCCTGGAATAAAGATGTGATGGCTAGTGCTCTAGCTGCCATCTTGGACTATGAGGATGAGGGTCACACCCCAAGATGGCAGAGCACTGAGCTGGAAGGAGCTGGGGCCTGGAGGATTTCATTGACCAAAGCCGTCTAGCTGGTTTTTGGGTTACATATATCTTTGGAATATTTTGTGAAATGAAAACAAATGTCTGTTTTCTTTGAACCACGGCTGATTTGAGTCTCTGTTATTTGCAGCTGAACTTAAACCTTGCTGATACAAAATTTCACTGGGAGTCCATTCTTCTGGCTTCCTATGTCTCCCCGTGTAACATGCAGATTCAAGAAGGAAGCTTCCCCCTGCATGGGCTGTAATCCTTTGTGGGCCCCAATGGGCTGTGTGACCTCTTTGAGCCACATTCTATCTGAAACATGGAGATAATTATATTTTCTCACCCTGCTTACTCATGGAATTGAGATAATCAATGAGCTAATGTGTGGGGAAGCACCTGGAAAATTAGAACATGCTTTATAAACATTATGCATGGAGTTGTTATCACCAGCTCCCTATCTTTTTATGAACATTGAATGCACTAGAAAGAAAAAAAGAAAATGTGAAATCGGAGAGAAAAAAGGCATGTCAGCATTTCCTACCGACCACCCGTGGATTATCATCACCAGAGGCAGGGAGGAGTTGAAGCCGCACTCCTGTAACGTGTCCAGATGATGGATTCGAATCTGACAGCCCTGATTGGTTTCTCCAAAGAGCAGGAACCTGGTCTTCGTCTCATGCAGCGTTTTGTTTGTTTCAACAGCTTGAGCTCTTCTTCCGAATGGCTCTGGAATATAAGATTGGGGATGGTGCTTAGCCTGGCATCTGCTCCACCTGCAACCCTCCGTCTTCTCAAAGGCTGCTTCTACAAGCACAAGCCAAAGAGGTTACTGGGAGATGCTGGAGATCAGAATGAGCCACAACTTTGGGAAGCCCCAAAGACTGTTTCCAGTGCAATGGCCAAGTGATGGAGGGTGGCCTAGGAGGACCCAACACAGAGATTGAGATCACCAGATCCTTTATCCTGCATCCCAGTGACCAGCCAATCAGGCACTAGAGTTACCCTCCAGGTCATGAGGAATATAGGCAAGGCAGTTTTGGAGGCTCGGTGGATAAGCACCTCACCCCAAATCACACTGCCAAAAACTGATAGAGATAGGATTTGAACCTAGGTATCACGGTCTCCAATTTCATCCCTACATCCCTACCTAGGGAGACAGTGAATAGAGCATCTTAGTTGGGTGACACTATGTATTAGCTCCTGTGGCTCAACTTGTCCTCACGTGCAGACACATTATATCAAGTAAGCCTTGCAGGGACAAGGTACAGGGGTGAGGGTGGGGCGGGGTTAGGGGAATCGCAGAGGGAGTTGTGGAAGCCGCTTGAGGGAGGGTGTGGCATTCAGGGAGGAATTTTGAGGGAATGTGATGTTGACCCTGGCCTTGCAGGATGATTGAGTGTATGTGTGTGTTTTGTTGCAGGGGTCGGGGGTGGCTGAGGGAGCAACACGAATCAAGGCTCGGAGGCATGCAATCTTGCATGCATAAAGAGGCAGGAGACAAGGCCAGGCAGGCCAGAGCATGGAGGGCCCTGGGATGCTGAAGAGTCTGGGCTTCACGCTCCAGATGCCAGGCTGCTGCTAAAGAGTTTGCAGCAGAAAAGAGCAGAGGAATATCCATTCGAAGGCTTTCCAAGGCCGTGGGAGGTGGAAAAGGAGAGAAAGATTGTTTTTAAGATCTCACCTTCTGTTGTTTGACTGAAGGGCCTTCCAGCCTCTCTTCTGGGGGAGCCTCACCATGACCATGAGCCACTTTGGAGTGGGGGTGGGTGGCCATCCAACTCTGCTAGGCACCCTGACAACTGTCCTGTCTCTGTGGTGGACCAGAGAAGGACACCTCTGCGAAGAGGCCTGGTAGAGCCTGAGGAGGTGGCGCGATTCCGTGGCATGGCATGTCAAGATGAGCGCATCTTTTCTGCCAAGATTAGGAACCAGGCCAAGAGCTGGGAGAGGAAGCTCTCATCCCTTCCTTCTGGTAGAAGGTGGGCTCCTCTGTGGCTGAGGAGCAGACAGAAGGCCATTCTGACCTTTTTGGTCAGTGAACTCAATTCAGCCCAATTACTAAGGACCCTGATCATTCCTTCTGAGCATAAAATCATTCAGGCTTCTCGAATAATATGTCTTGGGCTTTTGGTTTCAGGGGACAGCAGGACCAAGAGATGATGAACCTACAAAGTGCAAGGGGAGGTGTTAATGAAACCAATTTTCCTACCCGAAGGGTATTAACTCAAAAGGTTATTAATTCTCAGCAAAGGGCAATGATTTTTCACTATGATGACAGAATGAAATGCATCATATTTTATTAAAAGGAGATGTGAGCAAGAATTTGAATAAGTTTTCTGAGATAATGAAAATTTCTGCCTCCCTGTTTGACTTTTCTGAGCTTATAGAGGGTCTCAGCTTGCCCTCGCTCCTGGAAGCCTGCTTCCAACCTAGCCTCCTGGTTTCACTGGGTGCCCCCCGATTGTCTAAGTCAGAAGCCGGGGTGTCACCTTGCACTGCTATGCCAGCCTCTCCATCAGTCCAAAGCTTCAGGCTTCCTAAATATCCCTAGAATCCTGTGCCTTAGTTTCTGTGCACTCTGTCTCTTGCTTGGTTTATTGCAGCAGCCTCCTGACTGGTCTCTGTCTGTTTGGTCTCTCCGTCCTCCTGCACACAGCGGCTCAAAGAGTCTAGAACAGAAATGACTACACCTGTTAGTGACTTTCAGCTTCACGGTATTGCAGCCAAGGCCACCACCTGAATGATGATCCCTCGTCCCCCACCTCCTCCTCTCTTTTCGTTCTCCTGCTACCAGCAGTTCCCAAATGCCGTTTTGGATGCCAGTACCTTTGCACTTCACCTCCTGCTCTGTCTCTGCTGCTCCATTCATTAAAATGGAACTGAGACTTCACAGCCTCCAGGAAGCCTTCTCATCTAGTCAGACATGATTACTCCTTCTTGCTCTCAGCACTGTACTGCCTCCCTGATCCTAATGTACTTGCCCTGCAGCTGTGTGATTTATTTATCCAGGTGTGTTCTTCCTCCACCTGTCAGTGAACTCATGGAGGGTAGCACTGGGCACAATGGTGGGTGCTCAGTAAATGTTAGTGAGCGGTGAGGTGTCCTGCCAGATCTAGATCTCAGATCAAAGGCTGGCACTCAATCTTCAGCCATTTATACGTTGGACCTAACGTAGCTCATTTTATTTTATTAAGAGACTGAAACACTACACCTTTCTTTGTTTTAGGATACTCTACACTTTTCTTCGATTTAGCTGCCTTAAATGTTAAGAGGATCATATGAAAATAAAATGGGGATAAAAATAGTGCCTATCTTATGAGGTTGTTATGAGTAATAAATAAGATATTTGTAAAGAGCTCAGAACAATGCCTGGCATGTAATTAGCACCTAGAGAAGAGAGTGTTGTTAGAATAAGTACCAGTTGGAGCATCTAGCATCTTGCGTTTCTGATCAGTGAAATCCTTTCTTTCTGTGGAAATTCACCCCAGTTGTCCTCGTAGGACCAGTTCTGTCTTGTGTATATTTACTCTGGATTTAGCTGTGAGATAAGCTCCAGCCCAGGTGGCTGAGTGTTCGAGGCTGTTCAGGAGACACCATGGAAAAGAGTTGTCACATGGAAAGCCCTGCAAACAGCTGGACTGAACAGGGCCCTCTCTTTTCTCCCTTCCTGGGGGCTTTAGCTCTCTTTAACATGTGTATGAGCGAGGAAGTTATGCAGACTGTAGACAGCTGTGTGCTCATTCATTTATTCGCTTCCTCAACAAACACTTATCAAGCATGTATTATGCCCCAGGCCCTGGCTGGGTACTGGTTGGAGGCAAAGACAGCATGTGGCTCCTGTCTTTCAGGAGTCCCCAGCCCCATGGAGGAAGGGGGTGCAAGCATGAAAACCAACTATTAAAAGTGGTTGCTGTGTTGAAGCGGAGGAATGCCCTGAGTAGGGGCTTTAGGGAAGAGGTCAAGAGAAGATAAAGCATCAGTCAGGTCTAGATGGATGAAAGATTCTTTAAGAGCTCACATCCATGAGCAATTGTTAAAGAAAGTGGGGCTCTGGTTCCTATAAAAATAAGATTGGGTGGATGACGTGAGAGTCGAAGGGCTGCTGTGGAGAAGGTAGACTAGAATTATTTTGTGCAACTTCCAAGAGTTAGAAACAAACAAAATCAATGGGTGGGCATGACATGGAAGAACATTTTTAACTTGAAGTGGTTGGCAAAAATTCATAGTTGAAGAACTTAGGACAAAGAGAAAATAAGGGCAGTAAAACAATAAAGATAGAAATGTTAGTATTAACACCCAAACATGTACACTATGTGATATTATAAGGCTGCTGAAGATGAGCCACAGATTTTTTTCTGAGCTTCCTGTTGACCGCATCAAAGAGGGAAGCAGGGTCAGTTATAGCATTCCTGGTGGCCAGATACTCACACTTTCTTGGTCCTGAAACCCAAGATGGTTTCCCTGTGTGTTATGGAAAAAGGAGGTTACCAAATATATAGCAGTAGGTTTTATGTGGTTAACTCTGAGAGCCCTGTAATCTTCAGTGAAACAGTAGCCACAGCACCAAACAGCATTTAAGTCACAGCAAGCCTATGAGAGATTCCTCACTATAATTGAGCAGCAGTCCCTCTGACTGGGGAAGGCAGGGGCCACTTCAGGTCACATTTACGGGTGGAAGGAATAGAGCCCTGAAGCGCAAGGGTCTGAGCCTCCATGAGAGCAGAGTCTGTTGCTTAATCCTAGAACACTTCGAACACTTGGGCATCCTAAGGGAAGCCCGTGTCTTCAAGGACTCACTGCTGTGCGCATCCTCATACCTTTACTGCAGTTTCTTCCCACAGCTTTAGCTTTGCACTTCACCAGCTTTTAACTGGGCATCTTTGCCTGGGTACTCTTTGGGCACTACAGACTCAGCAAGGCCAAGCTAAATGTATTTTCCTTCCTCCCAACCCATTCTTCTTCCTTTCTTCCTGTGTTTCCTATTGTGGTTCATAACATCATCATTCATCTCTGTGCCCAAGCTAGAAAGCTTAGAGTTCATGCCCTCTCTTGCCTCTCTATTAGGTCACCAAATACTGAGGATTGTCTTCTTTCTCTGCCCAGTGGCCTAGTCTTCTTTCAGAAGCCTCAGAATTGTCTTCTTTCTCTGCCCAGTGGCCTAGTCTAGGTCCTTAGCCTTTTTTTCCCTTTCAAAGTATAGTGTTGCCATAGACTTTTAACTGTTTCATATTTTATTTTGCTTTTTGTAGAATTAAGGGATGCTCATTGTATATATGCTGAAAATATATTTCAGTATAATTTGAAAAATGCTGAAAAAATACAGACTATTATTATTTAGAAAAAAACCACAAGTACATTTGGAGTATGTCTTCATAATCTTTTCTTATGGAGATATTTGTTCCATAGATATTTATTTGCAGGGTGTATAATTGAGATCATGTTACATAAATGGTTTTAAATCCTTCTTCACTTACCATTATCAATTTCTCATAGCATCAAAATTCTTCAAAACATACTTGGAAAAAGTGCCATAATGTATTTGCTTGTTCCACTATTGTTGAAACTTTATGCCGTTTCAAGGTTTTCTTTGCCCTATTACAAACAATTATCTGATGATAATCTTTATTTATAAATATTTGTCTGAATCTATTAGTATTTTCTTTTTTTTTTTGAGATGGAGTCTCGCTCTGTCGCCCAGGCTGGAGTGCAGTGGCACGATCTCGGCTCACTGCAAGCTCCGCCCCCCGGGTTCACGCCATTCTCCTGCCTCAGCCTGCTGTGTAGCTGGGACTACAGGCGCCCGCCACCACGCCCGGCTAATTTTTTTATTTTTAGTAGAGACAGGGTTTCACCGTGTTGGCCAGGATGGTCTCGATCTCCTGACCTCGTGATCCACCCGTCTCGGCCTCCCAAAGTGCTGGGATTACAGGGGTGAGCCACGGCGCCCGGCCTCTTTTAGTATTTTCTTAGAATAGTTTCCTAGAAGTAGAATCAGTTTCTTACGTATAATCCTATTTATATCTCTTTATATATACATATATATTCAAATTGATCTTCAGCATTTTTAAAAGCTAATATATATTGAATGCTTTCTCTGTGCCAGGCACTTTTCCAAAAGTCTTATTTGTATTGACTCATTTAAACCTGGCAACTCTAAGATAAGCTGTGAGGAAAGGATATGCTTTAGTTATGAGTGAAGAAATTGGTTCCATATTGGATGGGCTAGAAGCAGCACATTCTCCAAGCATATCTTCTGAAACTGGAACTTTTCTCATGTCTTCAGAAGAGATGAAGTCATGCCAATGCTAAGAATCTGGGGATAATACTGTGGTTTTAGGAGGGGGAATATTAAATTGAGGTAAGCGATCAAATCCACCAAGGGATTCAGCCCCCATATCCAGGAAAAGGGGTTGATGGACTAGGGAGGCTTGGGGTTGTCCTCTGTATGACAGTAAGTTCCTAGATCAGCAAAACAATCCTCAGAATTAGTCAGAAGGAGAAGCTGGGTCCAGCCATTACATTTCTAATATTATTTCTTGCAGCAAGTGATTTTTCTATGCCTAGTCAACTCCTAGGTTTGAGGGTTCCTGATATTTCATACAAGAAGAAATTACTTCATTTTCTTTTGGGTAAGGACATCAACAGATGGATGACTGCAGGCAACCGAGGTGGGCCACCTTCCATGGGAGAGAACCAGGGATTCTACCATAGGAGGCCTGATTGGAGTCAGGATCTGCCTCCCACCGGTGATGCCTGGGCTAGAGGCTGTAGCTCAGCTCAATGTTTGTTGAGCCCTTTCCATGTATTGGCTGGTGCTGGGCACACAAGTGCATAAGAAAGAAGCCTCAGGTATTGCTATGCCCCTCACAGGGTTTTTCATACAACATGCATTATTTAATTTGCTAATATGTGTGTGGGCTTTTGCTTTGTAAACATCCACTGCTGAAAATATTCCCAGACCTGGCAAGGGTCCTCTGGAAGACCAAAATTTCATAATTGCCCTGAAAACTCTCTAGGCCATGTACTCTGCTCAGGATGGAACAATCCTGTGATAAATGTAGCCACAGCTCTGTCCTTTCCTGCTGTGGTCAGGCCACTGATTTGTAGCTGGGCAACGTCGACTTCAGAATTTCTTGCATGATGGAAAGATGGAAACGTTTGTGTGGGAATTTACTCACTGCTGGACCTTACGGATTCAGCTCCTAGCTGTTGCTGAGCTTTGTTTGGAGATAAGCAGATTCTGCCCAAGGCCATGGTGAGGAATGTTTCTTCTACTCCTGCCATCTGGAATTTTGCCCTGACCTGGACACCCTACCCTCCCATTTACTTATTTTCTTGAAAATAATTCTGTGTCTCAATTTCTGAATGTGCACAATGGTTACTAATCTTTGTGTTTTCCTTCACCTCTTATGACACCCTAGCATCACTTCACTATAATATTGAACCTCAATTACCCAAGGTATAAATCACTCCTAAGGAGTGAATGAGGTGCTTTGTATAGCCGTGGTAATTTTTCAGGTTATTAATATATTGTTTTGAACTCTGAAGAAATTCCTAAGTTTGTCTCAAGTGGGTTTCTTTTCTAGCTATTCTTTACAAATAGCTTTAGGTTCTAAGGCTGCCGAAATTAATTTACTACCTTTTGGAGGTTGCCATCTTCCCACCATTTTTTGCATTCTTGTTTTACCTGTTCTTTTTCATTATAGTTGCTCTTTACCATTTTTGTTGTCAAATAAGAAAATGAGATATGGGATGGAAGGAAAGCTATTTTCATGCCTGATTTATTCTGTTTTTTTTTTTTTTTTTTTTTTTAAGTCCATTTTGGCATCATGCTACTGTAGCCTGAGGCCACAATTTCTTCTTTTGTGGATCCCAGGGAACAAAGTAACTAGAGTCTTTTTTCTTGCCAAAAAGTTTTTTTCTTCTAAACTTTTCTCTTAAATTCTCTTAAATTCTACTGCACTTCTGGCTAGAATCAGAATGATTTTTTTCTTTTAAGAAATCTGGTTATGAAAGAGTATGCCATTCAGAAAAACTTTCCATTTGTGCTGGAATCCTCTCTGGGGAAAGTGGGGCTTACTTCCCTAAAGTCCTTCCGAGGTCATGGGCACATTCCACCCCGTGTAGGTTCAAGGTAGGGTGAGAGAATTGAACAGATATCCTTAAAAGAAGATACACAAAGGACACATATGTACAAGAAAAGGTGCTTAACATCATTAGTCATGGAAAAATGCAAATTTAAAACACAACAGAATATCACTTCTCTCCCTCTAGAATGGCTAAAATTAAAAAGACTGACAAAAACCGGTAGAACTCCTCATAGATTGCTGGTGAGAACAAAAAATACTTACTTTGGAAAACAGTTTGACAAATTCTTTAAAGGCAAATATACACTTACTAAGGATCCAGTAAACTCCAAGCTTAAGTGTTTACTCAAGAGAATTGGAAACATATGTCCACATAAAGATTCAAATGTTGATGGCAGTTTTATTCATCATAACCCCAAACCTGAAACAACCCAAGTATCTATCAACTGATAAATGGATAAACAAATTGTGGCATATCCATCCAATGGAATACTACTCAGCAGGAAAAAGGAACGAATTGCTGACACATGCAAGAACGTGGATACATCTAAAATGCATAAAGCTAAGTGAAGGAAGCTAGATTTAAAAGGTTACAAATTGTGTGATTCCGTTTATAGGACATTCTGGAAAAGCAAAACTATGTGATTGAGAGCAGATCAGTGATTTCCTGGGCCCAGGGAATGGGGTGGGGATTAACTAGGAAAGGGCAAAAGGGAATCTCTAAAGAGAGATGGAAATATCCTACATCTTGATGATGATCATGGTTACACAAGTGCACATTTAAAATGATTGTTGGAATAATGCACTATAGTCAAGCAATAATGTGGTTTTTCCACATTGCCCTGGATCCAGGATGAGCAGCATAGGCTGCACAGCAGGCCTTCTGTGGTAGTTACTTGTACAAGTCAGGGCTGGGCCTGGCTGCTCCTGGTTTGCAGGCCCAAGAGGATAGGCTGTTTCTGAGTTTTCTGGAGGTTGGGGTCAATTGGCAGAGATAGCTTCAGGACTGACTTTGAACCAAAACACCGGGTCAGGGAGGGAGCCAGCCCTTGTGGAGCAGGGTCTCAGGGAGACTTGGCAGGTCCCGAAGGTCCTTCCTGGTTCCTTCAGGCTGGGGATGGCCAAGGGTTCCCTGGGGACTACCCTGTGGAGGCCAAGTTGTCCAGCAAGAGGGTTAGAAACACAAGGGGCCTGGAGATCATGCAGCATCACTGTACCCAGCCTGCATTTCAAACAACCTGTACTTATTGAGGAACAATTCATTTTCCTTCACTTATTGAACAAGCATATAGATAACCCCACCCATCTACACTTCCAGTTCTCTGGAGAGAATCCATTTTACCACACCAAGTGGAGAGAATTCCACAGGGAAGCAAACCAAGTCAACATTCAGTTGTCCTGTGCGATATCATCTTTTACAATGTGTTGGAAAATAGCTGGGTGATGCCCTTCTGCCACTCCAACCACTGCTCCCCAAGGATCAGGAACCTTTTATTGGTAGTGATGGTCTAGTCTGCCTTGATTATGTCACAGATGAAGAAGCTGGGACCCAGAAAGGCCAGCTGACATGCCCCAAACCATGCATCTAGGTAGCAGCTGAAGCAGAAACACTGGATTTTCCTGACATTCAAGCCGGCATCTTTCTACTGTGCTGGAGGACAGAGGTTCCGACCCTCTTCCTTGCCATATTCTAGGACTCTTCCTATCTCTGCTAAAGCTCAGAGGGTTTACATTCCATGCCTCATAAAGGCCGGTGCCTCCAAGTAAGGCCCCTGGTCGGCACAAGAGTAAACAGGTCTTGAATCACAGAAGACAGTTGACTGGGGCATCCTCTTGTCTGTGGGAAATACCTCCAAACAATTGGGGTGACCAGGGTAATAAAAACAAAGAGTCCCATGACCTTCACCCTTCAAACACCTGGCAGAGCTGCTGTCTCTGGTCTCATTCTCAGACTAGACTTTTTTTCTTTCCCTTCCAGAGGTAACTCTAGGAGAATCCTTACCTAGCTAAGGGGGCTGGGATGCTGGCATCTGACCACAGTTAGGCCAGGGAGGCTCCCCAGGAGCTGGACAATCACAGGCCCTTCAACTGCTGTTGCCATGAGAGATCGTGGCTTATAGTCAAGTTGCCAAGTGCTGTTTTGATTGGCAAATTAATCCCATTGTGTTCTTGTTCCAAAACTTTATTTGATGTATCATGACTATCTAGCTCCTGGCTTTGAACTTCACTTGACCTTCTCCTTCATTCCTGTATCAGCCATAACTACACAACTGCCAAGTGACGCTTACAAGGAATAGAAGGAGGGGTGGGGGCAGAGGACTTTTGACATCACAGTCAAGGAATCTAGGAATATGGATGTCCTATCTCAGCCCAGAGCCACCTACCTCATGAAGTTAGTGCTGGAGACAAGGATCCTGGGTGCCCTGGCAGGTGGGGACAGGCACTGCTTTAGTATTGGCAGTGATTGTACCTGTAAAAGGAAACGAGGGCCACTCCCTCCTCTAGGTCACCTGCCAGAAGATGAATTGGGTGCCTTATACTCAGTGTGAAAAGAAGAGAAGATTGCTGCTTCCTTTCCAGTCGGAACCCATGGATGGAAGAGACTCAACATGGGCCCATGCCCTGAGCGTGGCTTGTTACTGCATAGCAAGACACAGTGCTGTGAAGCAGTTAGGAGCCTGGGCTCTAGCCGGGTATGGTGGTGTGTGTGCCTGTAGTCCCAGCTACTTGAGAGGTTGAGGTGGGAGGATCACCTGAGCCTGGGAGGTCAAGGCTGCAGTGAGCAGTGATTGTGCCACTACACTGCAGCTGAGGTGACAGAGCCAAACAATGTCTTAGAAAAAAAAAAAGGCACCTGAGCTCTGGAGCCAGATTGTCTGCCTTAAATCCCAGCTCTGCTACTTATTAGCTTGTGACCTTGGGCTAGTTACTTAACCTCTCTGTGTCTTAACTATATAATAAGACTAACAGTAGTACCTACCTTATAGGATTATTGTGAGTGACAGATATGTGCCCCTGAGACGTGTTTTTAGGCCAGACTTAATCAGGCAAAAAGAAAAGTGAGAGCGAGAGGAGAGGTGACCTGAGAACGCCTGACTGTTCTGCAGGAATGTTCCCCTCCCTGAAGCTGGAATCTGGGCAAAGATAAACACTTGCAGGGTGAGGAAAGCATTAAGCATTAACTTGGCCAAACAGCCCAAGGTTATTCTTTTTTTTTTTTTTTTGGAGATGGAGTTTTGCCCTTGTTGCTTAGGCTGGAGTGCAATGGCGTGGTCTCGGCTCACCACAACCTTTGCCTCCCGAGTTCAAGTGATTCTCCTGCCTCAGCCTCCTGAGTAGCTGGGATTATAGGCAGTAAACTGTGGGTGGGGAGTGTGGTCTGAAGCATGTTGGATGTGCTCTTTGGAGCAGAGGTTTGGGGGCTTCCTGATGAGGAAATGGACCTGATCTAGTCCCTGAACCTCCCTAGGGCTTCCCCATGTGGGGGCCTGGGACTGAGAGGGCTGGCTCTTGGGTATGCTTTTAGAGACTGAAGGCCCACCCTGATCCCATTCATTCTTTTATTCATTCATTCATCCATTCATTTGTTCCACCACACATTTATTAAGCACTTATTATGTGTCGGGGATTGTGCCTAACATTGTGATACCTAACAGTGAATAAGACAGACCATGCTTTCAAAAAGCTCATGGTCTTACGGTAGAGGCAAGTACATAAACTGTCACACAGTTTGGAATGTGTTGTGTTGGCCGAAGAATAGGGAAGCGCCCACCCAGCCATAAGGTGACTGGTGTAAAGGCAGCCAGATGAACTCCATTGGTGGGTGGTGCTGCCAGCTGCCCAGATAATCTTGGGAATTTTAATCAAAGGCTGGACCTGATGGGAGGGAAGGACTATGAAATGCAGGGGGAAGATGAGCTTAGGTGTGGCCAGCATGGTCACCTCTAGACCCACAGAGGTTGAGGTCATGGCTGCAGCATGCACCTTGAGCCCTTCAGCTTCCCTGAGGCCCTTGGTGTCTCTCATCTTCTTTGAGACTTGCTTGACCCTGAGATCTGCAGCACAGCTGTTTCTATCCTAGGAGATGTTAATTTCCTCATGAAGAAATAAGGAAGGGTTCGGTGACTGCCAAGGCCCACAACTGGCTGAAAAAGCAAACCAGGACCAGAATTCGACTTCTCCATACATCTATGTTCTGAGACTATAAAACTTTCCTGGGCATGTGCACTATTTCCCCTAAGATATTCTTTTGGACCTGTATCCTCCCTTCACTACCCATATCTGGAGGCCCAGTTGACTGCTGCCGGCCCACTTCAGACCACAGGCAGGTACCCCAGCAGTTTCCAGGTCGCCATAGGGAGCAATGGCAGAGGCAGGGTAGTGGAGTGGCGGCAGGGGGCACTGGTTTTGGAGTCAGTTGGCTCTGTGTTTGGTTGTTTAATACTTATTAGCTGTGTGGCCTTGGGAAGCTTGCTTAACCAGTAGGAGCCTCAACTTCCTTCTTCTAAGTTGGAAATAGGAAGACTGTCTTGTGTGGGTGGTAGTGAGGATGAATGAAAGTTGAAATGTCTAGTCCAGGGCTTGGCGTTCTATGCGTTGTTTCCCTTTCCAAACTTGCCTACAATCTCTTCCTTCTCATGTCTCAACCCAACGTAGTTCTTTCCAGATATTTGTTGGTACTTATCCACCAAGTCTTTGCCAGCCTATTTGGTACCTCTCTGTGAATTCTGTGCACCTGCTTTAGGTAGCACACAACCTTAACTGTGTGGTTTGGCACGGTGCCTTTGTGCCAAGAAAAGGTGGTCCTTCTTTAGAGTGAGGATTTCAGCCTCCCCTCTTCCATTTGGCCAGGTTGTTCTGAGCAGGAGAAATCTACTGGGCTTAGGCAGCAGCTCTGGAGCCTACTTGGCTGAGTCCCTGCCTCTACCAGCTAGGGTGCTCCAGCTGTGGGGTGCTGTGTCTGAATCAGGCACCTCGAGGAGCCAAACTAGGCTACCAGTTAACACTCTCTGCTAATGAGGAAATCAAAATCTGACTGCAAAACACAGCAGTCAGGGTTCTGCCCTTACACTACTGCTAAGGAAATACTCATCCTCACAGCCTGATATATTACCTAACTTTCTACATTTGTGAGCAGTGGCTCTCAGGTATTCATGTGCTGGAGATGCAGACTCCTGGGCGCCATTCCCAGAGCAGCTGATTCAGTAGGTCTGGGAGGCCTGGGAATTTGCATCAACACAGGGTGGCGGATCATTCTGAGAAGAAGTTGCCCAGTGGTGAAGAATATGAGTTTTGGAACCAGGCTGGGATCTAAAGCTTGGCTCTGCCACTAATGAGCCGCAATTCTGGGCAAGTTTACAGATGGTTTCCTCATGGGGTTGTAAGTAAATGAGATAAAAGTGTAAAGTACCTCCCACAGTGCCTGGTATATAGCAGGTTCTCAATGAATAAAGGTGGCCATGGTGGCATTGGTGGTAGTAGAAGTAGGGATTGATGTTGCTATTATAACATCTTCCTCCTTGAAGGGTTCTTCTGCCCCTGATCAGTAACAAATCATGAGGAGACAGAATATCAGAGAGGATAACTCTTTATGTTGAGGTTATCTGGGATCACCTTCATTTAAACAGATTGAATGGACCAGAAGATCAGTGCTGAGAATCTTCAGGGCAAAGTCCAAACCTCCAGGAAGACATAGATCTCCTATTTGGCCTTTCTCCAGAACACCGGCCTCAAAAGGGTACATAGACATGGTCTACTGGGACTCTCCCAGAAGGCCTTGCACCCCTGCCTCTGCCTTGTTTGGGGAGCAGGCTGTGCTTGCCTCTTTCCCTGGTTGGATGCCTGCAGGCATATGTTGGCTTCCTTGTAGGAGAGAAGAGAATAAAACATGACAGTGAGCAAGGAGAGCCCCAGTGACAGAGCTCAGCTTGCCAGTAAACGGTCAGGAGAGCTCTGAACTAAAAAGGACTATGGGGGAAGGTGTGTCCTATTTGATACTAAAATGTACCATAAAGATTCAGTAATTCAAGCTGTGTATATAGGAACATGGATGAAGAAGCAGAATAGAAGCCCAGAACACCCAAATGCATACGTTTGAATTCAGTGTTTGATAGAAGTGACTTATTGGCCAGGTTGTTCTGGGCAGTGGAAATCTAATTTCTCAAAGTGCTAGGACAGAGTAAAGATGGACTTTAAAAACAGTATTGGGAGATCTGGAAAAAGATGAAAAGATATAAGTTGGGTCCATCCCTCTCATCATACATCAGGAAAAACTCCAAAGGAATCCAATTTTTAAATGAAATAATAGGAATCATAAAATTACCAGAAAAAAATATGGGTGAATTCCTTCATAACCTTTTGAATAAGAACCTCCCTCTGCAATTCAAAATTCAGAAGCTGTAAAAGGTTGTTAAATTAGATTACATTAAAGCAAACAAAAATCTTCTGTATGACCAACTAAATTAAAAAAAAAAAGCGAGGCGCTGTGGCTCACGCTTGTAATCCCAGCTCTTTGGGAGGCGGAGGTGGGCGGATCATGAGGTCAGGAGATTGAGACTATCCTGGCTAACATGGTGAAACCCCGTCTCTACGAAAAATACAAAAAATTAGCCGGGTATGGTGGCGGGAGCCTGTAGTCCCAGCTACTCGGAAGGCTGAAGCAGGAGAATGGCGTGAACCCGAGGGATGGAGCTTGCAGTGAGCTGAGATCCGGCCGCTGCACTCCAGCCTGGGAGACAAAGCAAGACTCCGTCTCAAAAAACAAAAAACAAAAAACAAAAACAGCCACAACAACAAAAAAACATAAGTAGAGGTAAAAAATGAACAACAAAGCAAGAAAAAATAATTGCAACTCATAACACAAAGGGCGAATCTCCTTGATATCTATAGAATGCCTAGAAATCAAGGAGAGCAAGACCAGCAACCCACAGAACAATGGGCCAACCGAGGACACGAGGAGCCATTTCACAGAAAAAGGAATATGAATAGCCCTTTAACATAAGAGAAGATCCTCAACCTTACTCCTAAGAGGAAAAATACAAATTAAAACTATACTGAGACACAAGTCTCACCCCTCAGATTGGTGAACATTAAAAAATGTGACCACACACCTTGATGGAGACGCTGGTAGGAATGCAAAATGGTGCAACTCCAACGGAGAGGGATTTGGCAACAGCTATGAAAGTTACAAATGCATTTTCTTTTTACTCAGCATTTCCTGCATGGGAATGTACCCTGTGGCTGTATCTGCACACATACGAAATGAAATTAATACAAGGTCATTCATTGCAGGATTGTCTGTAATTGTAAAATACTGGAAACATCCCAAGTGTCCATCTAGAGTCTAGATAGCTGAAATGGGACATATCCCTCAATGAAATACTTTGCAGCTTGAGTAAAGAAACACTGTACTGATTTGAAAAGATTTCTAGAACGTACTGCTGAGTGACCAAAGTAAGGTGCAGAACGGTATCTAAAGTGTGATACCTTTTGTGGAAGGGTGGGGACATAAGTAAATAACTCCATATTGGCTTTCAGTTGCATAAAGAAATGTTGGAAAGATACAGATGAGATGAATATAAGTGGTTACCCATGGTGGGAGAGGGGGAGGAGGGAATGGATATGGACGTCACGGGATGGGGGTAAGATGTTCCAAATCTATTCTATTTTATATTCTTTTAATTTATGAGCCATGCAAGTATTTACTTCCTTAAAATAATTTCTTTTCTTTTATTTCTTTTTATTTTTAGAGACAAGGTCTGGCTCTGTTGCCTGGGCTGGAGCGCAGTGATCATAGCTCACTGCAGCCTTGAATGTCTGGCCTCATGCGATCTTCCCTCCTCAGCTTCTCAACTAGCTGGGATCCCAGGCATATGCCACTAGCCCCCTCCACTAGCTAATTAATTTTTTTTTTTTCCATAGAGAGAGGGCCTCATTGTGTTGCTCAGGTTGGTCTCAAATTCCTGGCCTCAAGTGATCCTCCTGTCTTGGGCTCCCAAAATGTTGGGATCATAGGCGTGAACCTCTGTGCCTTTCCTGAAAAATAATTTTAAATAAAGAAAAAGATCCCAGCTTGTTTCCTGCTTGCACTTTCCATGATATCTATTTCTCTGGATGCCGTTCACCTACCCCTGCAGCCCCTTCATGCCCCAGAGAACTCTGGGAGTAGCTCTCTCACTGTCTGACTGTGGGGCCAAAGGGTCCACTCACCTCACCTGTCTTCTTGGCTGACCTGACTGCCTAGCTAGATGCTGACCTTCATGCCTTTAGCTACACCTTCACCTACCTGGGCCCCAGTAGCCCTTGATTTCAGCTATTTAATAGGTCAGGGGGTCAGTTTCCTTCTGAGAGTAAAGGTGACCTGAGAGAGGAAAGGTGGCGCCCACAGAGAACTCCCCACATCGGCTGCTTCCTCTCTGGCAGAACTGACTCGGCAGATGGCAAAGTACTTGGAGCCACCGGGAACCAAGGTGCAGAGAATTCTGTGGAAGGAAGTTGGCTTGGAGCTTGGAAGCCGGGCAGCAAGGGCTGCTGGAATATGGAGGTGCCCGCTCATTTGGCAGGGGTGCCCAAAGTGAGAGGAAGTGGGGTTCCTTAGTTAGGAAGCTTTGTCAGACATCCCCCTCCTGCCCCAAGGCTTCTCAGCGGCCCTGGAGAGACTGACGCTTCCCCAGCAGCCAGTCCATCTGGGCTGGTGCTCACACAGCTCTGGGAGCTAGGATATTTTAGATGTGTCAAAAGTGACGAATATTGGAAAGTGCCACGGGCATCTCTGGGAGCTCACAGTTCACACTGGCAGCTAAGATGTGCCAAGCTTTTTGGAAGAAACTGAACTCTGGAGGAAATTAAGGAGTCTTTTGCTGTCCCAGATGTGGGTGGCAATGAGACGGGCTCTGCAAGGGGACAGAGCCCTGAAATCAATAAAGATGGGGCTGGGCCGTAGCAATGCCTGAGGTCTTGGCAGAAAGAAGTGGCATTCTGAGAGGCCAGCAGGGGCAGGAAGGAGCAGGAGCATGTGGATTTAGAAGCAGGCAAGCAGGGGCCTGAGGCTGGAGTCAGCAGAGCTTGCAGCCGGCAGCACTGGGGGCTGTGGAGTCGGGCCTGTTCAGTTCCGCTTGCCAGGATGGAACCAGGGCAGCAGTCAGAGCCAGCCTGAGGCTGGAGGTGAGCCCGGGGGCCTTCGCCCACAGTGAGGCTGGAACAAGGCTCCAGTGTGTCTGGATTTGAAAACACCCCAGGGAATGTGTTACTAGAATTCAACATCTACCCCGAATATAATGCATCCTAAGAGGAGGGTGCCTTGGTGTTCTGTTTGCAGCATGGCTTTGGTTTGTGTGTATTGTCACTGGTTCTCTGCCTCTGCAGGGAGATGGCTCATCCCAGGCTACCCAGCCAGGAAGGTGGCTCATCCCAAGCTGGGGGTGGAGGAGGCTGAGGCAGTGGCTGGGATAGGAAGTGTAGGATCAGGCTTAGGTGAGTCACAGGGAAGGAGGAGGGTCAAGGAGAAGGGATCCTCGCTATGGACCAGCGGGGTTCTGGGGTGGTGGGGGTACAGGACCAAGTTGGGCCAGCCCAGCCTGTCTTCTGCTTAATGATGAATGGGGCTGGGGTGTCAGGGATGGATGGAGAAGCTAGCACCAACTCTACCTGCCCCAGGTGTTTTTTGATGAAGACACGAATCTCTTCTGATTATTGTTCTTCACAACCTCCCGCCTCCCTGCAAACTCCTGCAACCAGGAAGGAGAGAGAGAGAGAGAGAGACAGAGAGAGAGAGAGATGACCGAGAGTTCCTAGTCATCTTTGTCATCGTCCCCATCATGATTATGATCATCGTCATCCATGCCTGGACTTCTTACATAACCTGCTTAACTTGTTGAGGACTGAACTTGTCTTTCCACCTCCTACCTCCAACCAGCTTTTCTAACTTCCTCATTCTGCTCACACATTCCTCTCTTCCAGGCGCTGGCTCACCCCCACTGAGTCATCTTCCACGCCCCCTTCCTCTTTCTTCCCCTCCTACTATCAGCAACTCACTGTAGCATGAACGCCTGCAACTGCTTCCTGGGAGGATCCGCTTCCAGTCCCCTCTGTTCACACGCTCTCCATCCCCCGACATGCGGCTCCGACCATAGCTGCTCACAGGCCCGGGGTGCCTCTGGGCCTTTGCTCCTGCAATTCCTTCTGCTTGGAACCTCTCTCCTCTTCCTACACCTTAGCCCTCAACCTTGGAGGAATCAGAATGTGTGGACAGTTCTCCTGACAGCTGGTCAGGGGAGGGGTCCCTCTCTGTGCTCCCCTGTCTTCTGTTCAGACCTCGAGGGTGGGGCTGCTTACTTTCCCATTTCGTGACCAGGCTCTAAGGTGTACATGTCTTACGCATCTTTGTGGGCCCAGCACAAGGCCTGCAGAGAGGTGGGTTATCTGTTGAATTGATTTAACAGATAATTCATTTTCTGCCCTTCCTAGGGAAGGATTTGTCACAGTGAGCCAATGCCAGAAGGAAGGGGAGAACAGAGGCAGGGACCTGCACTGCTTCACTTCTTACACCCACAGTCACCTTCCTATGGTCAGGAGCCACTGGCCACCAACACAGCACCTGCTGCCTCTGTCTGCCCTCTGGGAATGAGCTGATAGAAAGGCACCAACAGACAACAAGCAAGATCTGGATCTTCTCTGGAGTCATGGGTGGTCCTTGTTTCACCCTCATCCAGACCCCAAACCAGGGTCCTTGTCCCTCTTCCCTTCATTTTCTAGAATTCCTCATTTATTTCGAGCCTTATAACTCAGTCTTTAAAAATTGGCTTTTCTGATCTCAGACTGTTTCTTGTGATATTAATAGGAGTTATGGGGAAAAAGGAGCTTTGTGGCTAAATAAATTTGGGAAATGTTGTATTAAGCAACATTAATCAGGCTTCCTGCTGGTCCGAGAAAAGAAGCTACTGTGAATTTAATCTCTAGTAGGGGCAGATGACATGCAGTGGCTCTCAACCTCAATTACTTTGAAGCAAGCCGCCCTCACCCTCCGTATTTCCTTTTTTGGCCAAGCATTTCTGGCACCGATGGTCCTTAGGACACAACTGAGGAAATTCTGTCTGGGGCAGCTTTCCAATGGGCTTGTACACTGTCGAGCTAGGCTCACACTCACCTCTGTGTGCTGGGGTTTCAAAGTCTAGTCCCCGCTGCTCTCATGGAGGCAAGGCTTTATGTGTGGGGGAGAGGGCTGAGCACTTTAAGAGCAGGAAATGAGTTTCTAAATAGGCACATCTAATGGTTTAAACACTGTGCTCTAGGATCCCAAGGCCAAGGATCTTGTGGAACTACTTTGGGGGCTGCTATGGGAGATGGGAGAGGACACAGAGGATGAAAGGGTGGGTTCCTGACTGCCCGCCCACCTGGTTTCATCCCAAAGTTGATTTTAGGTTTTATCATTTTCTACTTGAAGAGTCTGTTTGTAGGAAGGTTTCCATGGCTGACACACATTCAGAGACCAAAAATCTAGACCAATCACTTCATTTAACAGATTAAAAACAAAAACAAAAAACAGCCTAAAAGCTGAGGCGCCAAAAAGCTAAAACACACATCAATCAATCACATAACTAGATGCTGGATGTAGAGTCCGACTTTCTGGACGTGCCATCTAATGCTCTTTCCACACACTGTTGCGTTTGTTTATTTCCTTCTGACTCAGCCAGTTTCAAAAGAGAAGAATAAAAGATAGCAAGGAGCAAATAGCAGCAAAGATAATGGGATAAATCCACCGAGAAATAGCGGGGGAAAGGTAAAAGGAAATCCCACCTGCCCCCCATCTGATCTGTTTCACTGCAGTTCTTATGCTCCACCTAAAAATGTAAAGAAACGGATGCTAAGAGCAAGGGCTGCTGATGCCAAGAATAACTCCAGAGACACAATACACCACCCCAGTCTCCAGTGAAATGAACTGTTTAATCAAAACTGCGCTATTCTGTAAATACTCAGTCTATTGATGAAGAGCTCTGCAAACAGGGGCAGCTCCTAAGCAAGCCTCCAGAGAGAACCTGGAAGGAACTGAAGAAGACAGAGAAAAAGGGCAGATGTGCCTGTCTTGATGGTTGTAGTGGGAGGACTTACATATACACTCTGTGTTCAATGCATGGGAGGTGAGGCGGAGGGGGCAGCAGAGAAATTCAGAGTAGCTCTCTTAATCCTTCACTTTGCCTGGCTGGCTAGAAGTGTAGTTCTTTTTTTTTTTTTTTTTTTTTTGAGACGGAGTCTCACTCTGTCGCCCAGGCTGGAGTGCAGTGGCACAATCTGTACTCACTGCAAGCTCTGCCTCCCGGGTTCACGCCATTCTCCTGCCTCAGCCTCCTGAGTAGCTGGGACTACAGGCACCCGCGACCACGCCCAGCTAACTTTTTGGTATTTTTAGTAGAGACAGGGTTTCACCGTGTTAGTCAGGATGGTCTCAATCTCCTGACCTAGTGATCTGCCCACCTCCGCCTCCCAAAGTGCTGGGATTACAGGCGTGAGCCACTGCACCCAGCTGAAGTATAGTTCTTTTAATTATAATGGTGCAAATACTTATTGAGCACTTCCTTTACGCCCTGTGTAGTTTATTAACTTCCCACAAAATGCTCTAAGGTAACCAGAGTCATCTTCAGGGATGAAATTTAAACCCAGACAATTTGGTTCTAGAATCAACATTCCTTTGTTTTCTCTCTCTTTCTTTCTTTCTTTCTTTCTTTCTTTCTTTCTTTCTTTCTTTCTTTCTTTCTTTCTTTCTTTCTTTCTTTCTTTCTTTTCTTTCTTTCTTTCT
>NW_012115043.1:13229268-13254762 GCF_000951035.1 Colobus angolensis palliatus
TTTCTTTTCTTTTGAATCCTGTGTATAGCTCTGTGAGTGTTGTATCTATTATGTTTACAACCAGTGTAGCCACCATCAAGATCAAGGCAGAGACCATTTCTAGTCTCTGAGACGTGTCTCCAGGCAACACCACAACCAGATGTAACTGTTCTGACTTCCATCACCGGAGATTAGTTTTGCTTGCTCTTGAACTTTGAGTCAGTAGATTCATACAATAGGTACTCCTTTGGGCCTAGCTCTTCTCACCCAACACTAAATGAGGTTCATTCACATTGTTATATGTGCAGAACCTGCATCTTAACTCCTCTATTCTGCCTCTCAGCACATTAACTAATTCCATGTTACCTTCCCGAAATGTTTCCTTGGAAAGTGGGTTGTGTTTTGCGGAGTTGACTGAGCCTGAAGGAGTGGAGTGAGAACACAAAAGGTTAAGTTCAGAGGGTGGCTCAGAAGAGAACTTCTTAGATAACTCCCTGGTGCTGCACAATTCTGTCTCTCACGGCCAACTTTCATGGTCCCAGACTCACTGGTATCAGCACAAGTTCCTCTTTCGATTTTGTTTCTCCTTTTACAGAACTAACATAATCACTGCTGCTTTCTCAAACACGTGGACAGCATTCTCAGGCATCATTTAGGGCAGTGGATTTCAACTGAGGGGTGAGTTTGCTCTGCTGTTACCTCCCCCCACCTTGGGGCATTTGGCAACATGGCAACACCTGGAGATAGTTTTGGTTGTCAAAACAGGGGGCAAAGGGAGTTCTACTAGCATTAGTGGGTAGAAGCCAGTGATCCTGCCAAACACCCTTCAATGCACTGGACAGCCTCTCATAATAAAGAATTACCCAGCCCCAAATGTCAAGTGTGCTGCGATCAAGAAGCCCTGGTCTAGGGTCAGCACAGGAAGTTGGTGGCTGTTCCCTTTTCTGATACAGTAAGAGAGGAGGCAGGGCGGAATGAAAAGAGCTCTTGACCAAGAGTCAGAAGATCTGGGTTCAGGGCCCCACTTTGCACCAAGTAGCTGTCTGACCTTGTTCAGATCACTTAACCTCCGCAAGGCTGATTTCCTCGTCTGTCACTTAGGAGCTGTGACGCCTGCCTTTCTTACTTACTTACAGGTTTGTTGTCAGAATCACAAGTGAGAATGTCAGTGGAATCTCTTTGAAATGCTTACATGCTATTATTTTATTTGACTGTGACAGCAAATCAAGCTTATATGGGTGTTTTTGTGTCTAATGTCAATGCAAGAATAGTGTTGGCAGAGTTTCTGTTTCCCTGTGTTCAATTTCCAGGGTCATAGCCTCCTTCTCACATTTGTGTGGGAAAGGAGCTCATATACAAAGGGTGTTTCCTGGAACTGTGGGCAGGGCTTCAAACATCCCTGCAATTCTCTAAGCCTGCAGCTCTCCACAGTGAAACTTGTGGTCTAGAAATTCTCTTTTAAATTCTTGTGAGACCTCTGAAGGAGTTCGCTCCAGAAAAGCAGGGCCTTTTTAGCACTGAAACTTGGATTTTATTTTGCCACATAAGAGGCTTAGGGCTGTCGCCCCTCCTGGATGAAGATATGCAGTGCTACGGGAGCGTCAGTCTGATAGAACATTGTTGAACTCAATGTGCTGTGCCACATAGTGGAGAGAGGGGCACAATTCTCTATGAGAAGCAAGAGCCCTGGTGCTGTGCAAGCTGGCACCAAAGTAACATTGGGTATTTGTTAAAACCTTGGGGAACTTTGCCTTGTGAATACACAGGAGATTGAGGTGAGGCAGTCAACGGTTCTACTCAAATACAGTTGTTGAAGGGAGACTTAGTAAGGAATAGTGTGGGACATGGATATTTTGTCATCATATTGTAATCATTAACAACATAAACAGTGTTTGGAATCAAGGGGCAAATTTGCTTTAGACTAAAGACTGTTCTGGTCCCATCTAACAAAGTTTTAAAGCAAGTCTCAAAAGGGTCAAGCTATTCGCAGGTAATTTAACTGCACCCCAAGACAAAGCTAAAGAACATTTGAAATAATGTAGGAATGCCCAGCACCAATTAGGTGATGTTCACAATGTCTGGTATTTAGTCAAAAATTACCAGGCATGCAAAGAAGCAGGAAAATACAACCCACAATGAAGAGAAAAATCAATCCATCGAAACTAACCTAGAATTGTTATAGATGGTAAAATTAGTCATCGAGAACATTAAAACAGTTCTTATGAGTATATTTCATTTATTCAAGATGGTAGAAGAAAATGTAAGCATGCTAAGAAGAAATATGGAAGCTCTAAGAAGTCTAAACTGAACTTCTAGAGATTGAAAAATCAATGTCTGAGATATGAAATACATTGGGTGGGATGAATAACAGATTACACACAGCAGAAGAAAAGATTAGTGGACTTGAAGTCACAGCAACAGAAACCAACCATATGAAACACAGAGAAAAAAGACTGAAAATAAATTAACAGAACATCAGGGAGCATCAGGCAATTTTAAGAGGCCTCATATATGTGTAATTGAAGATTCCAAAGGAGATAAGAAAGGGGACAGAAAAAATGCTTAAAGAAATAATAATGGCGGAAAAATGTCTAAATATGATGAAAGCACTAAATACATACATCCAAGATGATCAATGATCTCAAAACACACACACACACACACACACACAAACATGAGGGAAACTATACCGAGGCACAGAATAATCAAATTGCTGAAAACCAGTGATTAAAAAAAAATAAAGTCTTAAAAGAAGGCAGAGGTAAAAAGCCACACTGCATACACAGCAACAAAGATAAGAATTCAACAGACATCTCCCCAGAAACAAGGCCTACCGGAAGACAATGGGACAGCACTTTTAAGGTTCAAGCAGAGATGTGCAGCAAATCCCATTGCCTTGGGCTCCTTGTAGGTTGGTAGATGTTGGGACAAAAATCTCATCCTCAAAGCCTAGCCAGGTGTCAGCAAGAAACACAGAGCACTGACACGTGGTGGTCACACAATGATCACAACCCCGTATTCGCACTTATGGGAGAATAGGAAGCGAGATGAAGTAATGGAAAATTTCACAGTGACACTAAGAAGAGATCTGAGTTCTAGAACACACTGAATACGTATTTTCCCTCGAAAGTGTCTTTCCTCTACTGTCTGTCTCCAGCTCTATGAGTGACATCCCCAAGCCGTGAACTTTAGGCACCCTTGATCCCTACATTTCTCCTACCCCATTGCCAGTCAGCTCACTGATTTTTCTCAAAAATGCCTCCATTTACTTTTTTTCCTCCAGATCTAATTCAGGTCCTCATTACGTCTCACAAACTCCTTATTTGATGCTGGGAAAGTTGTATTACCCCTGTGGGTCTGAGTTTGCCCCTTTATAGAATAAGGAGATTGGCTGATGATCTCCAAAGGCCCTTTTTGTTTCTTAAAGTATGGGTTTTGGTGATATATATATAACTTATAACCTCCTCTCTGGATATAACCACATCAGAATCAAGCTTCATTAGTGTGATACAAAAGAGGTCTTTACATATATAGATATATGTAAAGATATATATATGTGTGTGTGTGTGTGTATGTGTGTGTGTGTGTATATATGTAAAGACCTCTTTTGTATCACACTAATGAAGCTTGATTCTGATGTGGTTATATCCAGAGAAGAAGTTATAAGTTACAAATGTGCCCTGCACATAGTAGCTGCTCTATGGTATTTGCTGAGTAAAGAAATGAAAGAGTTTAAAGCAAAGCAAACAAACGAAACCCCCATTCCTACTCCAAATAGCTATATTCTGGAGAACAGGATCCAGTTTGTGGTAGGCTGAATAATGACCACCTCCAAATTTGTCCACATCGTAATCCCCAGAACTTAGAATATGTCACCAAAAGGACTTTGCAGATGTGATTAAGGTAAGGATCTTGAGTTGGGGAGATTATCCTGGTTTCTTTGAATGGACCCAATGTAATCCCAAGGGTTCTTACAAGAAAGAGGCAAGAGGGTTAGAATCAGAGAGAGAAACTGGAAGATGCTATCCTGCTGGCTTTAAAGATATAGGAAGCCAAGGAATATAGGTGGCCTCCAGAAGCTGAAAAAGGTGAGGAGATGGATTTTGTCCTCAGACTGTCCAGAAGAAACATAGTTCTGGTGACACCTTAATTTTAGGACTTTTGAGTGCAGAACGGTAAGATAGTGTCAATTTAACTAATTAAATTTGTAGTACTTTGTTAACAGAAGCATAAGAAACCAATATATAGCCTTATTTCTGCATTAACTTTTTTTGAGATGGAGTGTCACTCTGTCATCCAGGCTGGAGTGCTGTGGCACGATCTTGGCTCACTGCAAACTCTGCCTCCTGGGTTCAAGCTGTTCCCCTGCCTCAGCCTCCCAAGTAGCTGGGATTACAAGTGTGCGCCACCACGCCTGGCTAATTTTTGTATTTTTAGTAGAGATGAGGTTTCACCGTGTTCGCCAGGCTGGGGTCTCTAACTCCTGACCTCAGGTGATCCTCCTGCCTTGGCCTCCCAAAGTGTTGGGATTACAGACATGAGCCACTGCATTCGGCCTGCATTAACTTTTTATGCTTACTAGGAAAGATGTTTAACTTTTCTGAGTCTCTGGTCTACTTTCAATCAAATAGCATTAAAAATGTCTATGAGGTAAGGGTGTAATGAAATAGTGCATAATCCTAGTTGAAATAATATAAAATACTCCTTATAATATCAATACTACTACTACTTCTTCTTCTACTACTACTGGTACTACTGATACTGCTAACGCTTTGCAAATGCCTTATAGACATTGTTTGACTGTAATCGCTAAACAATCTTATGAAGTAGCGATTGCTATCCACCTTCCACAGATGCTAAACCAAGACTTAGAAAGGGAGAGAAGCGTGCTCGGCCACACAGCTAGAAAGTGGAGGAGCTGGAATCCCCATTACAAACAGGTGTTCTGGCTCCTTTAGTTATGCTGGCGATGATAAACTTGATGCCAATGGGGGCTTTTATGATGATGCTTATTACTGTACCACTCTGTTGTCATTCTCTCCTCATGCCTCTTTCCTTTAACAACATCTGATTGCTTCACTCATCATATTCCAGCCTGTCACCAGCTCGTCACGGAAATGATTGAAATGCTACTAATTCTGCATTATGGCTTTCTGGCTGGGTGAAGTTGGCAAAGGCTTAGGAGATGTTTGTGTATCTAAGAGCAAATGGCCCCAAGGTTTGGAAACGGAAATGCCCCTCCCACCACACCCAAGAGAAATGTGCGTGGTGAGGAGTTCTGGGGTTCTCAGTCTCTTGTGAGTAGAGCCAGGACGTAGATGCCAGCTGCTGTGGGATTTCTCCAGAATTCTCGGCTGCACAACAGTGAACTGAGGGGGTTGCTTTGAGGCAGTGTGGCATGCAACACCTTATCCTTTTATTTGAGGGAACTGCTAAAAGTTTAAGTAGTCAGCTCTCCAGTCCTCATCCTCCTTCTTTCATTTACCTGTTTCCTCTTCCTTTTTCCTCCCATCACGTTGGATTCTGAATGTTTCCCCGTGTTGTTCTGAGGTCTGTTTTTAGGTGACTGGCTTGGCTAACAGGAGTCAGGACCGAAAGGGCCGGCTCTGCATGAGCTCTGCTTTCTGCAGCCCAGAGCAATGGTTTGCTTTGAAGATTGTTGAGAATATTTGGATTAATAAGATTTGTTCTAATATTTCCCCTCATTTCTGATCATCAAAGTGCTCGGAAGGTTTGAGCTGGTGCAGAGTTTCTTCTAGTTTGTCCTGGGGAGCAAGTGTCTGGAACAGGGTTGATTTAAAAGTGTTTTCTGACTGAAGCCTTGTTAATGGGGCAGGCTGCAAATTCACATCAAGGGAGTGTCATCTTTCAAAGCAGCTTCTTGGCAGAAGGCGATGTGGAATTTTAGAGAAACCTGAATCTGTTAAGCTTCCATTAAATGAACTCCTTGATTCCAGACTGTGCTGAGCGGAATCTAGGAACCGTGGGCCGTGAATAATTGACTTCTTCAGTGGCAGGATGCCTGAGAAAGTTCGAGCGTCCTTTGGGATCAAACATCCATCAGTTTGGAGGAGGATTTTGCTTTTCTGTATTCCTCTGTGTCTCCTTTTCTATGTAGTTTTACTTGTTTGTTCTTGTTTTTGTTGATGCTTTGTGTTTTGCCCAATATAACGGAGATGAAAGGCGGAGGTTTTGTACCGGGGTCTGGAGGATGTGAGTGGAACGACCGTCGTCATAGGGCATCATTTTATGGCTGTCAGCCTTCCTCACATTGACTGTAAGTACCTTGAGGACAGGGGCAGGGCTTTACCTTTCATCCCCTTTCCCCGTCTCCTACCTTGTTCCAGTGCCGCTGTTGCTCAACCCATATTTGGCAACTCATCCCAGGGCGCCTTCGTTTGCTGAAGCTCTGACCCAGTGACCAGGCCACTTTAAGATGGAGGGGTGGGTCTGAGACTCCGTCTGCCTTCCTAAAAGACTGCTGGATCTGGAGATGTCACCCTGTGGGCTGTGATTCCCGTGGCTTTTCCAGGTAGTCTCGCAGACCCAGCCGGCCCAAGCCATCCTTCTCACTTTCTCATATTGTTCCTGGTTCAAAGGTCCCATCCCCATGTTTCACGTCTATTCCTGCCTCTGATTTGGGTGAACTTTCTCTCTTAAAAAGCAAAAAACAAACAAAAAGTGAAATAAAACATTGTAGAAAACTTAGAGAAAAACGGCCAGGTGCAGTAGCTCATGCCTGTAATCCCAACACTTCGATAGGCCAAGGCGGGTGGATTACCTGGCGTCAGGAGTTCGAGACCAGCCTGGCAAACATGGTAAAACCCATCTCTACTAAAAATACAAAAATTAGTCAGGTTTGGTGGCTCATGCCTGTAGTCCCAGCTACTGGGGAGGCTGAGGCAGGAGAATCACTTGAACCTGGGAGACAGACGTTGCAGTGAGCTGAGATCATGCCATTGCACTCCAGCCTGGGGCAACAGATTGAGACTCCATCTCAAAAAAAAAAAGAAAACTTAGAGAAAATCACCAAAATAATCAAAATTACCTGTATTCCCATAATCAGAGATAACTATTGTATTATGGTTATGTTTTCCTTCTAGGTTTTAAAATGCAATGTGTGTCTCCATGTATATGTTTGAGTTTAATTTTGTGTGTGTGTGTGTGTGTATATATATAATTTAGAATCCTGACTTTATAACTCAATGTTTTGTCTTGAACACTTTCACATGACATCAATAATTGGCAAGAGAGAATCCTAATGTATGGTTGTACCAGAATTATAATATTTGACCAACACTGTACTGTTGTAACTTAAATTACAACCACTGTTTTTTCCAAATGTAAACCATACTGTGATGCAATCCTATTCATAGACCTTTCTCTACCTCCCAGATTAATTCTCTTTGAATGAATTCCTGGAAATGGGATTACTAGATTAAGTGACATCAACTTTTAAAAGACTCTCAATACCTGTTGCCAGTTGTCCGCGCCAATTTAGCTTTGCTCATGCAAACCAGCAGGGTACCCTTGTCTTCTGGACACAGTGAGTCCTACCAGTCTTATGTAGAGCTCACCCCTGAGAACTTGCCTGGGCCCTAATCCTTGGGATATGGTATTTATCATTCATGTTCCTGCAGCATCTGATGCCATCCCTGGAGAGTCCCAGGTATGCGTAAATGCAATGGCAAATGCAGTGGAATGCATGCATCTCCTTGAGTTTGGGCCTTGCAGTTAGTGAGGATTCAATTACTCTCCTTTCACCACATTTCCCCCACAGATCCCCGAGACTGAGAAGAATGGAGAAGAGGACTGAAGGATGCATTTGAGTTGAATGAACAGCTGAGAAGTCTTAGCTGGAAACATGCCAGAATTACACAAGACTGTGGATAATCATTTAATTTGCATTTTGTACCATTTCATGTAGATGAGAAGAAAAACATAAGATGTAGAGTCAGAAGTCCTGGATTCTAGTTTTGGGTCTTCCAGGCATTAGCTGAGTAATGTTAGGGAAGTCTCTTAAGTTATTCGAGCCCCAGTCTCTTCATCTGTAAATATACACAATAATAACGACTTCCAGGTGTGGTTGTTGAGATGCTGAAATGAGATGTCACCACATGTCAGCATTTTGTATACTAAAGTATTTCCAGAAGGAAGTGCTGTTATCCTCACCAACTCCACGTGGAACAATGTGCATTAGTTAGCAATGTGTCACTCTTGCTGAGAGGTCCTTTCAGGACGTGTAATGGTCTTATGTTTTGCTTACTTGTTTATTATAGTATTTCATTGAATCTAATATACACAAATAGTATGATATACCATTGTTTAACATACCACTAAAAAGGAAAAAAGCAAGTTACAAGTTAAAACCTGATGTCTTAGCGATAGTCTTGTCTGAATTGGTCACGGTGCCTCTTGTTGTTTGGAGATTTCTCTCCTATGCTTTAGGGTTTGGCAGTTTCACCTACTGTTGGTTGCTTTGCTTGCAGCCTGATGGGCAATCCTTTTGCATCAGTAAAGCACAGCTTCATATATTGCGGTTACGTTTCATAAAACACTTGTTTGTTACTTTGTAAGAAAACATAGGATGACAGTTACTCTAATGATGAATATCAAATTTATGCCTCACCTCTGTCTCTGTGCCTTTTTGTGTGCAAATAATGAGTTAATCTTGTCAAAAACCTTCTAAGTGGCAATTAAGCTCAAGCCATGCAGTACTACTCAACAATGCGTGCAAGTCAACTGAAGTGATGGCAGTAAGAGCCCTTTTTATCAGTGTCACAACCATGCCCTAGCCCACAGCATTTGTCAGCTATATTCCAAATTCAAAGATATTAAATAGAAACAACAGTGGACCTTACAAGTGAAGAAATAAAGTATCTGTTTCCTATACCAGGGAGTTGAGTCCTTGTCAGTCATGTCTTCCACCCTATGCCCAGCACCTAGCACAATGTTGGCATTCAGAAGGTACTCAAAAAATATGTGTTGAGTAATGGAGAAAACAATACAATTCTGCACATGTACATTTTATTAACAGCGGAACTGGTTAAAGTCTTATGGAATAAAATAGTATATAAATAGCTTCTTCTTTTTCTAAACTGTTTTATTTTTAACGATCCAATAGATCCAATGGTATAAAAACCTCTTTCTTATAAAATTTTTTAAAATTTAAAAATGTACAGTTAAATTATTATTGATCGTAGTCACCCTACTGTGGTGTCAAATAGTTCGTGATACCAGTTATAAGAACTAAAATTTTGACTGGTAAATATAATAATAGATATCCACTGACAACATTCCTATCATATTGTATAATTTTGTATAACACTTGTCTGTTACCAAACGCAGACACGATATCGCTAGTAATAGGGATGGAAGTGATTCCTGGTCACCAAGCAGGGTAAATTTGGGAGTATAGGAAACAATTTCATCCTTGTAAATGATGTGGCAAAACATTGAGTATACAGAGGGTCCTGGCTCACTGGGGAGTTGGTAAGCCATAGTATGGCTATTATATGTTAAAAAGACTTAAAAAAAAAAAAAAGATTGTGTATGGGAAGTGAATTTTGCAGGGAAAAATAGAAAAACATATTTATTTACTGAACACCTATTTGTTTAGCACATGGTCATTTAATCCTCACAGCAATCCTTGGAGTAGATAGCATTGCTTCATTTTGCAAATGGGGAACCTGAGACTGAGAGAGAGTAACCTGCCTGTAGCTAGTAGGTAGTTGCTCCAGGATTCCAATCTGAGTCTTCTTGATTCTACAGCGATTGCTTTTCCAACCATTCTATGCTGACTCAGAAAACCTGAGAGTTTCGCAATATCTAATAGGAGTTAACGAACATTTAGGAAGACTGGGGCCGGCCCTGGAATTGAAATGGAGAAGGTGGCTCATCATCTGAGGAGGAGTCAAGTTGGTGAACTTGATGGATTCTGTTCTATCTAAACCATTCGCAGTGGATTGATGTATTTCCCAGACAACACTGAGGAGAATGTGTGGATTTGGGTACAATAACAAGAGAGGATTCTGATAATATGTTCCCCACCATTCCCTGCATACATATCCTCTTCATATTTGCTTTATTTGGCTCAGTTTTGTTCCTTCATTCTCTTAGCAGTTGTTAAAAGAGCTACTGTATAAGGTTTGCTTTGATACAGGACAAATACATTGGGATGTTGTGAATGAGGGAGTTCTGTGTACAAGTGGTACTCGGCAGAGAGGCTGGGTGAGAAGCCTAGGACAGAAGAAAGGAGGATACAGAGAAGAATACTAAAAAAAAAAAAAAAAAAAGTAGCAGGAATGAAGGGTTGAAAAACCCACAGCCCTTTCACCAAGGTCAGGTTGGTTGGTTCTTCCTGTCCAGGCTAGAGAGGGCAGAAGGATGTGAATGGGGAGGAAAAGGTGTCAAAAAAAACTGGGACCAATGAGAACCTTGTTGGGAACTATGTCAGCCATAAGGCACTCTCCCTCAGCCCTCAGCACTGAGTTTGGGGATGCATACATTTTTGTTTCACAGCAAAGTTGATAAATCCAAATGTTCCCATATTAACTAATTTGTTCAGTTCAATACTAATAAAGGGATGGGCGGTAGGCCTATAGGAGAGGAAAAGAGACAGCTAGAAAAGGCATTTCATATTTTACCAAAGTATGTGAGTTAATGATCTCCACACCTCCAAAATGACCACGGTGAGTAAGACCCGCTGAATCCTGTGTTCAGGTCACTTGTCATAAGAGGAATTGGACTGGACTAATATTGCTTTGGGGATGATCAGCTTAATTTGATTATGGGGTGGCAGTTGTTGGGGCTCAGCAACTGTTACCCCAAAATATGGTGCTTTGACATGCTAAAATAAGAACAGCCTCAGGGTCTCTCTGATCTTAACCCTGAACCCCCACCCTTGGCCCCACCCCATCTCTCAATTCTTCATCTCTCCCAAAGCTCTGGATGAAGTTGTTCTCTTCATCCCTTATCTGCCTAAAGTCTGGACCTACCAGGGAAGAAAACAATTATCTCTAGTCTCCTCCCTGAGTTTTCATCAACTGAACACATATCACAGGAAGAAAGACTGAAGTTTGCCAACACACCTGGACCGCATTTTGTCACAAACCATCATTTTCTATTTTGGTTCCCATTCAGTATTTACCAGTCATTGTCTGCTCTACAGTCCCAACAGACTTTGTCCATGGCCATTGTAAGTTCCCCAAGTCCAGTCATCTCCCCCTAAAAATCATTTACCATCCCTCAAATTGCCACATTTCCCCCAGCACCCCTTCCCCTATGAAGAAGGGTTAATGGGTAATTGTTCTCTATGGATCCTCTAGTGCTACACACGTTGAAATAAATTTGTATGCCTTTTTTTCTACTAATTTGTCTTCTGCGAGTCAATATTCAGTGAACTTTCAGAGGGCAAAGGGGAAGCTTTCCCTTAGCCCATACACAGTGCCTGGTGGAGTATGGATTTTAAAGTCGCTAGCCAGCTTCCCTTTCTGTATTCCAGAATTGTAGAAGCTGAAATTTGTCCTAGAGGCCACTCTCCCCTTATTATAAGAGGGACCACTTTAGTGAGCTCTTTTGGTTTTCCAGAGTAAGGCAAGTACTGATTTGTGTGTGGCCAGGGGAATCCTTGAATGATTTGAATCCTCAAAGAAATAATTCAATCATAGATATATCACAAGACCTTATGCAGATGACTGATCACATTCCAAGAACGGGAATTATCCTACTTGTATGTTTAATAATGAGCTAAATCAAGTCAGTTTGACTTATCTTCCTTCCTTCTTCTCTCCCTCCATTTTTTCCTCCTTCCTTCTTTCCTTCTTTTTTAAGAAAAAGCAAAAAGAAAAGTATATCTCTCTTTTGGTTAGAAACATTATCAAAAGGACAGGGAAAGTTGAGCCATTGTGAAAACCAATTTTATTTCTTGAGCTGATCCAGACTGGTAAATGTTCTTCCTGGTTTCCCCACTCAGGATTTGCCTGTGTCCCCACCTGAATCTCATATTGAATTGTAGTTCCTATAATCCCCACAGGTCCTGGGAGGGACCAGGTGAAGAGAATGGAATCATGGTGGTGGTTTCCCCAGCTTGTTCTTGTGATAGTGAGTTCTCACGAGATCTGATGGTTTTATAAGGGGCTTCCCACACCCCTTCACTGGGCACTTCTCCTTGTTCCCACCGTGTGAAGGAGGATGTGTTTGCTTCCTCTTCTGCCACGATTGTAAGTTTCCTGAGGCCTCCCCAGCCATGCTGAGCTGTGAGTCAATTAAGCTTCTTTCCTTTCTAAATTACCCAGTCTCGGGTGTTTCTCGAGTATGTCTTTATTAGCACTGTGAGAATGGACTAATACACCCTCACACCTGTAGCATCTTCCCCCACCTCAGGGTGGGGGACAGAGGAAGCCAGCAGGGCTTAGGAGTAAGGAACACAGTCAGCTTTCAGTAGAGCGCAATCTGAGCCTGTGTCTTCAGGGAGAACACTGGTGCTTTATTAGGGGAGCCTCTCAGCAGTCTGTATCGTGGATAAAGGATCTTGTCACCTGCATGGATATTTCGGAAGCTAGGGCTCTGGGTTTGGAATTGTGAGTGGAGTTGATAGGGGAGGGAGAGGGAATAGGCAGAGTGGCCTGGGCCGCCTTCACTGTGCCTTCTCGTCAGTACCTGCTTTGCCCTGCTCAAAGGCCTCTCTTCTGATCTGGACTGTCCTGCAACAGTGGCCAAGTGCCTTCTGTGGGAGGGTGCCCTTTCAGTCGTGGCAGGAGAACTGAGCCCATTCAGTGTGCCCGTGCAAAGAAGGCTGGGTGTGGCTGGCTTCTATTTCTGTCCTCCAGCATAGCTGTGGCTTTTGAGATCTATGGAAGGAGCAAAACAACACCCTTGCCGCAAGCATGCCATGGCAGTCTCCTTTCTGGACAGCCTCACCCCTCTTGGGCTAAGGAGAGGCCTGTTGTGAAGCACAGTGGTGAGAAAGGAGCCCCACAGGTGTGTGTTTGAGACAAGAACAGGAAGAGGTACTAAAAGTACCCAAGCACAGCCCAGGTGGGGCGCACACCACAGAGACAAAGTGGGGAGGGGTGGCTGCCATCTGCTCTAAGGAAGTTCCTCCAAGTTGGTAAGGATGAGATCCAAGCAGTGGAATTCCTCTATGCAAGGCCCAGGAGCTCTGGCACAAGCAGGCAACAGCCGCCTCCTATAAGGAGGGAGCTCACAGGGCTGTGTGGTGCTGGCTCCCCAAGGCTGACCAGCAGCGTGCAGCCCCGTCAATGCAATCTGCAGTCCCCTAATGAAAGCAGGATACTCAACTCATGATAGAGGTGATGGGTTTGGTCTTGGAATGTTGGCTTGGGTGGGAACTGGCTTTAGAGATAGTCATTTACCAACTCGAGCTTGTTCCAAGGAGGGTGACTAAGAGTGACGGGACTGGAAACCGTGTCATTTGAGGATGTGTTAAAGGGAGACTTAGTCCAAAGAAGGGAAGGGCTGGTTGAGGTTGGGTGAAACATGAAGGAAACAGATCTTGGTACAATAAAGGGAGGAGCATACCAATGGCAGTAGATGAGTATCATCTGAACAGTCTATCTTCATACTCATGAAATGTTTGTTCCACCTCACAGGCATCCCTACCAAGCCAGTAGACCATTCACCAGCCCCAACAATACCAACAGCAGCTGTTGAGCAGATTCTATGTGTTGAGCCCTGTTCTCAACTTTTTTTTATATATTAAATCATTTGATCCTCACAACAACCCCATAAACTACATGAATCTTTTATTATCCCACTTTTTAAAGATGAGGAAACTGAGACACGGGGATTATCCCATTTGCCTGAGGCCACGTGGCTGGTGAGTGGGGGAGCTGGGACCATATGTAGCAGAGGCTGGAGTCAGCATGTGGCCTCTGTCTGCTCCTGCCAGCCCTGCTGTATCCGATGGCTGGCTGTAGAGTGGTAGCCTTTCCCCTTAGGTCCTGGCCTATTTGTGGGCTGTCGGCCTCACAGTCTATCACATCAAGTTTCAGATGCCTATTCCCTCTCCCTCCCCTGTCAACTCCACTCACAATTCTAAACCCAGTGCTATCACATCAAGTTTCAGCTGCCCCAGAAAATTGGGGACCTGTGCTGTCTAGCATAAGGGAATTTCCATTGTCTTTGCCTTCATGGTTCCTCCAGCTTCTGCATGACTGCGGTTTTTGCAGCTTGGTTTGACTGAAAATATTTGGCCTCATGAGTTCTATTCTTTCTCTGGCTGTTCTTGGCCTCCCCGGTGCTACATAACCGGGAGATTCTTGCTTTGCTACCAGAAGCACGGCAGGCCATGTAAAACGGGGTACAGTGTGCACAGCTGTCCTCGAGGTAGTATAATGGGGCCATTAGGATTTATACACACTGGGTCGTGTTTAGAGATCTGCTACTCTCCACGTGCTGCTGTGTGGTGAAGAGAACACTAGTTTATGAGGATGGCCTTTTATTTGTCTTGTTTCTGACAATAAGGGTAGAAATTTCCTGTCTTCTGATACTTTCGAGATTGCTGGGAGGAGAAAAAGAAATCCAAATTTGTTCTTAACTGAAAAGCTACAAAATGAGTTGTTGGAAGCGGGAGAAGGCCAGGTCGATGCTGGGCCTCAGGCTGAACATAGCAGTGTGGTTCTCAAGCCGCCCTCTGTTTTGGCCTGTTGGGTGCTGTTCCTAGCCTTCTGGAAGACCCCTTATTCATACAGAGAGGGGTGTGTTGACATCCAGAAACAGAACTGGCCAAAATGGAAATTTCTTTGTGATTTGACTTCAAGAGTCACTTGCTTGAGACTCAGAAAACATCGCTTTTCTGAATGGTCCACAGGTGGCCATAATGTATAAAAAAGAGAACTTTAGAATGAGCAGGTGTCATCACTTCTGCCCTGGGCTGCCTGACAACAGCATGTTGATTTTCCTCTTCTCTAAGAGGTTACAACCCCAGATGGGGCTGGAATGACCCCACGGTCAAGAGGACTTTTATGCTGGTGGGTCTAGAGTCTTGAGGGGGTCTGGAGGGAGCTCATTCACCCCAACCAGGATGAGTGCAGGCCTGTGGCCCTGCACTCTGGCCCGGTCTGTTGGATGAGACTTGAAACTGGTGTATGGATTTCTGTGGTATACAGGGCTTTCTGAGAATTTTTCTTTCCACTTGGAAAATGATGTCCTGTCATATCTTGAAATGTGTCATGGGCTTGGTATTGTTATCGGCTTTCTTCTGAAAATGTCCATCTGAGGAAATGGGACTGGTGCAGTGTGTGTGTTTGGGGGTGTGTGGGGGTGTGTGAGTGGGTGGGGGTGTGTGTACATATAAAAGTCCATGCTGGTGTGGGCCCTGTGTCTGGAAACTCACAGGCTGCTGGAGACCTGCCTGGCATGCCTACTTCTCCTTGGTTTCTACCACTGCTGTGTCCAGGTGACTTGCCCTCAGATGCTTGCTCTGTGCTCTGTCTCTAGCAGGTGCAGGGCCTACTTAGGCTCACAGAGACAGCACTCACATTCCCTCTGCCTTTGGGGCCACCCAGGGGCTGGGTGGTGAGGCCCAGTGGAACCCTGCTCCTCACATTCCCTGGAGTGAGCTGGTGAATTGGAAGGTTGACGTGCTGGTGCTGAGACACTCAGAGGGTCCTGCGACACTGAGGGTGCTGCCTGTTTGCATGTGTCCAGTAGGGTGCTGATGTGTGTCAGTATCAGATGTGAGGCGTTGCCCCGTGCAGACCAAGTCCTCACCTCCCAGAGTCCTGCCAATGATGCCTTGGTACCCCCAGGGTCCCTGTTATCCAGGGGCTGGTGCTGCCCCTAAGACCTTTCACAAATCACCTCTCCCTGACTCCTAGTATCCTACCTTGGACTCTGCCCCCTCCACTCCTTCTCCAGCCTCTGAATGGACAACAGGCAAATCCAGTGACAGATTCTGACCAGGGTTTAAGGAACCCACCAAGTTCTCTTACACCAGGAAAACAAATAAAATCTTGGTTCTACCACTTAAGAGGCTGTGTGACTCTGGGAAAGTTAACTTTTCTGCTCCTCGGTTTCCCCCATTTTGACATGGGAGTAGCAACACTGAATTGTGAGGGTTGAGATTGTCCATAATAATAATAATCATGAATTGTCCATCGCTCAGTTGTTATGGAGATAAAATGAGTTAATATTTTTAAAGCACCTATACATATTATTTATAATATGTATATACTATTCTCAATGATGCATGGCACATCTGATAGAAGTGTGTGTTTAAAAAAAAAAAAAAAGCCCAGGTGCAATGTTTCAGCACCTCATGGGCTCATCAAATGCCTGTTGAATGATTAGGAAAGCTCTACAGGCTGAGAGTTGCTTGGGGGGTGCTGATAACCATGTCCTCTTCATCCTTGTGCCTCCCCAAAGCCTGACAGGCTGTCTGGCATATGGGAGGGCCCTAAAAATTGCTCTTGGACTGTATAAGTGAATGAGTGAATATGCCTTTACTCATTTTGTACCTTCTCTTCGGCACCGGAAACCTTAGTTGTAGAGAACTTACTTCTAATTTGGGAACATATTCCCCAGTTCTCACACATTAAGGAGATAATGAGAACTCAAAAGGGTGGGGCCTTAACCCAATAGGAATGGTGTTCTTGGAGATGACTTGGAGTTAACCACTGTGACATCTGTGACCTCAAAGCAAGAGCCATGGCAAGTTAAATGATACGTTTTCACAAAAACAAGCAAACAAAAAAAACAAGAGAAAATTACATGGAATTCAATGCAAAATGTGCAAAGTAACCCAAGGATGGGAGCTAAGTAGGGATGCAACACCACCCTTTCCTTGTTTTGAAGGAATATCTACCTAGCACCCGCACGTGCCAGGTAAAACTCGGGAAGGCAGCTAAGTAACCATCCTGCTGTCCAGGTGCATCCAATCTGGTGGTGATGGTGGGTTCTGTAGCAGCACAGGAATGGAAATGCTTCCAGAGCAGAGCCAAAGTGCTGAGCAGCTTGTGTGGAAGGAAAGAAAGGGCCAATGAATTAGTGAGGGGCATCTGGGGAATGGCAGAGAAGGAAAGAAAATGAGACGATGTCATGGTGTGCCTGTTTCTTCTTGCCACACTCTGGGAGCTGTAGTGTCACTAAGCCTGTGCAAGGCTCTCTCTCCCTGGCCTTGCCCTCTGGTCACTAAATCACCTTCAGGTCCAGCCTCAAGCATCTTTGGCTACAGCCTCACCCTCGGCCCATGCATCTCAAGCATCCCATTAAATTCTAGCCTCCCCAGGAATGTGGGTGAGCTGGGATTTCACTCCTACTCCCTAACATCAAGAGACATAACAGATGTCTGGTTTTCTTTGCATCCTCAAGTTTTCCTACCTCCTTCAGGGTGCAGAACATTCCTGAAGGGTGGAGAGGCAGAGGCTCCAAGATAGCATCAGTGTCTGTCCTCAGGCCACAGTGTCAGAGCTGGATGAACTGGGTTAGGGTAAGAAAGAAATTTGGGTTTGCTTATTCTAAAAACAATCTTGGTAGGGTAATTTTCTTGTAAGAAAATTGGCTTCTGTAGAGTTTTAAAAATGGTATTGTAAAAAACTGGTAAATATATTCATGGCAAGTTAATGTACTCTTCCTTGTGATTAGGCCCAATCAGATGTCATATTCCAGTTCATCCAGCACTGATGGAAGTTCTTATAAAAGCTAAAGCTAATTAAGTTTCCCTCTTCTCCCTTCCCACCCTGTCATCAACCATGATTTCTTTGTTCACTGACGCAGATGTTAAAAATACATGGAAAATGTTTCTAAATTCTTTGTCATTTTAGGAGAAGATCTGTCATCACCAAAGAAATACTGGGGTGTAGAATCAGAAAACAAAAAGGAATAAACAAAAGAACTTAAGGCATTTAAAAAAAAAATAGTATGAGAGGCCTCTAGGTAATGATAACATTGGGACTAGGTAGAGACATTTGAATATACATAGGCTGAGCCACCTTAAATCCCTCCCGGGAAGAGTCAAGGTATATAGGCGAGAGGGCCTGTTAAGAAATCACTGCAATGGTCTGGGAGGAGATGACAAATACCTGTGAAGCATGTGGCTGCAGAGGCAGAGGAAAGGGTGCACAGGAGGCATTTTAAGGTGGAGCCAGCAGGACCCAGAGGCTGATCAAATGAGGGTGTGAAAGGAGAACAGAAGGGTCTGGGCAGCAGATTTGCTAAGGTTTCTCAGTGATGCCCATGAGGAAAGATGGGAGAAATATGGACTGGCTGTGAGAATGGTAAGGCTGTGTCACTAATAGGAGCAATGCACCCAAAGAGTATCAATGAATGCCCTGGTGTGTCTTCCAAGGGGGTGGGAGTTCCTGTGGTTTGACGTGGCTTTGTCTCAGTCAAGAATTTTGTCATTGATTTGGATAATAATACAGAGTATGAGTTCACCACATTTCTGATGTCAAGAAGCTAGAAGAGATATCAGAAACAAAAATCTAAAAGTGTCACAAAGGATGAGAAAGGGGGTGACGGGGGAAGAGGGGGAGAGACTGAATTCGAAAAGATAAAATTGAACAGGGCTACACGTGGATCCCAAACCCATCTGCTCAAGGTCAGGGAGTGGTGGCTTAGTAGCAGCACTTATGAAAACACTCAGGGACTTATTGATTATAATTTTCAACAGGAGTAAATATTGTACAGTATCTTCTCCCAGTCCTCATGTGACTGTAGGCTGTGCTGTCTGAAGCATGTGTTTTAGCGAAGGAAGGTGACAGTCTCATTCAGTTCTGTGTTGGTAAAGTGGAAATGGATTATTGCATTTGCTTGTGGACACAAGAGCAACATGGAGACATGGGAGCGTGTTCAGACGAGAGCAGGCGTGACAGTGAAGGGGCTAGAGTCACTCAATCCCAACATCGTCATCACTACCATCTGTTAGGTGCTTACATCTCATGAAATCATCTCACAGCCTATGCAGCAGACGTTCCCATTCCCTTCTTACCTACGAGGAAACCGAACCTTGGGATGACATCACTGTAACATCACTGCTCCTGGTTCCATGGTTTGCATGAGGGAAAACAGATACCTTAAACCCATGCTCTCTCCTCCCCTCCTTACTGGATCTTAAACCTCACCATCTGAGGGACTGTTGAGGGATGTGGGGATCCTTAAGTTTCAGTTGGAATCAGACCCTGCTCCGTGCCCCATACTCTGTCTCTGAGGTCCAATTTACTTTGTCCTGTCTCTGCTATACTCTACTGTCCCTACTCCAGCTGGCACAAGTTCTGGATCTCTTGTACCAAATCAGACCTTCCCAGCTCATGTCTTGTACCGAATTAGAACTCCCTGATTTGTGATCCTGGTGTCCACCGGCATCGCGAGGGACTGCTGCCTAGGACACTGTGACCACGTCCTATTTATCACTTAACCTCCCCCCCAGGACACAGTTGACCTAGACCACTTCTGTTATCCAACCTCACTTAGACCAGGGCTGTACAGTCATGACAATCCAACCTGTTTAGCAAGAAGACAGATTTAGCATTTGAGGTGGCTCCTGAACTGGACAGGCAGAGCTGGGGGCCTGGATAAGAAATGGATCCCTGCAGGAGAGATACAGGGACCAGTTCCTAGGTGCTCAGAGAAACTGGAGCAGAAGAGCTGATCCACTGGGATCAACCTATAGGGTTCAGTGGCTGACTGGACATAGTTTCTGAGAAAGAAATGGGATTCTGGATTAGAGATAGAGGAGACTATTGGTTCTTTTCAGGTTGATGGTAGAAGAATTACTAAAGCCTGCTTCAGGGAAACAGATCTTCTCTTTCCTGTTACACACTCATTCCTAAAGAATCTTCATTTAGAGCCTGGGAGATTGGACACATAGTTGACAGAGACAAGACGTGTAACCCAGGAGTCTGGCGGTCCCTACTATGTGTGAGTCTGTTTTCGAGCCAGCATAAAGTTAAAGTAGACTTAGCCTCTCTCGGCTCTACCCCCAAAGAATGTGCTGTCCCCAGAGGCATTGTTTGGAGGCAGGTGACAAAGTACAGAATTCTTAGGGGTGGTGAAAGAGTTTATAGAGCTGCCACTGAGAACACTTGCCCAAATCAGGATCAATGTGCATGTTGCCTGGTGTTCTTGCCCTGCCCCAGCCTGTCACTGGCGGCACTGTCTCTCCGTCCTTCCCACCCCAGCCTGGCCTCTCTTGTGCCGAGTAATCCTGCTCTGCCTGACACGTGCATTTCCACGCTCAGCGAAGCAAGGCCATTGACAGGCCCAGCCTCCTTGGGAGATGGTTTAATGTGCTGCTCTTGCTACTCAACCATGCCCTGTGGAGTCTTGCTCACTCCTATTTGTATAAACCACCCCTTAAAGTATCTCTTCCAAGCACACACAGCGTTCTCTCACTGGCAGTTTTGGTTGTTGTAACTTTCTTTATTTCAGTACTAGAAGCTCAAGTGGGTGTGGGTGGGAGGCTTGAAGTTACTGTAGAGCAAGGATTTGAACCTGAGTTTTGTGACTCCAAATCTAATGCTGCTTCCACAGTATCAGGTGGTGTGGGCTCCAGGTTACTGCACGTGAGGGATTCTGGCTCAGCTGCTGCGGACTGAGCACCAAGTAGGCACTTGGACCAGGTCAGTGTTTCTCAATATTTTATCATGATTGCCCCCTAAAGAGTCTTTCTAGACATTTTTTCCCCCTAATTGTCTACCCATGACGTTTTAACATCAGGGATATACTGCACACCTGTTTGTGTACTCTGTGTGTATATATATATGTGTGTGTGTGTGTGTAAATCTGCTTTATAATAAAAATACTGTTTTTTCATTGCCCACCCCAAGATCCAATTTCACCCTCGGGGGCAATATGGCCCCCATTGATAACTCGTGGGCTCAAAGTGATTCTGAGTGAGGGCCTTGACCAGCAGCGGCAGCATCACCGGGAATTTGTTAGAAATGCAGATTGTGAGTCCTGCTCTAGACCTACTGAACTATATCCTTGGGAGGTGGAGTCCGGCTGGCTGTGACTTAACAAGCCCTCCAGAGGATCCTGGATTTGAGATAGGGGAGGCTATTGGGTCTTTTCAGTTTGATGGTAGAAGAAGAATTATTAAAGCCCGCCTGACAGAAACACAGATCTTCCCTTTCTTGTTAATCACTCATTCCTAATTGTAATCATGGTCAGGATCCATTCTTTTTGATCCTTCAGCTCTTATTAAACACCTAGTATGTGCGAGGCATGTTGGACTCTATAAAGATCATATTTTGGCTGGAAAGAGCCAGGTTTTACAGAGCCTGAATCTTAGATATAATTTGGAGGTCCTCTTTATGAAAAAAAAAAATCATGAATACATAATTAGGTGTGTGTTGGGGGAGGGGAGGTTGAAAGGGGCTTGTGCAAGTGAAGGATATTGACACCTAAGTGCCATTGGCTCCACGGCAAGTCAGCTCACTGCTGAGCCCAGTGGAGGACCCTGAAGGTGGTCACAGAACAAAGACAGGCAGGTGGGCAGGTCTGAGCTCCTGCCAGCCAGACATGTGAAGGTGTCTGCGATGGAGACAGGTGTGCAGTTGGGGAACAGAGTGGGGAGGGCATCGTGCCGACCTGGAGCCTGGGAAAGGCTTACCATGGGAGGCATCCTGAGGGCTTTGGAGAGGTGCACCGGTGGAGACAGGAAGGGTTTGGGAGAACTGCAGAGCACATTACTTACAGGAGGGAGGAAGATGAGAGAATGCCATCTGATGGTTTCAAGGCATTTTCTAGATGCTCCCCATGGCTTGATGAGAGCACAGACAAGTTCTCCCTGACTGGTCATTGAGCATTATTTGCCGCGGAGGGCAGGAGCTGCATTTCCCAAGAAGGTCTTTGGGCTCACAAACCCCTTCTCCTTGCCCAATAAACACAGCCTGACTTCCTCCACTTCCCCATCCATTCCTGAGAATTAGTGGCTGCTGACAGATTGGCCCACCATGGGTGGCAGGGGAGGGGAGGGGTGGTGCATCACTTGCCAGCTTGCTCTGACGGGGGAGCCATTTGTCATTCGGCTGGGGGTGAAGCATGAACTGCATTTAGAGATTTGGATTTAGTGCATACTGACCACTCAGGTCAGCCTTCCTTTGTGGCTCAGCTGCCTTGGAATGAGAGCTGTCTATTATGTCTTCCTCAGTGGCAGCTCTAACAACTGCAGTTTTCCCAATGGACACCTCCAGGGAACCAGTTACTTTTGTAAAAGACAGTGCATTTGTACCTCACTGATTTCATCATGTCCATCAATCAAGATTTATTTTAAGAGGGCCAGGCGCGATGGCTCATGCCTGTAATCCCAGCACTTTGGGAGGATGAGGCAGGTGGATCTCTTGAGGTCAGGGGTTGGGGACAAGCCTGGCCAACATAGTGAAACCCTGTCTCTACTAAAAACACAAAAATTAGCCAGGTGTGGTGGCGCACGAGAGATTGAGCCACTGTACTCCAGCCTGGGTGACGGAGAGAGACTCCATCTTTAAAAAAAAAAAAAAAAAAAATTTAAGAGGGGAAAAAACTTCTGTAGCAGGGCTTGGGTCTCTGTTTAATTCATTTTGTGAGTATTTGCCTAAATTGTTCTAAAGCATAATTAAGGTATTCAGAGTTAGTCTTCTCTCTGGAGTTATATACAGGAATTGATTTCAAACAGTCGGATGTCTTCTGTTTTATGAACAGAGGTCTTGATTTATAGTGTTGGTCTTTCTTTGCCTGCCAGGAATGCCTGACATCTTTTTCTGTCATTCTTTCTCTTCCTTTTCTCCCTCTCTCCTTCCCTCCCTTGTTCAATGAGCTTTTATTACATGCCAGGCACTTTGCTGAGCACTGGAGCCAAGGATGAATAAGACAAGGTGTCCAGCTGTAGGTGACTACTTTTAAAGATACAGAAACAAAGATCCTTAGAGGAACCGGTAAATCCCACAGAATGGATCTCTCAACTTCAGAACTATTGAATTCTGGGACACATAATTGTGCTGTGAAGGCTGTCTGGTGCATTGTAGGGTGTTTAACAGTATCCCGGCTTCTCTTGGTAGATGCCAGTAACATCCTTTTCCCCAGCTGTGCCAAGCAAAGATGCCCCCAGATATTGCCAAATGTCCCGGGGGTGAGGTAGCAAAATCATCCCAGTTGAGAACCACTGAGAACCACTGCCCTAGATCCTACTCCTGATAGGGACGGGAAGGCCTCGGTTTCTGTCCTGGTTCTGCAGCAGGGGGCTGTGTGGTCAGAAGCAACTTAATCTCCTCAAGCCTCCCTTTTCTTATTTGGAAAACAAGAGTTGAGAAAAATCCCTTCTAAATCCCGCGAGTCTTGGAAGTTTTGCATTTGTCTGCTATAATATATCAGATCATATGTTCTGGAAAGGTAGGGACAGAGTTTATGCTTGACCCTATGCTTAACATGCCTAGGACAGAAACCTGTAATCAGTTAATAAATACTTGTGGATGCTGACTGTGTGTAAAATAAATAGGGCCTGTGATTAAGAAATTTACATTTTTCATGGGGAAAGAAAATCCAATCCCAAGTCAGCCTGCTTGGGTTCTGGACTGCCTAGGCATGAATCCTGGCTCTGCCTCATGTGGGCTGGCTGACTTGGAATAAGTCACTTACCCTATCTGAGCCTCAGTTTCCTCATCTGTAAAATGGAGATGATAATAATAGCCACTTCAGGGCTGCTGTGAAGTTTTAATGAGGTAGAACAGTACCTGGCGCACAGAGCAAGTACTTGACAAGGGCTAGCTATGGTGGTTGGGAAGATGACGCTAAATTTGCAGCACAAAGCTGTGTTGGTTTCACACCCAATGCCTGGAACATATGGTTAAGTCTTGCCAGTGCTCAGAAGGAAAAAGCCCACAGGTAGAGAAACAGATCTATGAGGAGTATCTACAAAGGTTGTATAGGCTTTGTTTTTGGTGGGGAGCTGCAGGGCGGGCAAGGGAGGAGGCCGTAATACAAGGTCCAGAGGTGCTCAGTAAATAACGGGGAGAATCATCCAGTCTTTCATAACCAGAACTAAATCGCTCAGAGCAGTGAAGTGACCTACCCCGGCCACACTGCCGTTAAGGATGAGAGTCGGGGTCAGCACCCCAGGTCTTGATTCCTAGTCCAGTGCTCTTGTTGCCTGACCAGCACTGTGGGGATTTTAGAAAGAGGTATTCCCTGGTGAGGAAGTCCTCTGTGTTCTAAATGCCTACAGTTAAACAGGTCTGTCTTGAGAGCCCTTAGGGCAGGGTAAGGGGACAGGAGAGGGAAGGACCAGTTGGAAGGTTGAGATTGGGGTCAATGACATGAGGACTGAGTGTTTTGGAACCTGTGATATCCCAGAGAAGGACTGGACCAATATTTAATTTTGTATTGTCAATCAAAACAGAAAAACCAGGGTTGCTAAGGAAATCAGATGAAGGGAGGACATTCAGATGAAGAAGCAGATCATTTCCAAGCAAGAACGAGCAAGAACTCCAGATTGCTTATGTGCATTCAGGTGAAAAGCTAATTATAAATCAGCTTTACCAGGTCATTTAAGAGATCCCACCCAAGCTGTGTTTACAACACTTCATTATCTGACACTGGGTGTTGGCAATGTGAAATATACATGGCACTGATTGATAAAGGTGGGCCAGGCCTGTTAGCTCAACAGAATCGGAGTCCTCACAACTGTGTGCTACTGGTACCAGCAATTACACTCAAAACCATGTTGCCTTATATCTGCAGCACACTTTCCTTTGTTCAATACACTTTCATAGGCATTGCCAAGCCCTGACGGGTCTGTTCTCATTTTCTGTAAGTGCAAACAGCGTAAGTGAGGTTAGATGAGATGACCTGCCCAAGGATCTATGGCTGCAATCTGGGCACCTCCAAATGTGGGCTCACCACGCTCTGTACCTGCTGGAGTAATGACCCTTCAAATGGCCCAAGGGCCCCCGCCTCCTAGGACTTGTACCCTGTGTGGTCCTCTCCCACGTTGCACCAGGGTTGGTCTGTGTGACTAATAACATAGCAGAAGTGATGGGTATGTCACTGCTGGGATTGGATTGTGAAAGACTAGGCCTTCCATTGTGGAGCCTCTCTCTCTCTCTGGGGATTCTCTCTCTCTCTTGCTGTGGGAGAAGCCAACCGCCATGTTGTGAGCAGTTTTATGGAGAGACCGCCATGGCAAGGAACTGAGGTCTCTGCTCCAGCAGCTGCAAGGATCTGGGGCCTGCCAATCTCCTCATGAGCATTATTCTCCAGCCTCGGTGCAGTCTTACCCGTGTACTAGGAGGCAAGGTGACCTCCTCCAGAACCCCTACTCACATGTCTTAAAACCTGTCCTCCTACCTGGGTTGTTCCAGTGAATGAAGTTCCCTCACAAGCAGTTCATTCCTTTCAGTTACCCGTTGCCATCTTCCTGTGCGTCTCATGAAAACACACCCGGGAGATGTCCGTGCTTAAGGAGGTTTCAATTTCTCTTATAGTGAGTCATATAAATATATAAAAATACTTACATATTTATTACAAGTATTTTTATATATAATACTTATGTATTTATATAAAAATACAAGTATATAT
>NW_012115043.1:13254902-13276071 GCF_000951035.1 Colobus angolensis palliatus
TATATTTATATATATAAAAATTCATGACAGCCCTTTTAGGTCAGGCCAGGGATGACAGAAGGGACAGTGCTGTGTACCTCTGGTCAGGCAATGGCAGGTTCCCACTAAAGCCCAATGACTCTGACTCTCTCTCTCTATATATATACTTACAAGTCATAAGTATATGACTCTAATATATATACACTTACATATTTAAATATATAAGTATATTGATATATAAAAATTTCACATATACAAATATACACAAAATTTTGTATAAATTTTATTTTGTATATACTTATGTCATAAGCGTATGACTCTAATATATACTTATATTTTAAATATATAAATATATTAACATAATATACAAAATATTTCACACATACAAATATATACAAAATTTTGTATAGATTTTATTTTGTATGCAAAATAAATACATATTTTTATTTCCTCTGTGTGTGTCTTTGTATACACAAAATAAATAAAAGATATATTTTAAAATTGTGAGTGGCAGGATCTAATGTGTGCATACTGAGCTAAACTCGGGTATGGGCCAGGCGCATATGGAGTCTTTATTGCTTGTCTGTTTTCCTAGATTCCCTATGATGCCCCAATTTTGTGACATAATTTCAGTGGAGTTAAAGATTCCACAGCACCAGCTGCTAGTCCAAATGAGCAGACAGTAGGCAGGCTGTGGTGGAGTGCTGGGGAGAGGAGGTGGCCAGCAGAGAGAACCTCTTTGCTTGCTAGTCATGTGAGCTTCCTAATCATGTGAAGTCGATTTTGCTGAGTCATCACTGATGAGGGTATGGGTTCTTTTGGTCTGATGATGACGTGAGATATGGGGGGCCAGGGCGGATGAGAAGCTTCCTAAGTATGAGTTTACTTATTAAGTCAGTTTTCTTCATGACAGAAAGAAAGTTCTGGATCACTGGGAGAATGGAAGAGCCGTGGCACCAGGATTTAGCAGAGATAACATTTAGGAATCCATCAGGAATCGAAGAGCATATAGAAAACAGGGGCATGCGGGGGAAAGTAAACTTTGATGTGATCCTGCAGATTTGCCCATGGTCGCCTCTCCTGTTGGCCAGCTGTCTGGAGGAAAAGGCTTTGTGAGTGATGTCTTACTCGGGCACCTGTTTATGGATTTCCATCCTGTCCCAGGGATATTTGTGTTTAAGGAGGGGGTAAAACTTTAAAACAAACAAAAAACACAGAGGAATTCTAGGCACCCAGGTGGAGAACTGTGGGGCAGAGCCCTAGATTTAGTTTTAAAACTCTTCCACTGGCTTGATTGGCTTGTGGGTTTGGGTGGCCACATTTGCAGAGCTGGGTGGCTCAATGGCTAAGAGAACAGGCCTAAATGGGAACTTGGGCTCTTGTGGACTGTGTGGCCTTGAGCAAGTAACTTAGCCTCTTTGAATTGTCCTTGTCTGTAAAATGAAATTCAATGATAGTTCATACCTAATACATTTGTGGGGGGTTTAGAGTGGGATAATGCTTAGTATAGACTTGCACATAGAATGAAGATTAGCTATTACAGCTTTATAATATGTTTATATTATGGCTATATATTTTAGTTACATTACAATAATATCAATTAATTGCAGTAACATTAATATATTACAGCTATGTAATGATACCTAGGAAGTTTCCATGGCCATAGAGAGCATGGTTTAAGTTTCTTTCGCTTGCCTGAACTTTCCTACCTGCCCTTCACAAAGGCCAAAGCAGGCCAACTTGAGGATCTGGCAGGAACTGAGGGCAGGGTGGGCCACAGGCCATCAGGGGAGGGTACTTGTTCTTCTGGGTAGAATGGTTGGGGAGCCTCCCCTGCTGCCAGAATCTGGGTGGCACCTCTGTGCTTGGCAGGGACAGTGCCTCTCTGGGCCTGGGGAAGGCTGTACAATGGGAGCTCTGTTGCTTGTTGGGACCATGTCAAGGTATCCGACTGGGTCAGAAATGCAGCTACGGAGCAGGGACCCCCTGCTCCAGGTCATGTGTGAAAGTGTGGGCAGAGAGACCTCCAGCCTCCAGGCCTGTTGACATCCCTGGAAGGACCGATAGGAATCATGTGGCAGGCGGTGTTTCTGGCACCCTGAGCTCTCAGTGGGGTCAACAGTCCTGTGGTGCCCCAGCCCTCTTAGGTCAGGCCGGGGGTGAGGGAAGGGACAGTGCTGTGTACCTCTGGTCAGGCAATGGCAGGTTCCCACTAAAGCCCTATGACTCTGGCTCTTGTCCCAGAAGTTTTACCACACGCTGAATAAAAGCAGGATTGTGAAGTTGTTGCTGCCTGACAGCTGGTTACAAAACTGCCTTGCCCAGCACCAGGCACCAGTATTTGGCAGAGATATCATTTAGGAATCCATCAGGAATTTGGTCTCCGGGGTAGGAGACTGAGGTGGGGAAGGAGAGGGTGGAGAGGGATGCTTTAAACTAACTTTAGCACTTCTTACTGTTTTAAGTAGTCTGCCAGGCAGTTGACATTCATTTTGTCTTTTAAACCTGACAACCAAGATAGTAGTATAATTATTCCCACTCTACAGGCCAGGAAACTGAGGCTCAGAAAAGCTGAGTGACTTGCCTTGATGACACATTTGGGGAGAGTAGAGTGAGGATTAAAGCCTGCCGCTGTCTGGTTGAAATTCCCAGGCTCCGACCATTCTATGGCACTGCCTGGCTGAGCTAAGACTATTTCCCTCTTGTGTTTGGTAGGTGCTGTTATCTCATGAAAGGCCAGTCTAAGTGTCTAGCTCTGGAGCTTTCTTTGGCGATGGGGCGGGCATGTGTGCATGGGATGTCTGTCCTCTTGCGGCCTGGCTGTCAGGAGCTAAGAATTCAGACCAGGCTCCCTTTACCTGCTCTTCAAGGGTGCTTTTGTTCCTTGACCTCCAGATTTTAGGAGATAAATTTGAGAATGACTCTGAGGCTATAATCTAGAAATCTAATCCCCTGTGAACTCCATTCCTTCCCGGCTATCTACTGGGCTCGGTCTTTCCTTAGGAGGTGAGCTGTGGCCAGCCTTCCACCTGGGTGTAGTTAGAATCGTCCACACTTCTCAGGCTCTGGGCTCTCAGAGACCTGAAATTTTTGCAAGTGCTGCCCTCCTCCCTAATAACTGGTTGGCAGCGGTTCATCAGAGCCGAAAGCGACCAGGTAGCACTTCTTGCTGCCTCCCTTTCCCTGTCCCCTGGGAGACAAATCAGGGGCTCCACCCACTCCCAGCCCTGGGTTCAGAGAGCTGGAGATGATGGGAGAAAACATTTCTCCATATTTCATTGTTGTGTTTTAATTTATATTCACGGGAGAGTGGCAGATTAGAGGTTGTGAAGCTATGAGGGGAAAACAGCTTCTAAAAATAAAAGTGTTGCTGGCGTGACGGGCCAGATTTTGAAGGAGGGCGCCTTGCATTCTCTCCCGAGGTGAGAAGACAACAGGATAATTATCCAGTAAACGGCGCCGGCTCTCAGTGGAGCAGCGGGGCCAAATGTTCGTGATGCCATTTCACCCACTCAGCTACAAAGGGGCATTCAAAAGCCCTGTAAGAAATATGTTCAGATTAGCCAGAGGAGATACGCTCTTTCGGAAAATGAATGGCATCAACATTCTTTATTTCGTGGCAGAAGATCTGGCTGTCCTTATGGAGGTGACCACGTCATTAAGGTGCCAGGCTAAAGAAAGTTAAGTAGGCTGAGTGTCACTGGCTCTAGGGCATCTCCCGTGGCCTGATACCCTGTGCCTGCCACCTTCCTGACCCCACCCATGTTTAAGTCCTAACTCCATCACTCCATCACTCATGTGACCTTTTAGGCAGTTTCCTAAACTTCTTGAGACTCAGTTTTAAAAATGTACTGCATAGTAAATCATGTCTCAAACTGCTTTGAGATTAAAAAAGAATTAACTATTGCAAAGAACCTAGAATATGCCTAAGGCCCAATGAGTGCTATTTTTCTTCACAATATTAGCAGGTCACAGTGAAACTGCCTTTGTGAAATTATGACAGTTAGACAAATCTGACATAGTTGACTCCATCTTGCTTTTAACCTCCAAGCTGTCCTTGGTAATTGCTAGGCGTAGGGCAAGCTAACTTCGGAAGAAATTTAGTTTGTAGTTTAACCTTACAGCAAGGATAATAGCCACTCCCCAAACTAAACCACGTTTGCAAGACCAATGAAAGGCCAGAAGGTTAGGATTATGAAAGGGCATGAATTCTGCTAAGATACAGGCAAATTTTCTATCATCCCTTACTGCTCGGGGTCATGTGGCCAGAGGTCACAAGATATGTGACTTCCCCAGTTGCTTGTATAGATAACATCACTATCGTAGAGCCTAAGATGGGTCTTTGGAGACGTTTTTTAGACTGACTCCATCCAGACTAGCGACTCATGACTCAAGACTTGAGACTCATGACTCAGCCAGTCTTGGGGCCCCCACCCAGAGGCAGACTGGTTGAATTTCAGGCCAGGGGAAAGATACTTTGGAGAGGTGAAACTTTCTGGTGCTATTCAAATACTACCATGGAGGCAACCATCTGTTCAGCTTATTTGTAATGTCAGCACAGTATTGTTGTGAAGAAGAAGGTCCAGAGAGAACCACAATTATTTTTGCAGTTTACAATGCACTTTCAGATGCACATTCTCATTTGGCCCACAAACAGCTTTTTCAAGTAGCCATCAAGACCATCTGCCTTTTGCAGATGACAAAACTAGAAGTCAAGGTTAAGTTCATTTAGTGATTAAACCAGAACTCTCAAATCCTGTTTTTCTCCCATCCTGAGATCTAATAGGGAATTCATCCCTACATTGTCAGAAAACACTAGGGTATGGCCTTTTATAGGAGTGGTCTTTTGGTCAAGCCAAAGGGAAATACCAAGGAGAAGAAACATGGTCATCTGTACAATTCTTTTCACCATAAGACTGGAGAGTGAGGCCGGGATTTCTTCATTCGTAAACTTCTCCCTTTCAAGACTTGGGCCCTTTGTGCTGAAGGCCCCATGCCTGGGCTCCACTTCTGACACTTTTCAGAAAATGGAGCAGTTCAGAGAGGCTGCCCCCAGTGATTCCACGTACAGGTAGGAAAGAAATGAACGGGGGACTAAATATTTTCCTCCCAAGGAGGCTAACTCTGGAGGTGATGACCTTCCTACAGGTTGCTGAGATAGGATAGGCCTGAGAATGACTCTTCCAAACACCTAGCACAGTGCCTAGTGTCTAACAGGGATTAATACATAGCTGTCGGATGAAGGGTATAGATAAGGAAACTGAGGCATGTGCCTTCGTGTAGTTCAGTGGCCAGCCCGTGTGGACACCAGAGTCCTGGGTTGGAAGGAGTTTCAGGAATTGAGCAGCCTAACTTCCTAACTTTATTTATTGAGATGGAGTCTCTATTATCCAGGCTCAGAAGCAGTGGTGTGATCTTGGCTCACTGCAATCTCTGCCTCTTGGATTCAAGCCATCCTCAGGCCTTAGCCTCCTGAGTAGCTGGGATTACAAGTGTTTGCCACCATACCAGGCTAATTTTTATAGTTTTAGTAGAAATAGGGTTTGGCTATGTTGGCCAGACTGATCTTGACCTCCTGACCTCAAGTGATCCACTCGCCTTGGCGTCCCAAAGTTCTGGGATTACAGGTGTGAGCTACCACACCTGGCCACTTCCCTTACTTATTGATGAAGAAACTGAAGCTCAGAGTTCAATAGTGACTTGCCCCAGGCCATATGGCTACTTAGTGGCTGAGGTAGCTTTCCTGACTTGAGCCTCCCTGCCACGCTCCCACCATACTCCTTGGCAACAGGATTTCATGATCTATTCATGGCCAACACAAGACCTCATGCCCCACAAGTACCTCCACTGAATTTCCTTAAAATAACTGTTGTGATGAACTTTAATTTGTTAGAGGTGCCAGGGGTGGGGTTGGGGAAAGGAAATCCTGTTAAACTTGCTAATTGCCTGTTAATTTCAGTCCCCACTCTAGAGAAAGCTGTTTCTGGATGATGGTATGTGCTCTGGAATTGGCAATAATTAGTCAGCTTGGGCCAGAGCCAGACCATCAGGTAGGAAATAATATGTCCAATGACTGAGAAGTAAAAATGCAGTCAGTTTTAAATGATAAGCTGTCTGGAAGCTGTTTATTAAGGGGCTGCCTTTTGCTTCAGCAACCTGGTAGAATACCCAGATTAGCTACACAGCTTTAAATGCCAAATAAAAGCAGTGCTATTACCAGCACTAAAAATAATAGCTTTGGTTTATTGAGTACTTACTTTGTACCAAGCAGTCTGCTAAGTGTTATGCATGCATTCCCTTCATTTAATCCTTACCGTGAGCCTGTGTGGGACAGATACTATCCCTCATTTGCCCATGAGGAGAATGGAAGCTCTACAAGGTTAAGTCATGACCTACTTAAGATCATTTAGCTACTGAGCAGCACAGCTGGGACTCACTGTCTGGGGACTCTAAAGTTAGTATGTAAGATCCACCTTTGAAAATCTCATCAGCGCTTATAAAGTATGGGGTTCAACCAATATTTTTCCCAGTTGATTACCAGATAAAGATTTCCTTAAGTTTAGGGGCCAGGTTGCATGAAAAATAAGTGACTTTGTATATGCCAGAACCATAATCATCCTAGCACAGTGTGAGGCACACACACAGGAGGAAGTGTGCCCCCGGTGTCCCACCTCACACCCACTCTGGGCCCGTGCTCACCACGGATGGTTCTAGTGGAACCATCTGGCATCTAAATGATTTCCCTCTCTCGGGCCTGTTCACTATTTGATTGTTTGCCAAGCACCTATAGTTGAATTATTTCACGTTAAACCTATCTGTGAAGGGATTCCACTCAATTATCCCCCAAGCTTCTGACTGGCAAATGAAACTAACAAGCAAACCAGTTCTTTGGCATCTGTGGGCCAGGCTTCAGTTGTCCTCAGGCCCCGTGTCTTGCTCATGTGCTGCTTTGGTAGGATGTCCTCCGCCTGCGTTGCCTCCCGTCTCTATCTGCTGGGTGGTGGGAGCCATCTCCTAACATACTCACTGAGTCTGGGCTCATACATTCATTGTACAAACATCGACCACACACCTGGTCTGTACCAGGCCTAGATGTTGAGAATATAGTGATGAACAAGGCACAAGGCTTCATCTCAAAGAGTCATATCTACTTTTGGGGAAGGGGCAGAAGAGAGAACCAATGAGTACAAGACAGCTTGGATACTTGCTGGGCTTGCTGTAAGCAGGAGCAATCCACATGCCTAACTTGGGTGACCAACCATCCTGGTTTGCGTGGAATTGCCCTGATTGAGCACCCAAAGTCCCACAAACCAGAAGATCCCTTAGGCCCAGGCATACTAGGACAGCTGGTCACCCTACATCTAGCCTGAGGAGATGGGGGAGGGATGCTCTGGGTGAGACTCATCCAAGGAGCCGGACTCTCCAGGCAGATAAGACAGAGGAAGGAGGAACCAGGCAGAGGGACAGTGACACGAGAGAGTGGCATGGTTAGAATAGAGGGTCCATGTCAAGGAGTAGCAGGACAGGGGGAGCAGCATGGACTCACCAGCGTGGTAGAGGCACGAAGCTTGTTCTTAGTTATGCTGTGGGATGTCTGTTCACTGGAACCTACGTCTAGGAAGAACAGGGACATCCTGGATACCTGAGGCTTGGGAGGTGCTTTACTAGATGAATTCTAGAGATGAAAGAGGGGCATGTTCTGTGGTGCGCACCTGCTGTAGTTCTAGCCATCTTAGTCTGTTCTCTTGCCGACATGCTCACACAGCCCACAGCATGTGCTCCAGAAATTGTCATCGTTCCTCAAGTTCTCAACTCTAATCTACATGGAAAGTAACCTCAATGCCTTTGAGAAGAAGGGGCCCCAAGGCCAAGCCCATCTCTACCTCAGTGTGGCTGGGAAGGCAGCGCTGGGATGTCAGTGGGCTCTCTCGCTTATGCCACAAATGACAGGCCAGCTTTGGAACTTCTCTTATTCTCAGTAATCTGTAAAACAGGGATGGCAATATCTTCTTTGCAGAGATGTTGTGAGATCCAAATAAGTGCCTGGTCCAGTGTCAGTGTGTGACGTATATGGAGGGAGAGACTTTCAAGCTGAATCTTATGGTATGAAAGGTCTTCAGCTGAAGGAAGGAAACGGCCCTTAGCCCAGGGTCAGCACATGCGAGGGTCTGGAGCCCAGAAGCATCCTGAGAGCGAGGGGAGTGATGAACATTGCGTGTGGCTGTTGCACAGGACTTTCTTCCCCTCCGGCACCCAACAAACCTGTGACAAACAAGTGCTTCCTGACCCTGTGAATACGTGGAATCTTCAGAGCCACCATTGATTGCTTCTCCTCACCCAACATAATCAAACATGCAGCATGACCTGTTGATACTGTCTCCTAAAACTCGCTTGAATCCACTTTAATCCACCTCCAGCCCATCCATGGGAGTATCAACACTCTCCTGGCTGCTACCCCCCTCAGGGTTTCCCTGCTTACACTCCCTCCCTCCGCCCTCCCCCACTACCGTCCTCTTCCAGTGCATTCTACACGTCAGCCCAAGTGATCAGTGGATGATGAGAACTGATGCTATTACCCCTGCCGAAGCTGTTACATTGCTATCATTCTTGAGAAACCCAACCACAGAATGACCCTTGGCCTGTAGCGAGGCTGTTGAATGCTATGGTTGCTGCTCATGTTTTAACCTCTTCTTGAGCTGTTTTCTTCCTCCTTTTCCACCCTCCTCTTCTGGTGGCCTTGCTGAGTTCCTGGAACACATCACACTCCTTCCCCACCCAGAACCACGGCTGTAAACCCACTTCCTCCCCTGTTAGCCCAGTTAACTCCTGTTCATCATTCAGGTTTTAGTGTAAATGTCACTTCCTCAATGTGTTCTGGAGCATTCTCAGTCGGCATACTCTATTTGTAAGTGGTTTTAGCTAGTGCCTTCGAATTTGGTGAGAAAGTGTGTTGCAAAGCAGTGTGGCCCGGTGGTAGGAGCGTGGGCCCTGGAGTCAGAGTGTGTGGGCTCCAGGGCCCATGCCCCAGGAGCCCTACCTGGAGCTGACTGGCTGTGTGACCTTGGGCAAGTTGTTTCCCTGCTCTGTGCCTCAGTTTCCCCACTAGTACAAAAGGATAAGCATAGTATCCATCTCAGTGGGTTTCAGTGAGGATTAAATGAATTAATACTGGTAAAGCCCTTATTAGCATGATGTTTGGCCCATGGTAGATGCCTTGGAAGCATTTCTGACATAAATAAAAGGAGTTGTCTCCGAGCACTTTGCTCACATCCCAGATGCACCCTCCATCATGTTTCATTTAGTCAGATGTGCTTGTGTCCACTTCTTCTTGATCCTAAGGCCCTTTTGAGGGCAGGGACGAATGCTAAGGCATTTTTCTGTATGGTGGTGCCCAGAAAGCTGCCTACCACACAGTGGATTATCACCAAATGGAGTAGGAATGGAATAATGAGGTGAAAATAATGTATGATGCAGAAGATGTGAAATGCCAAGGACAGCCTTGCTATAACCAGATATCAGAGACAGGCCTGCATGCTTGACCCTGTCCACACCTGTGTTAGGACGTTAGGTCAAAAAGATAGAGCCAGAGGGTCAAACCTTTCAGGTTTTAATGAACTGTCTTTTTGGAGAGACTCAACACTATTGGTAGATTCACCCCAGATTTCCATCATTTTCTGAAACAGTTCAGTCCTCAAGAAGGGAGCCCATGTTGGACATAAATTTAAAAACAGATAATAAACCTTAAGAAGTAATTTGGAACGACTGGGAAAGTCACTTTAAAATGCCCCCTTTAAGTATGGAGGGAATTAAGGTATTTGATTAGCAGACAAATCTCCCAGAGAATAAATTAGAAAATACTCAGTTTTCTTGTTTCAGAAGCACTTTTTACAGAGCTGTGAAATTATCAATACTAAGTAGGAAAAAAGAGTTCTCATTAAAAAAAATTGGTTTAGGACAACTTGCTAAGTGATATTTTTACTCAATGAGCATGGTATTCTTGGAGACAGCTGTGATCTTTAACTTCCTAGATTTACTTAAAAAATACATGGAGAAGTATCTTTCTACTTTGTATCTGTGGTTTATTTTGGGGAATGGAGTGTGAATGCTGGATGGTGATATGGCAAGAGAAACATGGTGAAGGGACAGAGGTTACCCCCTTCTACCCTCACAGCAGCCTCCCCTCCAACCCCACCCACATCACAAAACCTCTGCCAGGAACAAAATCTTCTTCTACCCTCAGGATCATAGGAATCACTTTGTAAATTGCAGGGTCAGTGTGCCAATTGCTTACTTAAATAGTCACTCCCTTCTTGAAGAATTTAAATCTGTAACCTTGAAGAATTCAGTGTGTTCTGTACCCATGTCATTTTATGTCCATGGTAGGGAGATACTTTAGCCTGAAAAACACACTATCTAGAGACTCACCGAGCTATGCTTTTGCTGAGCAAAGGGCTCTGCTAACGCATCCTGACTGAGGCTATGAGGCTGGCCAGGTTCTGGGCCTCAGGAATCACCACCCAGTCTGTGCAAGGCTTGGGATGAGAAGTGAATCACTCCAGGAGGCTCAGTTAATGGCAGAGTCAGGCCTCAAATACAGGTTTCCTGATGTCTAACCCTGGGCCTTTTCAAAAGCCCCCAAACCCAGAAAGGACTGGTCTTGATCATGAGCTCCTCAAGCTTTTTTGCTTGCAGTAGAAGGTTACTGTAAAACATTACCTCAGAAATACAGGATGTACTTCTCAGGGGATTAGGGGGACATCCAGCGGTCTTGTGGTCTCTGGCTGCCTCCAGGAACACGGCTCAGTGAGGAGGGGTCCCAGCCATGGAGGGCGCTGGTGCCCAGAGCTTTAGAGTGGCTGTGGCTAAGTGACCCGTGCACTTTTCATGGACTGTTTCTTACCCTTATAACAACCTAAGAGCCAGGTATGAATTGTCCACTTTATGGGTGACGCCATAAGACCTAGAGAGATTGGGTCAATTATTGAAGACTCAGGTTTGTCTGACCCCAAAGCCCAAGGAACTGTTTTTACCACTCCATACATGTAGACATCCCTGTCTGAAAGCTTGGCTCTGGAGAACACAGCATGAGCTGGAGAGGGTGGTGAGGTCAGTGGAATGTTTCTTCCAGTTCACTTGATTGTGATTATTTTAAAAGAAAATATCTGCAATGCATGGACTGTCTCTAAAAACGGCAGAAGAAAGGGCTCCTATTAGGTGTCTCTAGGCTGGAAACTGGGTGACTGGGGACAGGGCTGGGAGGAAGACTTTTTACCATATACCATTTTGTAACTTTCATGATTTTGTACATGTGACTTCATCAGCTGATTAAAAGTAAAGTTAAAATTTAAAAGGAAGATAATGCACGCACTTGCTAAAAAATTTAGTCCATATGAATGAGAATACAGAATATAGTGACTAGTTTCCTGCTGCTTCTGACCCCAGGCTCTCTTTCCCTGCTGCCCCAAGTCAGCTGTTGATATTGTTCTGGAGACATTACAGGCACATACAAGCATACATGTGTACATCTCCCTTTTTACATAAGCTGGATGAAGCCATGCATACTGGTTGGCACCTTGTCTTTTGACTTACATGTTGGAGAATATTCTACATGAGTATATACAGTTCTACTTTACTCTATTTAGAGATGGAGTCTCGCTCTGCCGGCCGGGTTGGAGTACAGTGGCCTGATCTTGGCTCAGTGCAACCTGTCTCCCAGGTTCAAGCAATTCTCCCTGCCTCAGCCTCCTGAGTAGTTGGGGTTACTGTTGCCCACCACCACACCTGGCTAATTTTTATATTTTTTAGAAGAGACGGGGTTTCGCCATGTTGGCCTTGTTGGTCTTGAACTCCCGACCTCAGGTGATCTACCTGCCTCAGTCTCACAAAGTGCTGGGATTACAGGCGTGAGTTATCGTGCCCGACCAACTTCATTCTTTTAAAAGGCTGCATAGTGTTCTTCTGCATGGATACAGCCTAATTTATTTATCCAGTTACCTGTTGATGGACATTTGTTTCCAGTCTTTTGCTACTACAGTTAACCCAAAAGTGAGTTTTCTCAATGACTTTTCTCATACATGTGTAGGTCAGTCTGTGAGACAAACATTTATAAGTGCAATTACTGTGTAAAAGGACATTTGTGTTTTTTAAAATCTTTTAAAATCGTATGTGCTGTTTAAACTTCGAGAGCCATTGTCACTCTGTTCCCTGAAGAGGTTGTACAGTTTCCTTCCCACCACAAGTCGTGAGGATATCTGTTTCCTTACAAATGGGAAGAGATTTAGCAAAATGGAGCAAACTTTCTACAGAAGAAAGTCTTTAGAAGCCCGGTGTATCCCATGGAGGGCTGTAGGGCCTGTAATCACTGTGGCCTTCCCAGAGTATCCGACCATCTCCATGGGAATTGGACATTTCCCCAGTCAATCTGTGGATACTTATGGAACCTTTATTGTGTGTCATGCTCTTTACTAAGGGCTGTGGAGGGCTGTGGAGATCACCAGGAACCAAAGTCTCTGGACCTGGTCCCCAGAAGCTTGTGATACAACTGGGCAGCTAAGAAATCCTTTGAGAAGAGAACCAACAGTACAAGGCCATGAGTCCCCAAGTTCTAAATCGGGACTGTCCAATCTTCTGGCTTCTCTGGGCCACACTGGAAGAATTGTCTTGGGCCACACATAAAATACACTAACACTAATGGTAGCTGATGAGCTACAAAAAGAAAATCAAGAAAAAATCTAGTAACGTTTCAAGAAAGTTTATGAATTTGTGTTGGGGCACATTCAAAACTGTCCTGGACCAAGGCCGTCCTGGGCTGAAGGCTGGACAAGCTTGTTCTAAATGACACTTACAGGCCGTGACACTTACAGGCCGGGCACAGTGGCTTACACCTGTAATCCCAGCACTTTGGGGAGGCCAAGGTGGGGGCGGATCACTTGAGGTTGGGGATTTGGGACCAACCTGGCCAACATGGTGAAACTCATCTCTACTAAAAATACAAAAATTAGCCAGGTGTGGTGGCGGGTACCTGTAATCCCAGCTACTTGAGAGGCTGAGGCAGGAGAATCGCTTGAATCCAGGAAGCAGAGGTTGCAGTGAGTTGAGATTGCGCCACTGCACTCCAGCTTGGGTGACAAAGCGAGACTCTGTTTCAAAAATAAGTAGGTGAATGAATGAATGAATGAATGAAGCTTATGGACAATACATGTCTTAGGAGTTTAGGGAGACAGATCACTTCTAGTTGATGTGGTATGGGGAAGGTTTCTCAGACAAAGCAGAATTTGATGTTAGCTTTGAACAATGGGTAAGATTTTACCAGGCCAAGAGGAAGATGAACGTCACTGGTGGGGAACAGACTCTTAATTTCTTTTCTTTTTTTTTTTTTTTTTGAGACGGAGTCTCGCTCTGTCGCCCAGGCTGGAGTGCAGTGGCCGGATCTCAGCTCACTGCAAGTTCCACCTCCCGGGTTCACGCCATTCTCCTGCCAGACTCTTAATTTCTAAGGAACCATTAGTTGTGCTGATCACATGCCAGATACCATGCAAGAAATTCACTCATTTGCTCAAGCAACATGTACTGTGTGCCTTCTATGGGCCAGGCATTTTAGGAGCCTGGGGAACTTAGATTGGAGGCACTTTCATAGTTTTCTGCCTCATTTTATAGAGAAGCAAAGTGAGCCCCACGGAGGCTAAATGACTAGCTAGTTGAGTGGTCAAGCTGGGGGGTTAATGGTGATTTTCTGACTCTAATTTTTGTCCTTTTCCTCTCCAACAACTGGAGAGCAAAGGTACAGAAGGAGAAACGTACAAGGCACGTTTGGAAGACAAAATACAGGTCTATGAAAGATGAATTCGGCACCAGACCCAAGGTCTCTTCTAAGTGTCCAAGCCACATACCCTTATAACAAAACAATTCTGTAAGAAAAGATGACATTTCTGTGGTCTGAAATTTCATGCCTCATGCAACCAGTATTTATTTTTTTCCTACAAATTACAATCTGCATTGACATTATTAAGGAAATCAGATGGACCCAGCAGAAAATGAAGAATCCATTGATTATTTTTATTGCAATAGAAGTCCTTTGTAGGCGGACCAGGCAGAGACCCAATTTCATTTGCCTGTAATGTTGTAAACACTGCTAATTGCCTGACTTTAGTAAAATATAGAGACAAAGGAACAATCAAAGGTATTGATTAGAAATTCTTTTTGGACAAATTAACTTCACATTTCAGTGGTCTTCATCTTAGGAACACCAGAACTCTGTGCATTAATAAATGACAGTCATAACATTACTTTTCCTATTGTTTGTACAGTTTTTGATAATGTCACCACAGTGCTATTGCACTGATTATTTTCAGGCTGATTACTCTTTCCTGCAGAGGTTGAACTATCAGTAGATTGCCATTCAATTCAATTTAGTAGTTATGACAGTTGGAATAACTACATTGCATCTTAATGTGTGTATCTCATGCATAAATCACACTGTTTGCTAAGCAATAATGAACAGAGAAGCAGCTAGTAGATTGAAAAGCAGTCCTCAATAGAAGACTGTGTTCTAGGCTGGAAAGTGGAAATTCACCGAACATCTGAAAGTCCAGTGGACCCTGGCTTCAACTCTGGGGCCTAGAGTCCATCAGAATGTGGGCCACATGGTTGGTGCTTAGTGTGTTTTTGTTGACATGGCATCCTTTTAATGTTTATAAAAGTTGCCTTAACTCTCTAGTCTGTGGGTATTTTCTCATTCATTCATTTATTCATGCATTGATTCCTGATGGCTCAGTGTTGTGGGAGTTATGAAGAATCATGCATGGACTTTGCCCACTGAACTATAGTTCTGTAAATGTTACAAAACAAGTGCACAGTAGTTCTAGTAGCTCAAGGTGCTGTTGGGAAAGGCGGTATGAGTTCAACTCTTGGCTCTGATACTTACCAACTATATGACCTTGGGCAACTTGCATAACCTCCCTAAGTCCCAATTATCTCCTCTATGAAATGGGGATAAATCATAGTAATATCTGTATTGTTGGAGGATTGAGAGTGAGCTGGCCGAGTGAGTGACTCACGCTTGTAATCCCAGCACTTTGGGGAGGCCAAGATGGGTGGATCACTTGAGGTCAGGAGTTCAAGACCAGCCTGGCCAACATGGTGAAATCCTATATCTACTAAAAATAAAAAATTAGCCAAGTGTGGTGGTATGTGCCTGTAGTCCCAGGTACTTGGGAGACTGAGGCAGGAGAATAGCTTGAACCCAGGTGAGGAGGTTGCAGTGAGGTGAGATCATGCCACTGCATTCCAGCCTGGGTGATGGAGTGAGACTGTCTCAAAAAAAAAACACCAAAAAAAAACCACACACACATGAGAGTGAGTTTGTAAAGTGCCTGGCTCTTATGTCAGGAAATGTGAGCTATTGTTTATTCTGAGAGTTCGCTCATCACTTCCAGCTTGGACCAAGAGAGGTGGTGGTAGGGTTATCAGAGATGGCCTCAGGATGGGCCAAGCTTGGTTACCCTGAGCTATGGGGGGAGGTGGGGCCTTGTTGGGGTAGGAGCTGAAAGCCAGAGCCTGGGATAGGTGTGCATGGGATGGGTATAGGGTGCAAGTCCCCCTGGGTGGAGAGGAGGGAGGTGAGATGACACTGGGAAGACAGGTACTCATCACAGAGGGTCTTGTGGGCACCTGCAGACTGCCATGTGACTCAAATTTTCCCCAAGAATCAGGCCAGTTGTCACAGGTGCAGGGGGAAGTGACATGGTAAAAATCAGTGTATTGAGGCCTGGCTTCCCTGGAGATCAAGTATTTTATCCTATAAATGAAATTCAGTCACTTTTCAGTCAAGCAATTTCTTAAATTAAGGCAAGCAGGAAACACAGGCATTTTCTAACTTTTACATCATCCATCTCTAAGACTCTGTGGGAGCTTCCAATGGAGGACAGATGAGTGGAGCTGAAAACCAGAGAGCTATCTTCTACAAGGGTAAAAGGAGAAGCGCTACCAATTATTTTCTAACCCTTTCATTTTCCTCTGTTTTGTACCCTTTAAAATGACATGGCAAATATTTTCCCCTAAATGATTAGACTCCAAAATTGCTTTGGCTCATAGAATGTCCATAAGCTCCACCCACACTTCCCGTCTCTCAGTGCTTTTCATTTCTGTCCCTAAGAGCCTGATCTGTTGGGGTCAAACTGCTATGCAGGCATTCTGCAAAGCTGGGCTCCAGCCCCGGAACTGCCGGTCTCAGCTCGGCTTCCTCTTTCAATTCTCTCTTCAGCTACAACACAGCTCACGTAGCTTCCCTCAGAAGCGTTTTACCCCATCCAAAGATATGTCTTGGCAGAGAAAATCAAGGCAGATTTTGTTTAAAAAGGTAGGAGATAGCAAAGCCGCTTTCTTCCCTGGAAGAAAGTCTATATACAGACAACCTGCTAGCTTCATCCTCCAATGCCTGTGGACTACAGTTGAAGGGAAAATATCTTTAAAAGAGAAATGTGACCGCCTATAGAAGCTTGTAGGGGAAAGATCCCACCCAGCTAAGCAAACATGGATGAAATGGGAAGGCAGCTTAACGCCGTGGTGGTGCAAGACCGGTTCTGAGACCAGCTTGTTTGATTTGAGTTAGAATGACCCTGATTGTTGTCAGAGGGCAGGGCGTGCCCTGGGTACAGTGCAGTCCAACAGAAACAGGCGAAACTAGCTTTCCTCTGAGCTCGCTACTAAGGGCAGCAACTGAGGAACGTTTGACAGCTTATCGAGCACAGAGGCACATTCTGACCACAGCCCTGTGAGGAATGAGCTCTCTGGCTTGTTTCGCAGGCGGGGAAACAGACTCAGAGGCCAATGGCTTGCCCAAGATGTCCCAGAGCTAGCACCTGGCAGAGTCAGGGCTTCCGCGGTCCAGCTGCACATCTCATGTTTTTTCCGTGGCACCATGCCACTGTCATTTGGAACGCAGCCAGCAGGGTGAGGTCCACACTGCTAGTGGACTGACTCCATGCCTGAGCTTGGTGTGATGGTCTTAGCTGCATGTGAGTAACTAAACCACTTTCAGCTTCAGTTTCCCCAGCTGCACGAGGAGGGGACTGACTCCAACTCACACCTTCCCAGAAGGAAGGCATAACTATGGCACACAGGAGAAATCGGGAGGAACCAGACTGCATGGCTTCCTGTGAATTCTGTCCCTTGGAGGATGGTATGTTAAATGTGATATTAGACTAAATGGGACAGAAAAGGAAGCCTGCTAGTCCCATGTGTTTCCCCTGGATATTGCATCAGGCTGTGCCTGAAAAACCTGGCCCGCTTTCTTCTCAACTGGACTTTGGCACCCTGCTGTACCAGAGACCGAGAACCTGGGTGCCAGAGCAGATGGATCGGGGATGGAGGACTAAATCCACTACTTCCAAACTGAAGACTTTGAGCAGATGGCTTGGCCTAGCCAAGACTCAGTATCTTTTTCTGTAAAATGGGGACAAAAAGGACTGCCCTCTCCCCAAGGTTGTTGTGAAGAGTGAGACAGTGCGTGGACTGTGCTAGGCACGTTGCCTGGTGTAAGAACTGTCCCATAAATGATCGGTCACTTTTCTTGCTAATGTGTGTTCAGTACTTACACTGTGTCAGGCACTGCGCTACTCTTTCCATTAATTAACTCAATCCTTTTTAACGACAGAATCCAGGTAGAGATCTTCACATAGTTCCTGGCACATAGGAAATGCTCAGAGCGGTGCCTATTGTTAATGGAATGTCCTGCACAGTTAAGCCTGCCTAAGTCTGGGCCCTGCCCTGAGCTGCTGCTTCCATGGGGACTAATTGCCATGACCTGGGTCATGTAATCTCTCAATGGCTCCCTTTGTTGCAAATCCATTCATTGCACAAGGCCTGGCTCAGCAAGCCACTTCTTCATGGTTTAGTAGTTTGCTGGTGGAGACAGATGTGTGAGCCAGTGGTTGCAATGCAGTGCTCCAGGAGTGCCTGAGCAGGGGTGAGCAGAAGGGTCGCGGTGGGGAACCAGAGGGGACAATCGCCTTTGTTTTTGGGGGGTGGTTCAGGGAAGATCTGATGGAGAGAAGGTAATAGTTGAATTGGGTGTTGAAAGAATGGGAGGGTGTTGGGCAGAGGCAGGGAAAGGGCATATTCAGGACACTGTAGGACATCGGAGATGGTCTAGAGGCAGATAGTGAAGGGCCTGGGTGGCCGGGCTGTCTACCTTTTCTCTGGAGGCCACGGAATATTTTGATAGATCTTGAGCAGGGAAGAAGCTTGACTACCTTTGTCTCTTAGAAGGATCACCAGGATTGTGGTATGGAGGATGGAGGGGAGAGGGCAGCCAGCTTCAGGCCTATGGTGGGAGCACAGGCCAGACACTGAAGAGGGCAGTGGCAATGGAGGGGAGCCAGGGGACACATTTGAGAGACACACAGGAGAAAAGGCCGGCTGGACTTCCTGACCACATGAGGTAGGGGAAGGAGAGAGAAGCCCACAGTGACTTCCCCTCTGGGAAATTCTGACTTGGGGAAGGCCTCTCACAGTGAGGGCTGAGAAGGGGCCACCAGAGGTGGCATTTGATAACTCACTGGTTTCCTTAGAAAATAGGTGGAGGGATGGTAGCTGGAGATGTGTCCTCTCCTTTTGCCACTGGACAGAGGCCCAGAATCCACAGGGACCTAGAAGCAGTTCCTCAGTGGGATGGGGCAGGTCAGGAGGCTCACTGGCTAGTTATACCTGCCTGTATGCAGAAGTAGCTTTGAGAAGCCAGGGGCGGCTGGGAGGGACATGAGTGGAGCAGAATTGTGTGCTGAGAGGAGAGCTGAGGTCTCTGAGGAAGTTCAGCCTGGGCAGAGAGGCCAGGGAGGGACCTCAAAGGTTGTCACCCTCAGCAATCCTGCATACCTCCACGCAGGGACGCTCACTGTGTTGCCAAGGTCAAACTGGATTTGGGCTCAACGTAGGGGAGACCTTGTTTCCTCCTCTACAAAATGCTGATAAATTACCTATATCAAAGACGGTGGAGGGTGGAATGTGAAATTCATGAAAAGCCTCTTTTTTTTTTTTTTTTTTGAGACAGCGTCTCTCTCTGTTGCCTAGGCTTGAGTGCAGAGGTGCAATCATGGGTCACTGCAGCCTTGACCTTCTGATCCTCCTGCCTCAGCCTCCCTAGTAAGTGGGACCACAGGTGTGTAGCCATCAAGCCCAGCTAAATTTTGTATTTTTTGTGGAAATGGGGTCTCTTTATGTTGCCCAGGCTGGTCTCAAACTTCTGGGCTCAAGTGAATCCTCCTGCTTGGGCCTCCCAAAGTGTTGGGATTACAGGCATGAGCCACAGCTGGCCCATGTAAAGCCTTTTTACTGCCCCCGGCAGAGAGGACACACTTCCCAGTGGTGAGATGCCCTTGAAGAAACTGTCCCCTCTTCCACCACCCAAGGGCCCAGTCCCCTGGAAATTTCAGCACAGGAGGTTTGGTTGCTTGATGATTGATGTAGAAGGGCTTTGGATCAAGTAACTTAGATGTTACTTTCCTACAGTACATCTTTGCTGGGTGAGCACATGTATCTGATGTGGCTGCAATGTGTTTTAGCTGAAAATGAGTCATTAATAAAAAAGGTAGGGAGTTTCCTTAGCCCTGTTTGCTTCAACACAAGATAAAATAAGGAATGCAAAATGGCAATAGTCTGCCGGGAAAACTGGACTGAGTACACCTAGGTTGGGGGTGGTCAAGACTCTTGATCTTAAGCCGGACATGATGGCTCACGCCTATAATCCCGGCACTTTGGGAGGCTGAGGCGGGCGGATCACCTAAGGTTGGGAGTTTGAGACCAGCCTGACCAACATGGTGAAACCCCGTCTCTACTAAAAATACAAAAATTAGCCTGTGTGGTCAGCACCTGTAGTTCCAGCTACTCGGGAAGCTGAGGCAGGAGAATTGCTGGAACCTGGGAGGTGTAGTTTGCAGTGAGCCAATATCGTGTCACTGCACTTCAGCCTGGGCGACAGAGCAAGACTCCGTCTCCACACACACACAAAAAAGACTCTTGACCTTATTGGAGGCAGGTTGGTACACTGGAATGAGTGGGAGATTTGGGATCAGGGAACCTGGGATGGAACCATGTCTTTCTCCCTTCCCAGCTGTGTAACCTTGGACAAGTCACTTAACCTCCAAGACTGACTTTCCTCCTTCATCAAGTGCTGTGTAAAGAATGCGGGAGAGTGATTTAAGCAAAGCCCCCTAACTGCCTGGCATATAGTAAGTACACAGGTAATTTTAGCCAAATCTATAGCTGAACCAGCTGATGGCAGAAAGATACTAACTGGAGCAGTTTCTTATCCTCCTACCTCCCTGCTGCATCTTCCCATGCTGTCCCCAGACATTTCCCCTGGAGTTCTGTCTGTGGGTTGTCATTTTGTCTGCTTGCCTTTCATCCTCCAAACGTCTTGTTAATCGTACAGGAAGTGGGTGGGTAATGGGCTTCTCTGTTGTTCCACTGGCCTCCCAGTGAGTCTTGCTGTTTTGCTTTCCTCACCATGGGGGCTTCTCACACCCTCTAATGACTGTTTTCCTTTCAGAAATGGCATATTTTTAGACAAAAAGCATTTCCTGGGGCTCATCACCGATTCCCTGGCAGATCTCTGACTTCTCAGCAATTTTCCCTGCTTCTCTCTGGTCACATAAAACCCACCCTGGCAGCATAAGCACAGGAAATGCAGAAACCACAGGCCCCCCAGCAGTCTTCACTGCTCTGAGCTGATACGCAGTGCTAGGGGCCAGGACCTGGGCTGGGCAATCCTTAGTTGAGGCATGAGGTCCCAGCTGCTGGGACTGCAGAGGCTGTTGCTTCTGGCTGCTGTCCTGCCCCTCCCCAGCCGTCCCGCTCACCTCTGTCAGTGTTAGAGGGTAGGGTGGTAGTGTTTTCCAAGTTACCAAAACCATGCCCCTTTCTGAGTCAAGTCCAAGTTCAGATGATTCCCTTCCCCTCTTAGTAACAGCCATAGTCAGACACACCTGGGTTTGAGTTATGGCTTAGCCCTTGGCTAGCTTGAATGCTCTAAGCCTCAGTTTCTTCATTTGTAAAATGGGGGCTATATTAGTAAACCTCACGAGGCCATCGTAAAGATGACATGGAATACAGTGGGTGAGTATAATGCTTAGCCCCATGCCTGGCACTTACTTGCTTTTATTTTTTCTGATCTAAATAATTACAATGATTTAAT
>NW_012115043.1:13276711-13314081 GCF_000951035.1 Colobus angolensis palliatus
ATGGGGTTTCACCATGTTGGCCAGGCTGGTCTCGACCTCCTGACCTCAGGTGATCCACCCACCTCAGCCTCCCAAAGTGCTGGGATTACAGGCGTGAGCCACCACACTCGGCCTGATCTAAATACCCAGTAAATGTGTAAGGGGCTGAGAAGGGTGAACTAATGCCTTTATGGCCCCAAAGAGCTGGGTTCCCTGCCCTCAGGGAACTTCAGTGGGGAGCCCAAGGGTCATTGAGAAGGGTCATTGAGAGGGACGGAAAGGGCATGTGGCTGGACTTGGCAGGGCGGTAAGGGTGGTTGTGGTTGGGTGAGGAGGGTGGAGGAACTCCAGGTGCCTGCCCTTTCTAAGCCTCTCTACATAATAAAAACTGAATAGTCATGCATTTCTATTTGTCTCAATTCATTCATTTGGTTGATTCAGATTTTTGGAGCACTAACTCCAGAAGGTTCTTCTAGGCAAATCTCCATTCACTATTCAGCTCACCCCTAGACCACTGTGAAGTATGTAGCACTCAGACTGCCTCTTGCTGCTCCTATGACCATAACAGATATGGCTAATGGATTCCAGTATTCTGTTGCCCTTAGCCTGATGCCATCTTAAAGTCCTTCTGCATAAAGCAGCCATTCCTGATGGAATAGAATCCTCACTTGTGTTTAAAGCTACTTATTTATCAGCTGGGCGCCATGGCTCACGCCTGTAACCCCAGCACTTTGGGAGGCTGAGGCTGGTGGATCATTTGAGGTCAAGAGTTCAAGACCAGCTTGGCCATCATGGATGGTGATACCACATCTCTACTAAAAATACAAAAAAATTAGCTGGGCATGGTGGTGAGTGCCTGTAATCCCAGCTACTGAGGAAGCTGAGGTGGGAGAGTTGCTTGAACCTGGGAGGCAGAGGTTGCAGTGAACCAAGATAGCACCACTGTACTCCAGCCTGGGTGACAGAGCAAGACTCTGTCTCAAGAAAAATAAAAAGAAAAACAAAAAAAACCTACTTACTATCTCTGGCCTAGACCTTAGATCACTGGGTATGTCGTGAGGCCTTCAAACCTTATAATTTCTCCCGCAAAAATACTACCATGCTTCAATTCTCTCCACCTTTCTTTATGGAAGCTTTTCTTACCCATTACTAGAAAGATTAGAGAGGTGTTAGGTATTAGGAAGATGAAAAGGAGGCAGACAAAAGGACGAATCTTCCTCTATCTACTCATACTTTCAAGGTGTTTGGCAAAATCTGAAGTTTTGACTAAAATGATAGAGTTAAATGCAATTCTTTCTGTATTGTTGTCTTTTCCAATTCTGTATTAAGCATGTACTACTTTTCAAAGTAGGAAAAATGTATTTTATAAAAATTGAGTAATTTTATAGAAATATAATTTTAAGTTACATTTCAAAATGGAGTAATTTTATTAAAATTTTTATTCAAAATTTTATGAAAATGCATTTTACTTCAAAAATTTCATAAAAATTTCTTAGACTTAATATTATATACCGTTTCATACCTTTGTGACTACAATACCTAATAAAAAATAAAAGCTGGTCTTTGGGTTTGTACATAGGAAACACCCTCTTCTCTGAACAAATCTCTCATTTATAGTCTTTTAAAATTCAAAGAATGCATTCCAGCTGGCTGCGGTGACTCATGCCTGTAATCTCAGCACTTTGAGAGGCTGAACCGGGAGCGTTGTTTGAGGCCATGAATTTGAGACCAGCTTGGGCAACATGGTGAAACCTTATCTCTGCAAAAATTACAAAAATTATCCAGGTGTGGTGGTGTGTGCCTGTAGTCCCAGCTACTCAGGAGTCTGAGGTGGGAAGACCCCTTGAGACTGGGAGGTTGAGACTGCAGTGAGGCATGATTGTACCACTGCACTCCAGTTTGGGTGATAAAGGGACACCTTGTCTCAGAAAAAAGAAAACAAAAAAGGATTCCATGAACACGAGGAAGGTGATGGAATGTCATCCAACATTGAGAAAAATGTGCCATGCCCATCAACTCCTCTGCTCTCTTGGGGGAAGTGTTACCACAGGGAGGTCTTAGGCATTGCTCCGTCCCTTTCTTGCTTCTTCTCAACGAGCTTTGTTAATAACTGGAATCCGCTGGGACATGTTTTTAGTAGCAGGCAGGGTCACTTCTCTCAAGGAGTTTTGCAACAGCCAGTCTTTCTCTGCTCTGGGCTGTAAAGCCTGGTGCCAGGCCGCCTGGGCAGTCCTTAAGGTCCCAGTTCTCTCATCTGTCCATCTGCCTGATGACTGGGTGAACGGGCAGCCCCAAGCTTCTCAGCCTCCCTGCCTGAGCCAAGTTGGAAAATGAGGGTGGCCTCTTTTTGGGAAGTTGGTGATCTTCAATTTAAAGGGGGTGGAGCAGAAAGCATCACTATGGCTTTGAGCCCAAGCCAAATCCCCTCTCCCATGGTGAGGAAAAGGAGAAAAGCTGACACTGTGCTCTTCCTTTGATAATCAGTACTCTAAATGGTTGAGACCCAAGTGGGCCAAGAGCTGAGCTGAGAATTCTGAATACGCCAACATGCTCATAAAACTATATTCCTTAGGGTAGGTATGGTGGCTCATGCCTGTGATCCCAGTGCTTTGGGAGGCTGAGGCAGGAAGATTACTCGGGCCAGGAGTTCAATGTTACAGTAAACTAGGATCACGCCACTGCACTCCAGCGCAGGCAACAGAGTGAGATCCAGTCTCTCAAGGCACGTGTGCACACATACACACACACACACACACAAACTGTTCCCTGAAGCCCTTTAAATTATTAGAAGAAAAACAGAACTGTGGTGGACTAATGTTTAATGCTTACCATACCTCATCATGACGTTTTCAGATTAAGTGGGATAGCTCTGGGAAGTGGAGCTTAGGTACATTAAGTAAATACTTCATGACCGTTAGTAGCTGTACAAACAAGTGGGCATGAGGTGGAGGCTTGGCCAGCCAGAGAGTCCAAGGTTCACAGGGAGGAAAGGAGCCAATTTACTGGAACTGGATTATGAAACACATAAACCTTAAGTAAAAATATTACTAGCCTAGCAGAGTTCCATGGAGTCTGGGTGGCAGTTATATAGTTTTGTGGTTGTCAGTCCAGGCTGTCTTTAGATCTGAACTGGTCTGGGGTGGGCCTTTGTGTTATTTTATAAGTTCCCTAGATGATTCTAATGAGCTTCCAAGGGTGAGAACCACTGCCACAGTTAAACGGTCTCAATATGTATTAATCACAAATCCCCTCATAATGCCACAGGGTTGGACAGCTTAACTCATGTTAGGAATCACATTGAGATTTGTGAACCATCCATCTCAGGAGCGGGTGGCAGGGCTTAATTCAAAGGCAAATTAGTATTCCATGGAGCCTTGGTTCTCAACCTTGGCTGTGCATCAGAATCCTCTGGAGGTCGTGATAAAACCCAGACTGTGGGACCTCATTCTCAGAGTTTCTGATTCATTAGGTCTGGGGTGAGACCCTAACATGTCTAACAAGTTCCCAGGTGATGCTGATGCTGCTGGTTTGGGGACCATACTTCGGGAATCCCTGTCATGGACACAGGTCTTGGGTCTGAGAGGCACTGCTGGGGAAGCAGAGAGAGCAAGGATCTGGGAGGTGGTTAGGACTTAGGTTTGGGTCCATGGTTCATGCAGGTGCAGTATAGAGAAGGGTAAGCCATGTGACCTCTTTTGAACCCAGTATTCTTACCTACAATCTGGGGTAGTATTAGCTGCTTTGCCTTTCCCCAAGCATTGAGTGGGATAATGAGTAATCATTGGGCTTTTATCATGTACTGTGCATTTTACATGCGTTATTCCCATTAATCTTCTCAACATTTATAGGAAGTAGGTCCTATTTTACAGACCCAGAAACTGAAGTTTAGGAAGCCTCAGTTCTTGTTAAGAGCAGTCCTTGTGTTAGAGCAGTTCCAGCTGACCCCAGGGTTCAAGCTCTCAACCGTTGTGCGATCCCTGACCCTCAGTGGGAAAACCCTGTGCACACCCACACTTGCCAAACAACTTCTAGCTGTGGTTTTTCTAAGTGCGGGTAGGATTTGATGTAAGGGATACCTGGTGGGCAAACCACTGTGCAACAGTGAGCAAATCCCAGTTCAGGTCTGAGCAGCGTGAGAAGTTTCCAGAAGAAAACAGCACATCAAAGACTCATTTACAGCATTTGAGAATGGGCCACTCTGATAACGTAGAGGCATTAATTAGGAGGAAAAAGTAGCCTAGCAAATGTTGCAGGAAGGCCAGGAGGCTCTTCAACAGCCTGACATAAGCCCAGGAAAGCTGCTTCCTAGAAGGCCTAGTACCAGATCATAATCTCTGCAGCTGACTCATTAATGCAGTAAAAGTGGCTGCAAAGCTCTCTGGGAAAGGATGGATTTGAAGAAAGGAAAACATTGCTTCTATAAGGGGACGAGAAGAAGTCATGGAGTGGAACCCAATATGTGCAAATCAGGCATTGTGAGCTCAAGAGCGGTTCCAAGGAGCTCACAGACACAAGGAGCTCCTAAGCAAAGGTTCTGCTGTGCAAGCAGGAAACCCCTGAGAGATGTGTACCTTTTGGTCACTGTGAACAAGATCCTATGGTCAGGAATGAGTGGGACAGGTGATCACTGAAGTCCATTTCAGTATTTAGTTCTAATCACCCTCTGAGTTAGATTCATGCTTCATTCGTCTACCAGATTTATTTCCCAGGGTCAGTAAACATTTGGATAGGAATACAATGAATGAAAAAAGAAATTATCAGAATCTGATGAAATGTCATGCCAAAGTTTACTAGGAATAAAAAGTTATAACTATTATATATAAGTAGGAATGCTGTGTAATAATCTATAAAAAATGAGGTAGTCATGAGGATTCAGACAAAACAATGGATGTCTGAAAAGTGTTTTGAAAACTGGAATTATTAAATTAGAACAAAGGTATATATAACAGTTGGGATAAATTTCTGGATGAAGATATGTGAAAAGCAACTTTACTAAGTGATTACAATATGTACTGTATGAGCATTTCATATGACCTGCAAAGAGAAGAAGGAAACCATGTGCTTTCCGGGAGGTAAAATGCTCAGCTGACTGAGATGCTGGGTCTTATGGGGTCATATGAATGGGCAGGAAAATAGAAGATGACCTTTGAAAGCCATTATGTGTTTAGGGAAAATTACCCCAAACAACATATAAAGTGGTTTCCTCTGACCTAAAGGGTATAAACCAGAGAAGAATTTTGGTGTTCGCAGCTTGTTTCTTACCTGCGATGCTAGTTTGGTCGAGATGGCTATACGTCCTTAGAATAAAGGAACCATAGAGATCATGTGATCTGTTGATGGCTTTTATTTTATAGATGAGAAAACAGGCCCAGAGAGCTGAATGGCTTGTTCAATGTCCTATAATTACTTAGAAAATGTTTTGTATACCAGATGGAAAACATCAGTCCACCTTTCACGAAAATAAGATACCTGACAAAGGCTGTCTTAAAGAGTGTGGGAGAATTTCCAGAACCTTTTTATTTCTAGTCACTCACTGAGTCACCCGCTAGGAGTTCTAATCGTACCACCATTAGGTGAAAAGTTGACCAAATGGTCCCTCAGCATGTCCCATTGCATGGCTGTAAAAGTCAAATCATTGAGATGGACAGATAGATACCTCATGACTAGTAACATTTTCCACGTAATCTTATGTAAATGATTCCTAATAAATTACACAGACAGGACTTCACAGTAAAATCACAAGTGAGTTTAGTGCAGGGATAATGACAGCCCAAACATCTGTTGGTTTTGGAAGTAAGTCTTCCTGTTTTAGAACTAGCGTTGAATCATCAGGAGATGGGGCTTGATAGAACTTCAGAGGAATTTTAGAGCTCCACCAAAATACCAAACTCCTCTGCCCTGTGTTAATTAGAAACGATAGACATCGAGGACTATGATTGTCTCCCTAGTCTCCTGCATACATATTTCTACCTCGACAACATACCACAGAGTAGAGACAATAGAGATTAGAGAGTTTTGATGCTTTTATTGTGGGACTGGTGATGACTGCCCTCTTGGACTCGATCTTCCCAGGATGGGTCCAACCTTCTTGGCCCCCTTACCTTGTTTGAGGCTTCCTGCTCTAGCTGAGTTCCTAGGCCTGTGAATCCCTGACCCTAGTACTTTACCTGCTCCTTCCAACTTTCTGGATCCACTTGGGACTCCATCCGTTATGGTTCTGATCTGTAATCTACACCCCACCTCTGCCCTTGGTTGAACATTTGGTCTTTGTCTCTTCCTCCCATCCCAGCCCTACATGTCAGTCATTTCCTACAATCTGTGTTTAATTGATGACTGTAATGTGCCATTTAAAACTTTTTCCATTGTTCATGTGGAATTTAATGGAACTCTTTTCTAAAAATGTGAATTTGAAAAACCTTCAATCTGCATTAAGACTATTGAAGAGCACAGTCTGTGTTAAAAGCCAGATATAAAAACTTGGCTTTCATAAGAGGTACCAATTATAAGTAAATATCCATCAATCGATAAACACATCCCGCTTCAAAGTTCAAAGAATAGGGAAGCAATCAAGTGGGGAAAATGACTGGTTCTCATTGGAAGAAGGGAGGTGACACGGGCAAATGTAGGGTGCACGTGACAGAGAATCTTCTTTTTCCCCTGGTTCCTGAAGGGATAAGACATAGAAACCCAAAACCTCAGAAAAGTAAGGGAGCAGTGATAGGGCTTTTCTTTCCTCCAGTGCCAACCAGTCATAGTATTCTTTTATTTGGGCTTTAGATGAGAAGGCCTATATGTTTTGTTGTGTTCCTTTTTTTTTTTTTTTTTTCCATTTTGAGACAGAGTCTTACTCCATTGCCCAGGATGGAGTGTAGTGGCACAATCTTGGCTCACTGTAACCTCCACCTCCCAGATTCAAGCGATTCTTCTGCCTCAGCCTCCTGAGTAGCTGGGGCTACAGGTGCACACCACCACACCCGGCTAACTTTTGTATTTTTAGTAGAGACAGGATTTCACCATGTTGCCCAAACTGGTTTTGAACCCCTGACCTCAGGTGATCCGCCTGCCTTGGCTTCCCAAAGTGCTGGGATTAAAAGTGTGAGTCACCACGCCTGGCTGCCCTATATGTTTTGATGAGTGATCAAGCCACTGAAATTTCTAGAAAAACAAGGAACCCGGGAAGGACTCATCCCAAGAAAGTTGAAGGTGAGTTAGAAAATGGGCTTCTACCCAAGTTTGACAGAACTCAAGGACTGGCATAGGGTGTGATGAATAGCAACTAAAGAACGGAGCTCTGGTGCTTCATGTTTATATGTCTTTAAAACTTGCTTTAAATAAAATGCTTTATTTGTACTAGTTAAGTATTTGTTACGATGTGTTGCTTTAATGAAAAGCTCTGTTGAACTCTAGTTGTATAGGAAAGCAGGCTGGGCTTTAACTGGATTAACCACGCAGATAGGAAGTTAGGCTCTTTGGAGCCAAGTTGGTTCACACAGGTGGCACTACCCACCTACAGGTGTCCATCGCACCTGCGTTATGAATACTGCTTCTAAGAAGACACAAACCAGGCTCTGGGAGCACCAGCCTAGGAAACTTGAGCCAATAAAGTCACCATAAAGACCACAGCACTTAAAGACAGAAAAGGATAAGTATAGAGGGGAATGGGAGGGTGACAGGTACATGCTCCTTTCATCATGTTTTTTTTTTTTTTTTAACACAGAATACAGTGCTTTGGGCAATTTTATTTTTTAAATGAAAGCTTTGGATTTTTCAAATGGGGTTATTTGCCTTTCATCTGTGTTTTCTCTACTGTTCTATTTTCTGATCCATTACTTTCATCTTTGAAACCTCTCATTGTGACTCTTGTGTCAATGTAACTATCCGTTAAAAGGCTTTTTGCTTTTCGGGTCAGAAGTGTTTAATATCAGACAATTTAAATGATTTTATTTGTATTGATCTCAAACTTGAGAGTTATGCAAGAGGTACTATAAAATTAAGTATCAAAGATATAAATCTCTGTATTGGACTTTTTTGATGAGCAGACAGGTTGAGGGGTCCTAAGGGAGTGATGGAAAAGTAGAAAACTCACCAGGACCCAATGCCTAGGTCCCTGAGAAACAGAGCAAGAAAGGAGTCAGGGAGATGGGAGTGGAGCGGATGAATACCTGCGCAATCTCAGGACAGAGAACAGACCTGATGGATTCTTTTCTTTCTTTCCTGGTTAGAGGAAGGGCATGGCTGACCCAGGCTGGCTGCAGAGGCTCAGATAGGATAGAGGAGTTTGGGGCAAAAGGGTGGGTGCCGTAGCTTAAAGGGGAGCAGTGGGCGGGAAGTTGAGTCAGCCTGGGCTGGTGCATTGTGGATATGGCACAGCATGAGAGGGTGGAGAGGAGTGGGAGAGAGTAAAAGAGCACAACAGGTTCTGAAAGCTTGGTGTGGTCTGAGTCACAGACTTCTGCAGATGTTCTGAGGGGTCAAGCCCTTTTCCTGAGGTCCCAGAGCTCACTGAAGCTGGAACCTAGACTGCAGGCCCTACCAATATCCTGTGCTCTGAGCAAGTGGCTGTCAGGACCCTGGAGTGAATGACACATAAGTTCCCCTCCCACCTCCCACCTCCATGGAAGATGAGAACAGAGCAGTCAGGCTGGGAGGCAAACACCATCCCAGTTTGCAGGTGTGCAGTAGAAGCATAATATCATCTTTCACAGGGGAGCTGGCCCTTGGCTGTCACTCTAGCAGCCAGACACCCTCAGTGCTGCTCCAGGGGGAGTCCATGCTGGGACAGAAGAGATTGGAATGAACTTCTTGGAGTCTCTTACGACTTCAAAAGCAGGGATGAATCTGCAGTGTTCTGGGGGCCGTTTAACGATAAAGGAATAATCCAAAAGCCTGCGCAGTGCTAATGAGCACTGAGAATAACTCCACCAACCTGTCTCTGCAGGCAGGGCCCAGTGCACCAGCAGAGCTCAGCTGGTCTTGGAAAGGGTTCCTCAGGCCTGCTCCCTCTGCCCAGAGGCCAGAGCTCAGCCAATAGGTTCCCTTGAGGATTGCCTGGGAGGAGAGGATTGCCTGGAGTGGCCTCTGAGTCAGGACTGTGCTCCTCCCACACAGGGGGAGGAAGTCAAGGGCTGTGTGCAGGTGTGAGCAAACCAAGCTGACAGGAGCCTGACTTCTAAGGTGCTGGCTTTGGTTCCTCTCATGTTGAGGATTAATTTGTCAAAGCGGGAACAGAGCAGGAGAAAGGGACATGTATTTCTTTGGCTTTGGTCTGGGGTCCAGTCAGGGAAGGAGAAAGAGAGAATGTATGTGCAAGTGTCTAAACCACTGGGATGGATTAAGGGCAGGGCAGAAAGTGGACCAGTGGTATCAACTGTTTAAAAAGGTGCTGAAAGCCTTTATGTAAACACTAAATGTAATACTGTTTAGGGGGACAGAATAGGGTTGGTGCTAGAAGGACACCTTTCCTGGATCCCGATGTTCATTTATTCTTGTGGTCGTTCATTTAATCCAATCAATCAGTCATGTCAATGCAGTCATCAGCATTTCTCCAGCATCCACTATATGCCATCTGTTGCACACAGATTAGACTATGGTCCAGCCTCTCTCTGCCTTCAAAGCTCACACGATCCTACAGGGAAGGTGGAAATATGAACAAGCAGACAACAATAGACATAATGAACACAGTGTAATACATGCGAGAAATAGGAAAATAGATGACAGAAGCGAAGAGGAAGGTGGGCCTCACTCAGACACAGAGGGGTGCAGACATTTGGTATGTAACTTGGATGATGCAGTGCGGACTGCGTGATGGGTGGGACTGAGGACGAGGGAAAAACCTTCCAGGACTTTCAGGAGCAGGTTTGAACTGTGGGGGAGGGATGGGGTGGGAGGTGGGGGCGGGGGGACAGCACGAGGCAGGTGTGGAGGGGTGCACAGAGGAAGGTGTGAAAATTTAAAGGAGGAGCTGGAATTTGAAGGGAATCGGAACCAGGGGGAGACAAGGGCATCCAAGAAGGCCAATGGGTGCGAAAGGCAGAGGCCTGGAGGGGAGTATTGTCCCTTTCTTCTGCACACAGGTAGGAGGCAGAGTTGCGCAGGGATTAAGAACATAGGTGGCTGGGCGCAGTGGCTCACCCCTGTAATCCCAGCACTCTGGGAGGCCGAGGTAGGCAGATCACTTGAGGTCCGGAGTCTAGCCCGGCCAACGTGGTGAAACTCCTTCTCTACTAAAAACACAAAAAATAAAAAATTAGCCTGGCATGGTGGTGCGTACCTGGAATCCCAGCTAATCGGAAGGCTGAGGCAGGAGAATCACTTGAACTAGGGAAGCGGAGGTTGCAGTGAGCCAAGATGGAGCCACTGCACTCCAGCCTGGGTGACAGAGCGAGACTTTGTCTCAAAAACAAAGAAACCATAGGCCCTGTACCGAGACTCTGTTCAAATCCTGGCTCTGGGGGCTGCCAGCTTTGGCAAGTTTCTCTGCCTCTATAAGCTTCAGTTTCCTTATCTAAAAAGTGGGATCAATGATGATGATCATTCCTGCAGCGGGCTGCTGTGAGGATTGGTAGTTCAGTACTTGGTGAAATAACTGGCATAGCCTTCAGTAAATGTTAGCTTTTGTTATTGTCACTATTGCAGCCAATCTTTAAATGCTGTTAGTTTTTCCTTTGAAGTGTTTCTTGGGTCTTATTATGACCTCTCCCTCCCAGCAGTGACCACTCTAAGCTCTGCACCTGAGAATTGCCCTTCTCACCTCACTTCTGGGTTTCTGCACATCTTCCAGTTGGCCTTGGTGGCTTTCTTCCTTCCTCTGTAACCATGCTGTGGACCAATCCCAAACAAAGCCCTCTTACACGCCATGTTTGGGTAACTCCTTTGGTCTAAACCACTAGCACTTTCTTTCAGAAAAGCACCAATCTGGCCCACTGTCCTCTTGCAGATGAGAAAACTGGGGGCTAAAGAGGCCATTGGACTAGTCCACACGCCAAGGAAGTCTGTTCCTGAGCTCTGGGTCTCCCGACTCCTCATTCTCGCTCTTTCCTCTCCGACAGCTGCCCTCTTTTCCCAGCTCCAGAGCTTCTCTAAACTCTCCCTGGAAAACATCATGGTGAATAGGAAATGGACCTGTGTCAGCTCTGCGGTGGGCCATTGAGTTTGCAGCCCAGCCTGGCCCTTACTGGCTGAGTGACCTTGAACAAGTGATGTCACCCATCGGAGCCTAGGTTTGCCAGCCGTGGAGAGCAGTGTCACGCTAAGAGTCCTTTACAGTATGAGGGTGAGGGTGGGAGATGTGATTATTACCTAAGTGAAGGACTTGGGAGAGTGTCTGACACACAGTACGAGGCTGAGATTTTGAAGCCTACTCTCTGGTCAGGGGGCCATCCCCGGCCCGGGGCCCACCTTAACTGTGCCCACGCTGCCTCCCATCCAGCCTTCACCTTTCCTGTTGCACATCCACATTCCAAGTCACCCCAGCCCTTCCTCTCACCATGAGCTGTTCTCTACTTCCTGAATTCTTCGAAATCCCACCTCACTGCCTCTCCTGCAGAGTTAGAACTCCAGGAAAAAGCCAAAACTTTATTTCAGAACTCTGTTATAAACATCCTTAAAGACAGACGCCAGGTGGTGGGTGGGGACGAGGCCCCGAGGGTGGAAGGGTTTTGGGTGTGTTCATCGGCCTGAGCAGTGCTCACTGGGAGCTGAAAGGACTTTGAGAGCAGAGCCCTACGGGGTGCTCAGACGTGTCCACCGGGAGCTCGGAAGCTGCAGGACGGGACCCACACAGCCTTCCCCGTGGGCCTCCGGGGTGAGCCTTGAGAGTTGTTTTCCCTTCTTAGGAAAAAGGGAGAGGTCCGTTCTTGCTGGGTGTGAGTCTGCCGCACCCACCAACTGGCTGCCGTTCTGATCTCTTAGGAACCCAGTGGCCCCACTCAGGGCCTCCCGGGGCCCCGCCTGTGAAGGAGGAAGCTGCGAGGAGTGCCCAGGGCTGGGAATCCCTCAGATACCTCTGTCCTTCCCCCAAGGGGTAATGAAGCGGGCATCTGTTCCCGCGCAGGCGTCCTTGGGGACGGGTGTGGATTCCTTCCTGTGACAGCTGCGGAAGCCACCAGAACACGGTGCAGAGCGCACGAGGCTGGTTTTCCATCCCAGTGTGGGCCGCGCCCTATGTGGGGGGAGTGTTTGCTTTTCCATAAACCTAACAATTGCTTAATATGACTCCAGAGAAGACTAAATACGTGTTTGCTGGTGGACTCTCTCTTGTTTATTTTTTCTGTTTTCAGGAGTGGGTGGGACTTCCTCCAGCAACTGCTGGTTTCCTGAATATCGGGACCAAGCCTGAGACTTCTTGTGTACTTGTAGCTTTGTGTTGATTTATGTATTTATTGTGAGCTCTCTAGGGGACCTCAAAAAAAAAAGTCAATTTTCCAAAAGATTTTCACACAAGCTTAGCAAAGGAAAAAAATTCAACCTCACCAGCGAATATTTGGCCCTCATTAAGCATTCTCTAAAGTGAGGTCTCTATGAAAGACACAGTCTATGTCACTTCCTGCTTGCTGGGAGAAGCCAAAGGTTCACTAGACTTTGACTAGACCTCCCAGAGGTCCTCTTGCTGTGAGGGAGGCCAGCTCCTCCTGATGTCCACTGGGCCTTTGGCTTTCAATGACTGAAAAGCTGTTTTTGTCCCAGCAGAACTAGAAAAAACATACCTCACCTAAAAAAAATAGGAGGCATGGCTACCATCTCTCCCTCTCAGAATGTATTGCACCTATAGCCAAGGGGAGATATACAGCCTTCTCAACATCCGATGACCTAGCACCTTTTTCTCTTAAATATTCACTAGAAAAATAATAAAGCCATGAACATACTCTGATGTTATCGATGGCAGATTTTGGGGTTGACCTAATGTACTTTTTTCCGACTTAACGCACAACTTAATCATCTCCTGAAGAACAAAGAGATGGTGGCAAAAAGCCCTTTGCAAAACCTTTTTCCTATTCTACTGGGAAACCAGGATTAAGGACAAGGGACAGGAATGGTGCAGGGACAGGGGCTAGTTGTATAAGATGTGTAATTTTGAGGGGTGGAGGGGTGACCAGATTCTGCTGGCAACAGCTGAGAAACAGGGAGTTCTTTGGTTTCTGATGGGGAAAGAAACCATGGAGTGTTATTTAACCCTGGTGGAAAGCTGGTCTCTAAAAACCGAAAGCACCCAAGATAACGGGGATAAAGATGGGAAAAGGTTAGAGGTGGCAAGGGTTAGAGGTGGCAAAGCCTCAAATAAGACTTATTCTTTGGGTGGTGTCATTCTAAATGTTTTGACTTGGAGGAAAGAGCCAGGAATGAGGACAATGTCCCTGCTATTATAACAACAACATATGCACCAACATAAAGAAAAATCCCATTTAAGAAAAACCTGCCTGGGCTGTGCTTTAATTGCAAGAGGTAGAAGGACATGGTGGGTGAGGCTCAGCTGCTGGTCTAACAATAGTCTAAGCCGACCTTGCTCAGGGGAAGTCCATTGCTAAACTTCAAAGTTCAGTTTGTGAACTTCACATTTAGGAAGCACTTCCTGATGACCCCATTTAAAATTTTATTCTTCCAAGGGACACAGTACAGAATATATGGGCTTACATTTTTTTTTTTTTTCTCTCCAGCAATTTCCCTGCCTCTGTAGGAGTAAAAAACGGAAACAGGTGCTTATGTATTTATTTTTAAAGCTCACTAGCTACTGAGGACAGCAAGGACTTTTGCCATTTAATTTTTGTTATTGTCTAGCTCATGAAAATGTATTTCTTAATCCTCTAGCGACATATATTCCTGATTAGAAAAAGTATCAACTGGTATGTCCTCTGCACTCTGGGGGTGCGTGATTTAAGACTAACCATGCAGCATATACACAGAAAGCCATGCAGAAAATGCCTGCAGAGCCAGCATTGGGGGCAGGATGGAGACATGGGGTCCAGGATAGAGTGGAAAGGGAATTGTGTGAATCACGGAAGGCAGAAAAGTGTTTATGTACAAGATGGAAATCCTCACCATATATCCAGTTCAGTCAGGTTTATGAGGAGGAAATGATCAAGCCAGAGCTACTGGCTCTTTTGATTACCAAATGGGATTGCCTGGCTGGTTTAGGGGGAATAAACACAATGATAGTGAAAGTAATTGACCACAAAATGACACGGCCTGAGTCATAGAAAGGCTTTATGGAGAAGATAGCATCTGAAGGTCCCATTCAGCAATGGGTGGGGCAGAAGTGGTCTTGTATGCTGAGGGGGTGTGGTGCACAGAGAAAAAAGTACTGCTGCCGCAGCTCTGCCCTGAAGATGCCAAGTGGCATATCATAAACTGGGTGCCTTGTAGGCTTCTTGCTGTCCACAGGTAAATTTGAGGAGTGCTTAGAATACGTCGTGTCTGCTGGACACGGTGGCTCATGCCTGTAATCCCAACACTTTGGGAGGCCGAGGTGGGCGGATCACCTGAGGTCGGGAGTTTGAGACCAGCCTGACTAAAGTGGAGAAACCCTGTCTCTATTAAAAATACAAAAATTAGCCAGGTGTGGTGGTGCATGCCTGCAATCCCAGCTACTCGGGAGGCTGAGGCAGGAGAAATGCTTGAACCCGGGAGGCGGTGGTTGTGATGAGCCAAGATCTCACCTTTGCACTCCATTCTGGGCAACAAGAGTGAAACTCCGTCTCAAAAAATAAAATAAAAAAATCATGTCTTTGACGCCAAGGGCTGCTCAGCCCACATTGCCCAGTGCTGAGTTTTGGGCTTGTCTGATGATACCTGCATGCTGGCAAAGGAGGTGCCCGGCCCTGGGCGTCATCTCTGCTGAAACCTAGTTCTCACTTAGCTCTGTGTTCCTGAGTATGCCACTTGACCTCCTTAGTTTCTATTATTTTATTAGTAAAATAAACGAGTTGAGCGAGATGTTCTCTAGAATAACTTTCATTTTTCCCATTCTATGCATGGTAAAGTATACCTAAACATATGTATATATTTCTTCAGTTGGGAAAATGGCAATGGTGAAGCCCTAAAAAGACAGAGGACCTCTCGTTTCCCCCAATTTGTTGCCTTTATGAATGTGATGGGTTGCAGCAGACCTTTGAAAAGAGAACAGACATCTACCCGAGGCTGTGGGGTAGGGAGCAGGTCCCCAGTATGGGCAGGGCTACTCAGGCCCATGGGGGCAGGAGGCCTTAGCAGTGGCTACCCATGTGCTCCTGCAATCCTCCCAGGAAGGACTGACACCCCTAATCTCTACTCACCTCCCCAGCGCCTCCCTCCAGGGGCCCCTGGGCTGCGTCAGGGGAGATGTGCCCTGTCCTTAGCTATGGCTTCAGGTTTGGCTCAGTGCTTTTTGCCCTGCATACTGGAAAAGCTTATTTTTCCCCACGAATATCAAAGTAATACAACTTCAAAACAACAGGAAGGTACAGGAAAGCGTTGAGGATGAATACATAATCAGCTATCATCCTATCACCCAGAGCATTTTATTTAAGTACATTTTCTTCTAACATATTTTTTCCTTAATGCAAATGTAAAATTTTGCATTCTGCTTTTTCTTTTCTTTTGGCTCAACCTCATAGCATGTTTCCATGCCATTACATATATTTGACCCCACTTCATTCCATTCTGCTTCTCTATGCTCACCCTCTTCTCTTGGTGTCCCTGACTTCAGTCTCCCCTCCTGAGCTCATGCTGTGTGCCTGTCCAAAGTGCAGCCATTCTCCATTTGTCATTTAGTCCTGCCATGCTTTATGGTTCTCTCTCCCCCACGAAGCCTTCTCAGACCGCTTTGGAGAACTCTCCTGATTGTCTATCCATCCCTGACCCCCTTCCCTTCCTTGGGGTCTGGACCATGCCTTGGGTCCTAAACAAGTGCTGCTCTGGGCTGTTAGGTCTCTTGTTACGTAGATACCCCTCAGGCAGTGGTGCATTGGTAGATACTCAGCAACTGGCTCTCTGGAAGAAAATGTATTCCTATATGTACACGCATACATGCATATATTGTGCATTTCATTGCTCTCAAGATGAGTATTATACAATTTATAAATAATAATCAAATATACAGTATTTATTATAAACTCCAAATAGCAATTGATTTTTACGGAATACTTGTGCTGATTTTTGTTGGACCCTTGTCTCACTAGTCAACCTATGGTGGCAAATCAGAAGTGTAGGTTGGCTGACAGGTTTACTTACATTAATGAAGAAGACAAAAATGAAATAAAGACATGTTGGAACTTCAATCATTCAACAGTGACATGAATTCTTTGCTCAATCAAATCATTGTTTTTGAGCATTAGAAGAATATTTCCTTAATATTTTGTGCTAGTTACAATCGGGACAGTTCTAAGTTTAATCTTCATTACTAACATTTTTTTCTGTAGCTCTCAAGTTTAGATGAGGGGCTAGCAATCTATGGCCTGACAAATCTGGCGCACCACATGTTTTCGTGAATAAAGTTTTATTGGAACACAGCCAGGTCCATTCATGTGTCTACTGTCTGTGGCTGCTTTTGTGCTACGATAGCAGAACTGAGTAGTTTTAACAGAGACCTACGGCCTACAAAAGGAAAAATATTTACTGCCTGGCCCTTTATGGAGAAAAGTTTGCTGAACCTTGCTTTACACAGTCAACACAACAATACATCAAACCTAATCTATAATGTTTGCCAATTTCCATGTATAAATACAACCATCATGGCTGCTGTTAAGCTCCCATTGTGATGTTACTGATAATGGAGTTGGAAAGAGATTCACTTTGGTGCAGCATTCAATAGTATTTCCACCACACAGTACAACAGATGGAAATAACCTTATAGACAGAGACAATAGTAAAATGAGAACATTTGAGTATTTATTACTGTCATTTTAAACATTTGTTTCATTGTAAGTTTTACAATGTAATTTTAAAATAACGGCTGTGTTTAAAAATCAACTTGCAAAATTCTTGAAAATTTAACAATTGGCCTTGTGAGAGTGTGAGGGCTTTCATTTTCACTGGGGAAAATATTCCAGCCCAGGTGGGTGATACATCTCTCCAAACCCCAGGCCCTGGGGGTGATCGCTGCACATGGTAAGGGCATGGGAGGATCTTGTGAGCATCAGAAGTCTTACAGTTGAAGAAAAAAGCCTCTGTGTGTAGCAGAGGCTCCAACCCTATCTGTTGACTAGAAAATTGCCATCCACTGTAGTCACCATGTGGGAGTAAAACCATGAACTTCCACCCACCACAGGCAGAACTGAATCATTCAGACAGAGCCATCCAGAAGGCACAGATGGCTCCCTGACCCCATTTGACCTGGGCTGGGTGCTCCACGAAGCTCAAGCTCAAGGTCGGCTCTGTCAGCGCCAAACCCCAGCTTTCTGCTTTGGAAGTACCAACTTACATCCCCACCCTTTCCTCCAGCCCAGGAAGGGAGTAAAGCCAATGGGTTCCAGGGGAACATAAGACCTTGGCCTGGGAAGATGATGGCTGGGACCCATGTGACTGGGCATGACTGACCAGAACAAGTTGGTGTTTTCCCTAAGGAAATCCCATGCCCCAAACCCTCCCCTGCCAGCTGTTCTGTGGCCTTGGAAACAAGCTATTTCTCTGGTTATTTGCTCCAAGTTGACCCAGAGCTGGAAGACAAGTGTGGCTGAGACACCTGCATGAAACAGCAGGGAGAGAACAGGTGCTCAGGAGTCACTGGGCTGGGTTCCCATCTCGCCATCACCACTGTGTGTGTGACCTCAGGCTTGTCACTTAACCTCTTTGAGCCTATTTCCTTGTAGGTTAAACACCTTACAGAATCACTGTGGGGTCAACTGAGATAATATATGTGAAGACATGTTGCAAATAGCAAATGTGAGAGGGCAGTGAATAGGACTTACTGGCCCAAGGACCTCTGCTAAACCACCAGGTGCGAAGGAACCCACATTCTATCCATTTCTTTTTTCTTTCTTTTCTTCTCTTTTTTTTTTTGAAACAGGGTCTTGCTCTGCATGATCATGGCTCACTGCAGCCTCACTCTCCGAGGCTCAAGCAATTCTCCCACCTCAGCCTCCCCAGTAGCTAGGACTACATCAGGCCTGGCTGATTTCTTTTTACTTTTAGTAGAGTTGGGATTTCACCATATTGCCCAGGCTTGTCTTGACCTCCTGGGGTCAAGTGATCCACCTGCCTTGGCCTCCCAGAGTGCTGGGATTACAGGCATGAGCCACTGCGCCAATGTACGGAACCCACATTCTGTGATGAGAGTTGCCAGCAATTGGGGTAACATTCTTCCAACTCCAGGGCTCTCAGAGAAGCAGTCTTTATTCCCATCACCACCTTCCCCCAGCCTATGTAGATAGACAAGTGGGAGAGGGAGTGTAGGAATTGCTGGGCGAATAATGCAGTTCTGTTCTTCCCATTGTGAGTCTCTTGAGTTCAAGTTGGGGGATCCATTAGAATCACTTATCAAGAATGCAGGATGAGGGTGCCTGCAGGAGGCAGAAATGCTCATATTGTGCCAGGCTGGATGCTGGCTGAGATGTTGCTATTCTAGGTCCCATCTGGTGCTGGGGATATGAGGACGGAGTTTTGGAGAGAGACTGACCTGTATCCATAGGAGTTTATGGGGCTGTGTGGGAATGTGGGGTTGTGCCTGCTTTAGCCATCTGAAGAGAGGAGGCTCAGCCAAGCTGGGAGAAGAAATACTATGAGGTAGTGTGCCTGAGGGGATGGGTCCCCACACCTCAGCTCCCATCAGTCCTCAGAGGTGGGGAAGAAGACCCAAGTCATTTCTGAGACTTTGTACAAGAGGACAGAGTAGGAGGGGCATGGACCTTTGGAGAAGCCAAAAGGGGCCACAGCTGTGCCTCTCAGTGACAAATGGGCTGGGCTTACACCAATAGGACCCTCAGAAAACCACATCTACCATCTTCACAGGCCAAGGCCTCCAGCAGCAGATGACACCACAGTGAACCAGAGCAAGAGCGGACCACTCACAAGAGGTGAGGACCTTTGTGTCCCCCAGCTGTTCCCTCACTACCAGCTCCCAGCCCCATAGGGGCTGGCTTTGAAAAATGAGGGGCAGCAGTTACAGGACTAGGCCTCACCCCCCCCCCACCCTCCCACCCCACCTCACCCCACCCCATGGTTTTCCAGAGAAAAGAGGAAAGAAGGAGCAGAACTATCCTATCCCCTTCCCACTGCAGATTCCATCCTCTCCGAGTCTGGCTCACGAGATGAAGGGAAGAATGTCAAATCAGATGTGAGACTGAGGCTTTAGAATGAAATAAAATAACGTTTAATAATTCAACTGACCAAAAGTTAAAGGAATCTGCCCAAGATACTATAAAGGGATGGAAGCATATAATTTGATAGTGCGTGGCTGAAGGCAGGGATGGGAGAAATAGAAAACTGTTTGACGTTTACATTCTTCTAAATTCAGACTGCTCAATGAACCCTGAACAGAAACCTTAGTTTTTGTAGTAGGTGGTCCCTTTGAACTTGATGGAATGGATCAAATATATTTATAGGCAGACATTCTCAAACTTTGGTGCCTGTATCAGAATCACCCAGAAGGTGCATTAAAACACAGACTGCCAGGCCCCATACCCAGAGTTTCTGATTCAGTAGGTCTCGGGTGGGATGGAGAATTTGTTTTTCAAACAAATTCCCAGGGGATGGAGATGCTGCTGGCCTGGGGACTACAATTTGAGAATCACTGTGGAATAGACTAAAGCATCACTGAAATGTGTATTTAACATAGCCTTGAAAATAGGCCCCTGAGCATCCTAGGTTGCCAATGAAAGTGCTGGTTTTATTTATCTCATCCATCTGCTTCCTCTGGGAGGAATGATGCTTGAGCGTTGTGTTGGTCCTCTAGTGTGTTACAGAACTAACTGAAAATCCCTTTGCCCTACAAATGAGTCTGTTACGCCGCCCAGAATTTTCCCCACACTCACATGGTCTGCTCTTCCCAGGAAGATTAGCTACAACAGCACACCTTTGAGCAGGGCCCAAGGTGCACAGCCAGGGCTGTGTGAGCAGGGCAGAAACATCCTCCTGCTTGCCCCTGTGGAAGCAGGAGCCGCCCTTCCCTCCCGCTCATCCTTGCGCCCCACAGCCATTCCTCCGTGGTCTGTGGGCATTTCCTCCGCCAATGGAGTGACCCTCCCGTGTGGATCCTGATCAGTCCTGTTTGGGTAAAGCTGATCCTATCCAAGGGGTGGATGGGATGGTTCCCAAATCAGGCCAATCAGAGATCCCATTTTCCTGCCTGTGGCCATGTATTCAGGGGTGGGCACCTGGCTAGAATAATTTCTGGAATGTTGCTATAGGTATGTGATGAAGTATGGTTTCTCTAGAAGTGTGAGTTCTAAGGACTGAGGAATCTGGCACTCTGAAGTGTTATGAAGGGAGGGAGTTGGGAGCAAATGAAGATACATGGTGACTTTATTAAGGTCATAGATCTAGCTGCCCCTGAAGCTTATAATTTGGACATCTCTGTTGCATGAGTAAATAAATTCCCCACAGGTTAATTTGGGTTGGATTATTATTCTTGTGACCCAAAGTCTCAATGAATATACTTACTTACCTGCCTTTTTCATATCTCCAAATATATTGACTTTCCTCCACCCCACTGCTCTACCTGTCACTCCAGGCCTGGGTCTCAGTAACAGCCTCCCAATCCTGTGCGGGTCAGGGCCTTTGATTGCTCTGGAGATACATGCCTCCGAGTAATGAATCCCAACTGACTGTTTGCCCAGTCCACTAGACTTTGATGGGGAGGGTAGCCTGGCTTCAGTAAACCATGATTCTTCCTAGTACGTTTCCTGGGGGAGGAAGGCAGCACTGATAAATCGCAATCACAGCCTCATCGTGACTTATAACGTGAAGTCCCGCGGCAAAGAAAAAGTTGTTGTCTGGCGTCCACAGACCTCTAATGCTCATCAGGAAACTCCCAGAGTCTTTAGACTGCACCCCTTTATTGCTCTGGGCCCCATTCTACCTGTAAACCCTGACTGCTGCAGGGAAAATTGCATAAGGATCATTGGTATAAACTAGCACAGTGGGCTGTGTTATCAATACCAGGCATTTCTTACCACTTTCCCTCAATAAGCAAAACATCCCGGTGGCAGGACTGTGACCTGCTCAGTACCTTGACCTTCCTAGTATCTAGGTCTAGCAGACCATCAGTGGGTAGCTTGGGTGGTCCCAGGCCCATGTAGCATTTCAATGTGTTTCCAAAATACATAGATCCACATATTTATGGAAATTGACCTTTAACTGAAGATTTCATAGAAAAGGATTTAAATTGTATGTTGTTCAGTGAAACTTAATAAAATTCTCCTTTAGACAGTGCTGTTCTTTTTCCCAAGTGCCAAACACTGCTGGCAGCCTCATCCCTCCCATGATTGGCCTCTAATACTTCTCTCTCTTGTTCTGAGGCAGTTCTTCAGGTGGGACGCAGGACCAGCATCAGAATTAGCATCACCTGGGACATCGTTAGAAATGTACATTCCTACCTGACAAAAACAAGAAATGGGGAAAGGATTCCCTGTTTAATAAATGGTGCTGGGAAAACTGGCTAGCCATAAGTAGAAAGCTGAAACTGGATCCCTTCCTTACGCCTTATACAAAAATTAATTCAAGATGGATTAGAGACTTAAATGTTAGACCTAAAACCACAAAAACCCTAGAAGAAAACCTAGATAATACCATTCAGTACATAGGCATGGGCAAGGACTTCATGTCTAAAACACCAAAAGCAACGGCAACAAAAGCCAGAATTGACAAATGGGATCTAATTAAACTAAAGAGCTTCTGCACAGCAAAAGAAACTACCATCAGAGTGAAGAGGCAGCCTACAGAATGGGAGAAAATTTTTGTAATCTACTCATCTGACAAAGGGCTGATATCCAGAATCTACAAAGAATTCAGACAAATTTACAAGAAAAAAACAACCCCATCAAAAAGTGGGCAAAGGATATGAACATATACTTCTCCAAAGAAGACATTCATACAGCCAACAGACACATGAAAAAATGCTTATCATCACTGGCCATCAGAGAAATGCAAATCAAAACCACAATGAGATGCCATCTCACACCAGTTAGAATGGCGATCATTAAAAAGTCAGGAAACAATAGGTGCTGGAGAGGATGTGGAGAAATAGGAACACTTTTACACTGTTGGTGGGACTGTAAACTAGTTCAACCATTGTGAAAGACAGTGTGGTGATTCCTGAAGGATCTAGAACTAGAAATACCACTTGACCCAGCCATCCCATTACTGGATATATACCCAAAGGATTATAAATCATGCTGCTATAAAGACACATGCACACGTATGTTTATTGCGGCACTATTCACAATAGCAAAGACTTGGAACCAACCCAAATGTCCATCACTGACAGATTGGATTAAGCAAATGAGGCTTATATACACCATGGCATACTATGCAGCCATAAAAAAGGATGAGTTCATGTCCTTTGTAGGGACATGGATGCAGCTGGAAACCATCATTCTCAGCAAACTATCGCAAGAACAGAAAACCAAGCACCGCATGTTCTCACTCATAGGTGGGAATTGAACAATGAGAACACTTGGACACAGGAAGGGGAACATCACACACCGGGGCCTGTTGGATGGGGGGAGGGATAGCATTAGGAGATATACCTAATGTAAATGACGAGTTAATGGGTGCAGCACGCCAACATGGCACATGTATACATATGTAACAAACCTGCATGTTGTGCACACGTACCCTAGAACACAAAGTATAATTAAAAAATGTGGAGGGCAAAAAAACATGCACGTTCCTGGGCCCCACTGTAGGCCTATTTAATCAGGAACTCTAGAGTGGGGGCCACAATCTGTATTTTAAAAAGCTCTTCAGCGGATTCTGATGCACACTCAAATTTGAGAACCAGTGACCTAATTGGTTTAGCTCCTGACTTACTTTACACACCACACGCAGAAACACAGAAGACCCGAAGAAGCAAAGAGGGGACTACCTATTGCTCCTCAAGCAAGCTCCTTGGGGGGTCTTGATCCTTGCCCCAGATCATATATGAGTGGTGTCAGCCCATAAGACAGGCAATTTTTCTACTAAGGTGCTAAAGGTCTCTTCATACTGTCACACTGATGATTCTGGACAGAGGACAGGCTGGTCCCTCTGGTCTTTGTTCCAGAGCCTCGGAGGACATTAGAATATCTGATGGTGGGGACAGGGTAGGGCCCACACCACCAGACAAAGCAGAATGAAGTGGAATAGAAAGGTCTCCAAGGGAAGAAACAAATGCATTTAAAACCCAAGGCTGGGCATGGTGGCTCACGCCTGTAATCCCAACACTTTGGGAGACGGAGGCATGGGGATCACTTGAAGTCAGGAGTTCAAGACCAGCCTGGCCAACATGGAGAAACCCTGTCTCTACTATATAAAAATTAGCAGAGTGCGGTGGCACATGCCTGTAATCCCAGCTACTAGGGAGGCTGAGATAGGAGAATCACTCGAACCTAGAGGCGGAGATTGCAGTGAGCCAGGATCATCCTACTCCACTCCAGCCTGGGTGACAGAGTGAGACTCTATCTTTAAAAAAAAAAAAAAGAAGTGAACAAATGCATTTAAAACCCATTCCTCCCAGCAACCCGCATGGATTATAAAGCCACGTTTATCTTTCAAAGTAAATAGCAATCAGTCCCAAGCAGCAAGGAGACTCAAATAATGGCCAACATGTGTTGATATTGACAGTGACCCATAAATCTTCATTTCTTTGGCAGAGAATGTTGGGTGGCATTTTAATTCCAAGCCATCGAATGAGGAGAGAGATGCACCTCTGTTGTGGATCTTAGCAGAGCATCCTTGAAAATACAACCCAAGGAGCGTAGAGTTTAGCCCTAATCAATGGCCGCCAACATGCTTCATAACACTCCATTACCCAGATGGGGTGTGTGGCGGCTGAAGCATGGAGCAGCTGAGCCTGGGGTGCTCGCAGACAGGAATCTGAGCAGCCATCTAGGAAGGACAAAGGGCCCTTGGAGCTCCCCGGGCATGACTAATTGTTCCCTTCTCCCCTAGGCTCCCATCTCTGTTTGAGCCCCCACTGCCCCTTGTGTGCACCCAGCACTTTCCAGCCTGCCAAGCCCTCTTCCAAAGTCTCTCCTGCTTCTCTTCTCAGCGGTTTTCTCATCATGTGTGGCCGGTCCCAAGCCTGATTTTTGTCCTTTAGGGGAGATAAACCTTTCTCCCACTTGTCAGTTTTGTGTCTGAGAGTGCAGATTACTGTTCTGTCCCCACTCTCTGTTCTGTCATTTGAAAAGGTATTTTAGTCACCGTTAGTTACTACTTGCCGTGCTGCTGAGTACTTTTGCATATATTTCACTGAGTCCATATTAGCTGTGTGATGTTGAGCCAGTCATCTGGCCTTTTTAAGCCTGTTTTCCCATTTTTAAAATGGGGCGACAATACTAGCATTTTCCTTTGAGGGTTGCTGGGGGTTAAGTGGAATCTTCCAGGGAAGCTCCGAGCCAGGCCTGGCATATGGTAAAGGCCCACTTAGGCCCGCTGGCCTCTGCCAGTGCTGAGTGGGGTGTTCTCCTTCACACCCTGTGAGCCTGAGCCAGCCACGCTGCAGGACACCTGTGGTCTGTTTTAGGTCTCCTCCCCAGGGAGGGAGTGCATCTTACTTACCTTTGCCTCCCTAGCCCTGAGCACAGGTTTGATGCAGAGTATGTGCTTGATAAATGCGTGTGAAGTTAGGAAGGAAAGGAGGAAGACTGTAGGTGAGCCCCAGAAAGCCCCAGTCCTGAGTGGCTGGGGGACCCTCATGAGGACATAACACATGCCTTCACCTGGCTTGATGGGAAAACTGCAAGAAATGCCTTGGAAACTGCTTAGAAACCTTTTGGCAGACGGGAAGGGACTTGAAGAGCTCCCAACCCTAGTCCAGGTGAGAGGAGAGTGATTTATCCAAAGTCACAGAGTCTTTTGGTGACAACATTTGGGCCCTAATTTATGGCTGAAGTTTGCTAGCATGGGCAGTATTTGATACCATGTTAGGAACTTGTTACAAAGGGCTTGAGCATCAGCAGGAATATACATGACTAGAAACAGCCAGAAGACCCTAGGGGAGGCAGCTAGGAGTAACTTTTTAGGTACCCCTTCTCCTTTCTGGTGGTTACTAGAAGCCTCTGGCTTGCCACCACTCCCACCCTTTCCCCATGGCCACTGCCAGTTCTGCTTCAAGGTCCAGGCCTGAGCTAGGTCGTTCTCTCCCCCGCCCTTTCTCCATCAGGTCTGGGGACTTGACGGGAAGTGCTTCAGATTAAGTGTTAGGTGCATGCAGAACAACACTGGCCTCATTTCAAACCTCATTGCATTCTTTTACTGGTGGGGAACATGACAATTAGGCTGTCTCGGTCCCAGTTTCCTCATATGTAAAGTGAGAATAACAATGTATACTTTATAGATTATAGGTTATTGTAAGAATTCAACCAACTTAAGCAAAACGCTAGATGAAGTATAAAGGGCCATCCAGTTGGATTTGAGTCAAAGGCCTGTGTCTTATTCTTCTTTGTATTTCTTCCCATTTCCTTGTTCCTCTGATGCTAGAACACTGCCTTATATTTAGCCATAGGTGCTAATTACCAGTTCACTGAAGAAATGAGAAGTTATTTTTGTGACCTTTAGAACTTCGCTTCCCAAAGTGTAATTCAGGGACCAGTGGCACTGTTGTCACCCAGACCACTTGTTAGAAATTCAGGATCTCGGAGCCCATCCGAAATCTACTTTTAAAAAAACATTCATTGTTTTTTTGTATCAAGCTCCCCAGATGATTTACAGGCACTTGAAATTTTGAGAAGCTCTGCTCTGGAAAGCACCATTTGAAGCTGGGAGAACTGAAAACTCTCATTGAGGTCCTGAGCATCATGGTGAAGTGATACGTGCAAGAAAGTGACGCAAACATGATATGCATGCCCCTCTTCTCACTCCTGCTGGTCTGGAAGTGGTTTTCTGGTTCCACAGAAACTCACAAGACTTGGAATCACTTCTGTAAGACCTATAATGGGAACAGAGCCAGCTTCTCATGTACATATGTGTTTTCCAGAGGAGACTTGTGGTCTGGAGGGCAGCTCTCCCTCTCAGTCGATATCTGGTCCTCTCACAGATATCGAGTGCAGACTAGTCAAGAGCCCAAGCGATTTCAGAGCCCAAGTGGTCACTTCTAGATGGGGAAGTAGGGCAGGGCCTGAGCTAGGTCTCCTGGGCCTCTGGGATGCTTTCCATTAGCTCTGACAGGGGTACAGAATTTGTCAGATGAAATTACTTAAAACTCATTTACTTTTTTTTTTTGAGATGGAGTCTTGCTCTGTTGCCCAGGCTGGGTGTAGTGGCGCAGTCTCGGTTCACTGCAACCTCCACCTCCTAGGTTCGAGCGATTCTCCTGCCTCAGCCTCCCGAGTAGCTGGGAGTACCGGCATGCACCACCACACCTGGCTAATTTTTGTCTATTTAGTAGAGAAGGGGTTTCACCATATTGGCCAGGCTGGTCTTGAACTCCTAACGTCAAGTGATCTGCCTGCTTCTGGCTCCCAAAGTGCTGGGGTTATAGGCATAAGCCACTGCATCTGGCCAAAACTCACTTTTTAAAGGTGTATGTTGCTTAGCCCTCTGATGAAGATTCAAACATGCAACCGTCATTTGCCACGTGCCTGCTCCATGCCAGGTGTGTGTGGGTTCTGGGGAAACAACAGTAGCTGAGCTAAGACTGGCCGCTGCACTTGGGGTGCTTATCCTCCAGCAGGGAGAGAGGTGTGTAAGCAGACAGCTGGGTGCAAGGAGCCAGCGCCATGGGAGAGAGGTCCGCAAGGGGCCATGGGACAGTGGGCAGCACAGATGACTGTGAGCATTGGCACCAAGCAACCGACATGCTCACAGCCTCAGACACTGGGGAGACATGGCAGAGGCCCAGCAAACAGGGCAACAGGAGGATCTTGAGTGGATCTCTGTCTGAAAAACTCTATAAACAACTATCTTGGGACAATTGGGGAAACTGGAGTAAGGTGTGGATATTGGATAGTATAAAATTATTTTTAATTTTCTGAGGTGTGGTGATGGTACTGGGGCTATATAGGAGAATGTCCTTAGTAAGAGGCATTAATTCCAGCTACTCAGGAGGCTGAGGCATGACAGTCGCTTGAACCCTGGAGGTGGAGGTTTCAGGGAGCCAGATCATGCCACTGTACTCCAGTGTGGGTGACAGAGTGAGACTCCATCTCAAAAAAAAAAAGGAAATACTAGCATATAAATATTTAGAATTGAAGTATCATGATGTCCACAACTTTCATATGGGATATATATGTGTGTGTCTTTCTCTCTTCCTTCCCCGTCTTGTCTGAACTGATTTTACACGTCACACACATATAAATATGCACATAGAGATAAAGCAAATATACCAAAATGCAAACAGTTATTGAGTCTATCTGGAGGGAATATGGAAATTCATTGTATCATCCTTTAGACTTCTTTCTGTAGTTGAACACTTTTGTAATAAAAAGTAGAGAAAAACACTGGGAGTAGTACATGAATCCGGTGAGTATTATATGACTAGTAAATAGATGCCTACACATGTTAGTTTCGTGACCAGCAACGGATAGTTTCAAAGTGCATTCACTTACGTGGTTTCATTTCACCCTCAGAACAGCCCAATGGGGTCTCTATAATAGTAATCTCTTTACTAATGACTGACCCAGGTCTGCAGGCCTTGAGTGATTTGTTCAAGGCCACGTGCTGGGAAGTGATGGAGCTGGGACTCAGGCCCAGGCCTTTCGACTCCAAATCTGGGTCTCTTTTCCTACCCAGAGTCTCAGGGACCCGTGGTTTATTTCCCCTGTTCCAGGAGCCCCTGTTTATGCCAGGATCTTGTAGCCCAGACATGAACAGGAGCCCAGGAGTTTATCCTCCCAGCCCCAGCTCTGTCCTCAGGCACCAGCCATCATCCCACCTTTCTATTTGGGCTTGATGGGGTGAAGGAAGGGAGGCAGGCACATGATGAGAAAGTGGCCGCCGGCCTTGACCCTTTCCCCTCTTCTGAGGTCTGGGCGAGTCTAGGCAACCCCTTGGCTAAAGCCAGCCTGTATGGGAGAAACACCTCTCAAAGTCAGAGGGAGCAGGTTTGGGGTCCACACTGAGCACATCCACGCAGAGTTGATGTGCCGAGCCGGAAGGTGAGTTTTGTTACTCACTCGCACATGAGCCAGCTAAACGGCGACTTCTTGGTCTCCTGCCAGTTATTGCTTATGCTGCCAGAAAGTCCCAGTCACTCTGTTGAAGAGGGCAGATGCCCCTCCCCAGCCCAGGCTCCCTGAGCCCCCACTCCCTCTCCCACTCCGCTAGCGGCTGGCCAGCAGGCTCCTGTGTGTCTCAGCAGGGCTGCTGCTTCCTGTACCCTCTCAGCACACGAGCCCTGTTTGGGCCTGGTGTGGACTTACTACTCACTTTCCAATCTCCTGTGTATTTGTAAGCCTCTTTTCTAACTCGGAAGCCTCCCGGAGAGTTGCGGAAGCTCAAATAGAACAAAGAGATTTGCAGTGTCCCCTGTATTCCCAGTGCCAAGCCCAGGACCTGGGTCACAGCAGGGCCTAGAAAAGTGTTTGCTGGGTGTTATGGGCTGAATTTTGTGTTACCTCAGATTCACACATTGAAGTTGTAACCCTCAGGACCTCAGAACCTGACTGCTTTTGGAGCCAGAGTCTTCAAAGAGGTGATTCAGGTGAAATAAGGTCACTGGGGTGGGCCTTAATCCAATATGACTGGGGTCTTTATAAAAAGAGGAGATTGGACACAGAAACGTAGAAGACTCTGTGCACACAGAAGAGACGCAGCCATCAGAAGACAAGGAGACAGACCTCAGAAGAAACCCACCCTGCTGACCCCTTGACCTCGGACTTCTCGCTTCCAGAACTGTGAGAAAATACATTTCTGTTGAGGCCCCCCAGTCTGTGGTCCTTTGTCGTGGCAGTCCTGGCAGACTGCTAGACTGTGTGAATGTTGAGTGACCATGTTGGGGTCCCAGCACAAGGCCTGGCACAGAGCTGGTGTGTGGCGAAATCTCTGACATCCAGAAACCACCCTCTGACTATGGAGAGCCAAATGACAACTGGTGGTTTTGTTATCTCCCAGGAATGAGTGGATAGGCTCACTCACGAGTGCCTTCTTGCAGTTCTTCCTGCTTTAACACCTTTCCGATCATTAACCTCAGGAAGGGGAGTCCCTGTATGTGGCACAAAGGTGGGGGCCAGGGCATGCACAATAATACACCAAGAGTGCCTAACTGCGGAATAATTCCTAGACTTGTGTCGCAGGCAGGAAGGAGATTGTCAGGCCTCTGAACCCAAGCTAAGCCATCATATCCCCTGTGACCTGCATGTATATATCCAGACGGCCTGAAGCAAACGAAGATCCACAAAAGAAGTGAAAATAGCCTTAACTGATGACATTCCACCATTGCAATTTGTTTCTGCCCCACCCTAACTGATCCATGTACTTTGTAATCTCCCCTTCCCTTAAGAAGGTTCTTTGTAATTCTCCCCACCCTTGAGAATGTACTTTGTGAGATCCACCCACTGCCTGCAAAACATGGCTCCTAACTCCCCCGCCTATCCCAAAACCTATAAGAACTAATGATAATCCACCACCCTTTGCTGACTCCTTTTTTGGACTCAGTCCGCCTGCACCCGGGTGAAATAAACAGCCATGTTGCTCACACAAAGCCGGCTTGGTGGTCTCTTCCCACGGACGCGTGAGACAGAAATTTGCGTGAAAGGAGCTTTCTCAGGTGTTGTCTTGATATTACCAAGCCACCGAGGAGCCATGGAGAGTCCTCTTCAGCTCATAAAAACGACCTGGAAGCTAGAGGATTCTTGGATGGAGGAAAAAGCTTCAGCTCTTTCGAAATATCCCTGGTGACCTTAAAAGTAGCTCAGAATTTCCAGGCTTGACATCACAGGGTTGTGCCTTTCTCTGGGCTGCCTGGGCTTGTGCTCACATCTGTGTTTCTGGGCTTGACTTTGGGTAGCCGGGGCAGTGACAGAGGCTGAGACGTGAGGGGTCCAGGGCTTTGTCCAGAGATTTTTCCCCTTGGGCCACTGAGGCTGCTCCTGCCCATCACTCCCAGTTGTGTAAGGTGAGCAGAAACTTATGATAAAAAGTGGCCAGACCCAGAGGTTCAGAGTATGTCCCAGGCTCCCCTATCCAAAATGGGATACCTCGGCAAGGCACGGTGGCTCATGCCTGTAATCCCAGCACTTTGGGAGGCCGAGGCGGGCGGATCACTTGAGGCAGGAGTTCAAGACCAGCCTGGCCAACATGGAGAAACCCCGACTATATCAAAAACACAAAAATTAGCTGGACATGGCAGTGCACGCCTGTAATCCCAGCTACTTGGGAAGCTGAGGCAGGAGAATTGCTTGAACCCTGGAAGCGGGAATTGCTGTAAGCTGAGATCACACCACTGCACTCCAGCCTGGGCAACAGAGCGAGACTCAAAAAAGCCAAACACAATCCCCAAAACCAAATGAGATCTCTTTGAAGACTAAGATACCCATGTGGGCTCTCAGAGGGACTCCAGAACCTCTAGAAGTAAGCATCAGTGAGAATCACAGGACCTTGGGAGGCTGCTTCTTCCTCTTTGCCCTTCAGGCAAGCCCACATTTCAGCGACACCAGAGAGATTATTAGCTGAGTGGTCTAAGGAGAGTTTCTTCAACACTCTTAGCCAAATTTCCCCATCTGTAAAGTGAGGTAATACCTATCTCACAGGGTGTTTTTGTGGATTAATTGACATAAATAGGCAAAGAACTTGGCACATTGAAACATTCTTAAAAGTAGTGGTTTCTATTTTTCTATACATCTTAGCTCAATTCAAGAAGTGTAAGAATTTTCTTCCAAACAGCCATCAGATATCCCTTTTCATTGTCAGCACTCGATCAAACACTGCTGCATGTCTGGCACTGAATAAGACAGTACTGGGCAAGAAATGGCAAGAGCTGGGCAATTGATTGCTTGAGCTGTTCTTACAGAATCCCATCTTTGTTCTTCTGGTGTCTGGGAAACTTTGCGTTGCTTGAGGCAAATGAGTCAAGGTTCGGTCAGGGTAAAAGGTCACATGCTTAAAAGGGATAGAATTTTGTTTCCACATTTCTCTTTCCTGATAACATTTAAATAGCTGATACCAGGGGAGGTCATCACTGCAGATCTCCTGGCACCACGATGACCGTTATAATCAGTCCCGTTTGCACCCAGAATGTCAGTGTGGAAGGGACGCTATTACTCCTGGGATCAGAGGTAAGGAGGTAAAAGGCGTCACCCAAAGCTGTGCAGCTAGGGCATAGGTATTAAGAGACCTTAAAGGCATTCCCCAAGTTCCTTTGGGAGAGACAACACAAAAACACAACACAACAACAAAAACCAGATCTGCCATCAGCCAGACCATAATCCTCACAAGTGAATGGAGACAATGCCCACAGAATAGAAACATGTGCAGCACAGACCCTCCACATCTGTGTTTGCATCAAGACAGGGAGGAGGCCACTCCAAAATCCAAAAACATCACTAAACATTTCCCTCTTCTGACTAACAGGAGTGACTTGCGCTCCTGTATCAATGCCAGCTCAGCCCTGTTTTCATCTTCCCATCTGCTAGATCATTTATTGATTACATTAAATAATAATTAGTGATAATTAACTATGAGATTATTATGATGCGAAATCATTGAATTGGCCTCCTTTTTTGACAGAATCCAATCCAGAATTCCCCTTGCTTTCCAACCCTTCCTTAGAGTCATCCAGCACAAGCCCAAGTCTGGAGTGAGCTCTCCCTTGCTGCAGTAAACCACAGAAACTAACTTGCAATTGATGTCAGCTGTGTTCCCCATGGTCCGCCGATAGTGAATGTTTAAGTCTCTAAAACGGGAATAAGAATTCCTACCCAATATTCTTTACAGGGCTATTGCAAGAATCAAGTGATATAATGCAGGTGGGAATGAATTTTTAAAGTTGAAATTGCTATAAGTCTGTAAGAGAGTATGACGTGGAATTTCCAAATGGCTCTCTTTTCAGACATAGAATAAGGTATTTTTAAGATGGAAGATTCATATTAAGCTTCGGTTATGTGCTCCTGCTTCAGTTTTCATGGGTGTTAATCTTTTCCATGATTTAGTGTTAAGTATAGCAATTCATAAGAAAACTTCAAAGAGACTTGCCCGAGGTTGAGGCCTGCCTTGGAGGAAGAGCTGAGTGTATGTGGGTGCAGGGCCAGGTGAGTTTGCAAAACTGGTCCCTGCTGGGCCCCACCCATGCCCTTGCCTGCTGGGAACCTTGCTCTCTATCAGGGAGTGGTCAGAGTTTTAGCCAGCCTGAGATAAGGCTATCAACCCGTCTGGAAAAGGCAGCCTTTTTAAAACACCGCCCTCATCAGTGGTCTGCCCTGCCTCCAGGAGAAGGACAACATTTCTGAGGATGGCTCTTGCGGTCCTTCCCTCTGGCCACTTCTTTTTATGTAGCCCATCCAGGGCCTCCCCCAAATCTCAAGAATTCCTAGCTTCCCTCTCCCTTTTCCAGTCTCCGAGTCAAGCAAGGCTGGTTCATGCTTTTTCCCTCTGCTTACAAGGTCCTTCCACTTCTTGAAGGAAACTTCAAGATTCAACTCAGATATCACCTCCTCTGTAAAGGCGTCTCAGCTAACCTCTTCTGCCTCAGGGCTCTTGTAACATTTTGTACACAATGGTATTTACAAACTAATTGCATTGTGTTGAAATTACACCCCTCTCCCAACCTCCCTACCCCACATAATCCCATAAGGGGCTAGAGACCCTGGCATAGTGGGAAGTCCTTGGTGAATGGATGCACACTTTTTCATTTTTGTATCCTCAGGGATACACTTTCCTGCTGACGATGGGGCCTGGTACACAGCGGACAGTTTAATAAATGCTGTCACAGCTGCTGTTGATCGTGTTATGTTTCAGTATAAAGCAGTTTATTTTCTTACCACTTTGGCTTCTCTTGGGACAAGGAAGCTGGAACATTTGTCACTGGAAAGTTTTTGGCAGTCATGGAAAGGCCAGTCCTAGTCAATGGATAACCCATAGGCTCTGCCTAGCTTTGATAACGCCCCACTCATAGGAAAAGAATTTTCTTGATCGTATTTTCAGGCCTGCCAAGGAGCAGCTCAGGGTGGATGGTTAATTAGCTTTTGCAGTGATTATTTTTCTACCAATTACAAGTAGTGCTCGGCTTGGGACTTTTTCTTCATTTCGAGGACTGCTTTCTTTTTAGCATGTAGATATTTTATTTTGGATGAATACATTTTCACAAATATCTTGGGGTTTTAAATATTATTGGGGTTGTAGCTACTGGGGAAGAGGTCAGTATCTGGGAGCAATAGATGTTGATTCTCACCCCTTCACCCCTCGAGAATTAGAAATGAAGTGAAGTTTGCCCGGTAGCCTCGTGTTGTTTCTGTCGGAAGCACCCTAGCCTGGAAGTCAGTAACCTAGGTTCAAGTCTTGGTTTTTCTGTTTTTTTTCTAGTGTTTCTCTGTGGTCCCCACACCAGCAGCAGCATTTGGGAACTGATGAGAAACGCAAATATCCAAGTCTACCCCAGGCTCACTGAATTAGCAACTCTGTAGTTAGGGCCCCAGAATCTTATTTTAATAAGCCCTGGCCCGGGGCAGTGGCTCATGCCTGTAATCCCAGTACTTTGGGAGGCTGAGGAGGGCAGATCACGAGGTCAAGAGTTCGAGACCAGCTGGCCAACACGGTGAAACCCTGTCTCTACAAAAAATACAAAAAATAACCAGGTATGGTGGCGTGCACCTATAATCCCGGTTACTTTGGAGGCTGAGGCAGGAGAATTGCTTGAACCTGGGATGCGGAGGTTGCAGCGAGCTGAGATCACGCCACTGCACTCCAGCCTGGGCGATAGAGCAAGACTCTGTCTCGGGAAAAGCAAACAAATAGAAAAACAGCCTTTTAGGTGCTTCGATGCCCACTGCAGTTCCAGGACCACTGATCTAGTCAAACCCCTTTATTTTATCATTTCGTAGTAACTTTATTTTCTGATTATTTAAATCATGAAAGTCAATATACCATATACATGCTATAACATTATATAAAGAGGGGAAGATACAAAAGTTTAGATACAAACTCAATGGATGTATAAACATTTTCATGCATTTTCTTCCAGCATTTTTTCTCAAACACACGTATTTTCACACAGTTGTAATCACAGGACACACACAATGAGGCCTGCTTTTCGTGTTGAAACATAAACACTACTCAGCGTCGCCACCTACACATCTTCCTAAGAACTATTTTTAAGGGCCACTGACAGTCCACTGGAAAGCCGTGCCAGAACTGACTTCACCAGGCCCTGAATATGAACCTGCACGTGTGGAGGTGAAAATGCTGTAGATAAACAGGCTTCCATTTGCATTCCATGCATTTCTTTCTCTTCACTTTTTCCCCATGCCTCTCCACTCCTAGCCAAGCCCCACTGGGGAAAAAATGAAATGAGGAATGCTGGAAATAGAGCCCTAAGTGGGGAGGAAAGGGAAGTTAGCCCACAGCCCCATCTTCCAGTCACCCAGAAGCTCCATTCTCCTGAGCCAGAAACCCTCTCCTAGAACCCGGAAGCAGCTGAGATGTCACTGCGCTACTTTGTGACCATGTTTAGGAATAGCACCTTCTGTGGGAAAGCCAGGTGGGCGCCCTGACTCCTCCAAGGCTGGAGTGACTGGACTTGGTCTCTCGCCCCAAGTAGGTACCTGAATGTAAGACCCGACTGCCTTTCTTACTGCGGCTCCTCCACCTGCTGCGGGACAGACTAGGCTTGGCCCCCTTGTTCTAGGTATCACCTTAGGGCTGAAGTCCAGCCTGCTGGGCAGGGATCTGGAGGGTCCTATTGGCCCCTAGTCAGTCCTTTTCCCTGGTGGGCTGGACCCCAATTCCCGGGTGAGAGCACCTGGCTCAAAACTGGTCACCCTCCTGGGGGCCAGCACACAGCACCTTCCTGGATGTGAGAATCGCTGTGACCTCTGTTCTGCGTGGAGCCCGTGGCTGTCAGGGACACCCAGGCTGAGGCCGGGGTGGTGACATTCCCCTCATGATGAAATGGGGACTGTTCTGCCCTGTCTCCGGGCCCAGCCTCTCTCTGCCTCTCTCCCTGCTGTGCCACCTGCAATAACCCAGCATGCCCACAGCACTGTGGCAACTGATGTGGAGAGGAGGGCAGGGGGAGGGCCATCATGGGAAGCCAGGTACTGGATTCTCTTGGCTTTTGGCTGCACACTTATTTGGTGATTCATGTTTTCGGGTCAGCTTACAGACCCCATGCATTCAACCGTCAGTCCTGTAGTTTCCTCTCCAGCTCAGAATGAAAGAATACGGGTTCCAGTCCTGGGTCCCTGTGAGAGGCAAGCAGAGTGGAGGACAGGCTGCTGTCCCCCGCCTCTCCAGGGTGGGCCTTTCAGCAGGACCACAGACCTGCTCAGCTGTAGAGCTAGGAAGGCTGGCCGTGGATGGGAGGGTCTCTTGCACGGGAAAGATAGAATTTCCCGGGAATGCTGGGGGCTGGCCCTCTGCTGATTCCAGAACTATGTGCACTCTTGGAAGAATGACTTTCATCTCTGGACTGTATCTCAAATATTAGTCATGGGTGACATTCTGTGTAACTGTGGAGGCCTGTCAGAAATCTGACACACCCTGCTGGGGTAGTGATTTTGAGTGTGGCTGAACCTGCAAAGTTGGGTGCGGGTGGCAGGTCGGAAGGATAGTGGAAAATCCCTTTCTCAGGGTTCGTCTTGGGATGACCAATGCAACTGTAGCTGATGAGGGCCTTTTTATTTTATTTTTCTTGTACATTTAAGTACTTAAAATCCTCCAAAGCCTCAAAACCCTTTATATATCTTTAAATACACTTAGAATCTCTGACAATATACAGCACGTGTCTACAGTTTTTTCATAATTATGATTCAACATGTAGATTCTTTAGTCCTGTTATTTTTCCCTACATTATTGCATACACACTTTGCTTATCCTTGTTTTTCAAAGCTGCAAGACCAGTTGTTACTGAACTTTTTCAGAGGTCACAGATCCCTTTGATAATTTGCTGAAAGTTATGACCCCTGTCCCCACTCAAAATGCACATACACAGAGCCTTGGGCGCCATCTCAGGAGGCTGTGGACTCTTGGAAACCATCCCCTGCGCTAAGATCGCTGGTGTTAAACCGTGAGTGCCTAGGGGCCAGCAATACGCTTTTATTTCTGAACTTCATCATTATTGCCCCCAAAAGTTTCTGTGCCTTTTAGTAGTAGGTATTCAAAGCAATGCCTGTTTGAAGTTGGACTTAGCAATAGCTGGAGTCCCCGACTTCAATGGTTTGTGCTTGGGCATTCAACTTGTTTCCAGTCTGTTGCAGTTTAACCAGTGTTGCTATCAACACCGTTCTATGGGATTTTTTTTTCTTTTTCTTTCTAGATGGTCTATTTTTTGAAAGGTATTTTTGGGCTTGAAAAGCACATGTATCAGCTGTGTACCTCTGCTGTTGTACAAGGAAAGCCTCATTCTCTTCTGTCCGGATACTATCATCCTTCAACACCCTACTCAAATGCCACCTCCTCCTAGAAGACTTCTTCCCTCCACTTGGAGGTAAACTCTGCCTCTCTACTCATTCCTCTCTCATGTTCTCATCGCATGCCATGTTCTAGCTGATAACATTTACATACATTACTCAGTGGTATACCTCATGTACTTGACACATAGAACAGATCATTTTAATGACGCTCTGCTCTGTAAGACAAAAGCATTTTCAGTAATATTTATGTAAAAATCAGCAATCATCACGACTTTCTCGGTTTGTTCTTCAGTTACAAAGCAGTGAACAATTTTTAAAAAGACAAATATATTTTAACTTTAAGATATTCAAATACAGTAAAAATATTTTGTGTATGAGTCCAAATTTTTACTTACCAAACAAGATGTTACACCTCATTGTTCACAATCTGTTTTATTGCTTTAAATTTTAAACACATATGAGAAGCTTAAAGGGGTCACCTAGGATGACAAAATTGAAGTAATTCAAGTTCTGGGTTTTTGTTTGTATAACCACTACGCTGTCACTTTTTATTTCGAATCTACTGTTTACATGCAGGAGCAAGTAATAAGTGCCACTGAGGTTGGAGACATAAGGACGTCAAAGGATCTGAACCATTGCACACTTACCCTTGCAACAAGAACATGCCCCTGAATTTGTGCATGTTGGGGCCAAGTGCATAACTGGGAGTTCTCCAAATTAATGTCAATGTAGAACACAATATTTATGAAAGGATAAATAATAAAAATGTGGGCCGGGCGC
>NW_012115043.1:13314670-13319551 GCF_000951035.1 Colobus angolensis palliatus
CACGCCTGGCTAATGTTTTGTATTTTTAGTAGAGATGATGTTTTACCATGTTGGCCAGGCTGGTTTCAAGCTTCTAACCTCAGGTGATCCACCCACCTCGGCCTCCCAAAGTGCAGGGATTATAGGCGTGAACCACGGCGCCCGGCAGACATTCTTTAGAATTCTGATAATGACAGGCAGATCAGCTTTTGGTTATATTTGTATTTAAATTCTCCGCGGACAGTTGCTCTTTTATTGCTGGCACATCCTCCCTCCACCCAGTCCCATGGCCCCCTATTCCCTCCCCACCCCACTCCTATCCCATTTAGCTGTAAATTCCTGCAAGGCAGGGTTGGCTGTGCAGCCCCCCGCTGTACCGTGCCCACTGCACAAACACAGCAGTTTGCAGGCCAAGGCCCCGGGGAGATCGCCTTAGGATATCCTCCCTTTTCCTCTATGGGAGGCCAGATTTTCTTCCTACATTTCAAACAAAGCAACACATCACAACAGACTGAGTACAGAAACAGGTAAGAGAATCCAGCTGTCTTGTGAAGCCAGATATTAGAGAAATTTGCAACATTTCTTTGTAAAACAATGTCACTCTTCTGCCCCATTTAAAATTATTTGGAAAATACAAGTTATTTTTCATAAAATTACATTTTATGTGTTAACATGCAAGGGTTTACTATTATTTTTAAAAGCGTTAACAGATTTTAAAGATTTCTCAGTTTTCATTTCTAATGAAATAAATATTGATGTCTCACATAATAAACACTGTTTGGGGTCCTCAGTGCTTTTTAAGAGAGGAAAGGTGTGTGAACAGAGTGTGTGAGTTGTACTCAGGCTCTGCCTTACGTATGGCAGGCGCTCATGTATGCTTGTGACATTCATGAGGGACTGACTAAATTGATGGCTTTCAGCTGCTCCTAGGATTTGGAAGCTGAGGCTGAGGTGGAGGGGAGGGAGAAGGCGCCTGTTGATAGTGGGCCAAGTACCTGAAAGTGGGGTTTGCCAGGGTCTAGGAGCAGCAGTTGCTCTTTGGAGCAGGGTTGGCTCTCATGGCAACAGTGGCTGGGGAACCTGGGTCTCAGGCAGTGGGGGCTGGGCATAAGTGTGATGTGCCATGGGGGCTTCAAGCAGCTCACTCTGTCCAGTCCCCCTTAGTGCTGAAGGTAAAGAATAACTGTCTGAATCTGCCTCTCTGTGAGAGGAACGGAGCAGAATGCTTTTCTAGAAACCTCTGGCTGTCAAATCACTGGGTGTGGGCTTGACAGAGAGCACTGCGGCCTCAGTAGACAGATTAAGGCTGCGGGTACCTCTCCCTGCTCTGCCCTGACCAGCTATGCGACCGCCGGCGAGGCACTTAACTGCCAGCTTACTCAACCATATGGTGAGGATGAGATAAAAATGTCCGTGGAGTGCCTGGCACATGCTGGGTGCACAGCACATTAGTGACTCCATTAGTAAGATGTCATTAATAATAAATACTCAAAAGAAGTAGGCTGGGAGGAGGGGCTAAAGAGCAAGTGTCCTTGGGGGAGTACTTCCTGGTGTTCGATGAGTGACAGTTGAAGCTTGGCGTAGATCATGGTTTCTCAGCCTCTGCACTAATAACATTTTGGGGCAGATAATTCACTGTTGTGAGGGCTGTCCTGTGCATTGTAGGATGTGAAGCAGCATCCCTGGCCTCTACCCACTAGATGCTGGGAGGGAAGCACTCTCTCCCTGGTCTTAACAACCAAAAGTGTCTCCAGACATTGCCAAGTGTCCCCTGGAGGGCAAGATTGCCACTGTTGAGAACCATTGGTGTAGAAATGCGCCTGACAAGGGCTCCACCACAGGACACTGGCTTTCCTGCAGTTTCCCCAGAAAGATATCACACCAGCCACATGCACACAGATTGGGTTCACTCATTGCAGAAAGAATTCTGCCAAGAGATTCTGCTTCCAAGAGAACAAGAGGCCTCCTGACTTGCATCCTCTTTCCTGAGGAACCCTCTTGCTAATAGTGGTCACTTCCCTCAGCATTTGCACAAACCAGGCCCTGGGGAAAGAAGCAGGCTGACCAGGACAATGAGATTGGTCAAGGAAAATCTGGACAATACCCAGAAGCCTGGGGGACGCTGTCCCTCCCTTCAACCTCAACCTCACACTGACAGCTTCCAATTCCCATGGCTCCATTGCAAAAACAGCCCTGACCAATCGACAGTAGAATGAATAAGCGAAGTGTGGTGTGGTCCCACAGTGGAATGCTACAACAGTGAGAATGAATGAGCCTCAACTCCACGAAACTGCGTGGTTGACTTTCACAAACGTAATGTTGAATGAAAGAAGCCAGGCACAAAAGAGCAACTGACGTGTTTCTATTAGTGAAAAATCTCCCCAAAGGAAAAATCATATATGTTAAGTCTCAAGGGGCACACAAGGAAGGCTTTGGGGATACTGGTTCAGTTTGTGAGAATTCATGGAGGATTTATGTTATAGGCCCTTTTCTAGAAGTGTGTTATAAACTTCAATAAAAAGTAAACAAACAAATACAACATTCTGGGGCAAAGGGCAGGAAAGGCCGTTGAGCAAAATCATTGTGAACCAAGGGAATAAAGATTACCAGCAATTTTACCTGTATGGCTCTAAATTATTATGTAAGGGTCATTTTTGGATGTGGCTTTACAAATGAGATGATGTATCAAAAATAGTATAGTGCTTGACACAGAAAATACTTAGTAAATGGCAATAATTAATACTACTACTCAGTTATTAACTGACCTATGAAGTAAAATTATGGTCAAATACAAAGGAACAAGCTTTTCGTTAAAGGGTAAAAAGTTTCTGAAATTTTTAGATACATCCCCTGTTAGTGAATTTCTAATTCTCAAAGTTGTTGGAGCTCTCTCCAAGCGTAGTCTCAGAGAAAAGAAAAATCTAAGACTCTACCTTAGCGTTACTAGCTCCTGACCAGTAACCAGTACCAAAACAAAGTCCCAAACACCTGTCTAGTTTGGCCAAATTGTTCAATTAACTGATCCATCATTTATTGGTCCACTGATTAGCCTGGAAGCTGGGCTCCACTCTACCTGCCTGATCAGGCATTTGATCTGTCTTTGGCCATCAATCTAGTTTGTGAATTTACAAACAAAACAGGCAGGACTGCTGTTGGATTCTTCAGTCTCAGACTAAAACTTTGGCAGAAAAACAAAGTCTAGAAATTGTGCAATGATATCTCCACTTTAGACCTGACTGGAAATAGAACTCTCATAAATTCCCCTCTGTTCTAAGAGAGCCAGGCAATTAGACAACCCCAACACAACAGAGTATTTCATTGCAAGCCTGGCTCCCTGGTTGCAAATTAGATGCCACGTTAACTCTCAGGAAGATGTGAATGGCTCTCAGATCATTCGCCACTGAAGAACTTTTAGCGTGACTGTTTCTATCAGATATGCAAGAGACTTCACTGCTAGCTGCAGGCGCTCTTAGAAGACTTTTAATCCCAGGATGCTTTTCTAAAATTTCATTTCTGCTTACAAATGGCTACGTGTCCCTGTGGACCTGTGAGGTCATGTGTAGAACCACCTAGCATGCTCTGAATGCAAGCTCTGTCCCATACAGTCAACAACCCCTGCATTCTTTGTGACACACATTTTAAAAAGAAAAGTTCACGCCCATCTCTGGAGACAGGCTCTTACCTGGTTTCAGGCTTTGTCCATGGGCACTTGAATGGATAAAGATGCATAAAACCAAGAGAATGGAGAAACACTGGGGACTTATGTCCATTTCTCCGTTTCACCCAGGGTCCAGGCTTTCTTGCTAATTTCTGAAGCCAAAGAGACCAGAATGCCTATCAGATACTTTGTTAGGGAAGACTGCCCATTAATAATTAACCTCTCAACATGTTATCCACTGTTCAGACACTTTCCTTACTGCCCCCAACTGCAAATCTAATTATATCTATTTTAAAAAGGTCGATTTACAGAAGTGCTTCTTATCCGGACACATTTTGAGAATAAAATACCTTGTTATGTATTCTTACCTTTTGGGGCCAAGGTCAGAGTTTCAAATTAATCAATTGAAAGCTACTGTGTTGTGTTTGGAAATTCTGCCAAAGGTCGGGGTAGGTGGCTTTCACGTGGCTTCCTAAGCCTCCCTGTGACAGTGCTGCAAGGGGGATGCTGGCTCAGGAAAATGGTGTTTCAAATGGCAGGCTAAGCCCAAAGGAAAAGAAAAGGGCCCTGCCATGCAGAGGGCCCCCAGGGGGTCCAAATTTCTGTTGGGTTCAGTGAAGTTGATGATGCTTGTGGTCAAAGTGTGGTGGAGCAACATCTCTACAGCTGAAAGGGACAGAAAACCCTTTACCCTCATGTCAAAAGGAGTTGATGGGGAAGCAAAGATGCCCTTGCCAAGTGACTCATTGAGAGGTGATCCTAGAGTAAACACACTTCTTCCACCTCTGCGTTCATTAATGTTCCAGCTGTGTAGAGGACGAAAAGTAAGGTCACTCAGCAAAATCAGGTAGGGAAAAGGCTACCATAGATGGCTTTTGTGATATTTTTGGGTCTCTAGTTTTATTTTAACTTTCTTCATTTGTTCAACACTTTTTCATTTGGGCATGACTACTATGTGCTAAGCCCTGTTGTAGGCATGTGGAATATACAAGTCCTTATGTATCAGTGGAGGTGGGAGGAGTTGGATAATGGACATCATAAAGAAGAGATTTAGGGCCTGGTGCAGTGGCTCACTCCTGTAATCTCAGCACTTTGGGAGGCCAAGGCGGGTGGATCACGAAGTCAGGAGTTCAAGACCAGCCTGACCAACATGGTGACACCCCATCTCTACCAAAAATACAAAAGTTAGCTGGGCATGGAGGTATGTGCCTGTAATCCCAGGAGAATTGCTTGAACCCGGGAAG
>NW_012115043.1:13319606-13358536 GCF_000951035.1 Colobus angolensis palliatus
AAAAAAAAAAAAGAGATTTATGTAGACTGGTAGAATGCAATAAGAACCCCACAAGAAAAGCATGGGGTTGGGGAGAAGAAGGTGGGGATTTTAAGCAGAGTGATTAGAGGGAATTGCATTGGGAAGTTAAACTTTGAGCAAAGGTTTGAAGGAAGTGAGGGAGTTGCCCTTGTGGACATCTTTGGGAGGAGAGCTATGGGCAGTCCGTGCGAAGGTCCTGAGGTAGGAGTATGCCTGGCGTGCTCCAGGAATAGTAAGGAGGCCAATGAATAGGGAGACATGGTAAGGACTTTGACTTTTATACAGTCCACACACATGGCGGGGGCGACTCTGAGCAGAAGGGTGATATGATTTGTATTATAGTTTTAAAAGATCACTCTGGTTTGAGCCAGGGTGCAGTGGGGAGATCTGCTAGGAAGCTATTACAGTGACACAGTGAGAGGTGATGGTGGCTTGGCCCAGCATGGTAACAGGGCAACTGGGGAGTGGTGGATGGGTGCTGGATATATTTTGAAGGTAGAGCCCACAGGATTTTCTGACTGCTGAGATACAAGATGTGGGAGACAGAGAGGAGTTGAGGATGACTTCCAGGTTTTCAGCTTGAACAAGTAGATGAATGGGGTTGCTGTCAGCTAAGAAGGGAAAGCTATGAGTGAAGCAGGTCTGGTAGGGGAAGATTAGAGATTCAGCCTTGGCCATGTGGGGCTTTGAGATGGCTCTTAGATATCCAAGTGGAAATGTTAAGTGGGCAAAATTAGATAGCATGGTAATTGTTGCCTGGACTTGCCTCATTCAAAGGGTCTTCTGAAGCCGCCAGCAGACTTGGATGATCTTGACGCAGTCTAAAGCTGTGTTCTGTCCTGTGACTGTACCTTCCTCCCAAGCCCTGCAGCTTGCGGACCATGCCGTCAGATAAACAATTTCTTTTTCTTTTCTTTCTTTCTTTCTTTTTTTTTTTTTTTGAGACGGAATCTTGCTCTGTCACCCAGGCTGGAGTGCAGTGGCGCAATCTCGGCTGACTGCAACCTCCGCCTCCCAGGTTCAAGCGATTCTAGTGCCTTAGCCTTTAGAGTAGATGGAACTGCTGATATGTACCACCACACCTGGCTAATTTTTGTTTTTTTAGTAGAGACGGGGTTTTACCATGTTGCTCAGGCTGGCCTCTAGCTCCTGACCTTGTGATCTACCCGCCTCGACCTCCTAAAGTGCTGGGATTACAGGTGTGAGCCACCACGCCCATCAGATATACAATGTCTGAGCAAGGACTTCTGCCCTGGGTACTTGGCTGGCTCCTGCACAGTTAAGCAGAATCTGAAAGTTCCACTTCTTTTCCTATAAAGCTGGCACGTAAAACCAACTGGCTACCCATCTCGGGCTCCTCTCCCCTGTGCCCACCCTCATCTCCTCTCCTCTGGGTACTGACAGTAACCACTCCCACTCCCCATTTTATTCTGGACACAAACTCTTCAAAAGACACCATTGAATCCAAGTGCCTCTGAAATACCAACCCTGTGCCCCCACCTGCCCCCCAAATTTCTGCAGAGTATACTTTCCTACCACTTTCTACATGGTAAGAACACTTTCTACATGGGAAGAAGCCTTCAACATTGTTTCTAGCTCTTGTAGTTCCTTTACTTGCACCACCCAACATTCCTCTAACATCATCTCATGCCAACTCAAATTCTATGAGGCTCTCCTGGAAAATGACAAGGAGGAGTGGGTACCTGTCTCCTTTCGGGGTGGTGTCTGCTTTCACCTCTACCTAAGCTCTTCCAGCCTGCCCCATCACCAGATCCAAACTTCCAGTGGTGGTTTTAGTGCACAAGCTCTGTTGTGTTTTCTTGAAGCTGACCATGGAGGCTACTGGGAGGGAAGAGGGGAGGACTTCACAGAGTATGAGGTTTCCTGAGCTGGGGGCCTATCTACTTGCTGTGTATAATATTATATCACCTTAGTGAGTTCAAGCTCCTCACCTATAAAATGGGGACAACATGTGTCTGTGATAATATTTTGAGACATCAACTTATTTTTCTCCCAAACTGTCTGCCTTCCACTTAAGAGGGGCAAAGTGGAGAGAAGGCTACAAATCTTTTTCCTTCCAAAAATATAGGAACTTAGGGCAAGTGAATTTTATTTATTTTATTTTATTTTTGGAGACAGGGTCTTCCTGTGTTGCCCAGGCTGATCATAAACTCCTGGGCTCAAGTGATCCTCCTGCCTTGACCTCCCGAAGTGTGGACAGGTGAATTCTAGCAAACAAAGAAAAGCAAAAGGCTAAAATATCTTGAAAGTATATGAAGGAAGAAGGAACCCCTCACCTTCCTATCACTAGAAAGACAGTCTTTTGGGCTTTGCAGGTGGTGTGGAAGGGGAAGGTTTGTCTATGGGTCTGAGAGCAGAGGGGACAGTCCCTTGCTTCCCAGAAATCCTACTGGAAGAGAGGAACCTAGAGAGGAAATGGCTGTGTTGGCAGATGCGCAAAAGATACACCTGGCTTGATGTGGGGCGGAGAGCAGTGAGTGTCTGGGGCCAGCAGGTCATGTTGATGGGAGGATGGGCCCCTCAGTGGCCACCAATGTGGACCGATGATGGAGGACTAGGTCACACTTCCCTCACCCCATGCCTGGCTGTTGTGTTGGTCCAGAACTATGGCATAACTACTGGGGCTGGGGGTGGGGTGGGAAGAAGAAATCCAGAAGGCCTGAAAATAGGGGTTGGGAGTGAGGAATTTAGATGGGTTACAGAGAATAGAGAAATTTATTGCACATCAGAATCTGTGGACTGAAATTAATACCTCTACAAACAGAAGTATGCTATGAATATTAGAGATTTGTGTGTAAGATATCCAGCCAAGTGCCTGGTTCATAGCAGAGGATCAATAAATTATAATGACCTATTTTGTGAGCAATATACTTAGCAGTCAAGAGTCTATGATTTGAGGCTGGGTGCAGTGGGCAGTGGCTCACACCTGAAATCCCAATGCTTTGGGAGGCTGAGGCAGGAGGATCACTTGAGGCCAGGAGTTTGAGACTAGCCTGGCTAACATAGCAAGACCCCATCTACATAAACATAAAAACCAAAAAATTAGCCTTGTGTGGTGGCACACACCTGTAGTCCTAGGTACTTGGGAGGCTGAGGCAGGGAGATTGCTTGAACCCAGGAAGGAGGTGGAGGCTGCAGTGAGCTGTGATCACACCACTGCATTTCAGCCTGGGTGATAGAGTGAGAGTCTATCTCTAAAAGAAAATAAAAAAGAGTCCAGCCTTGGGAATCCGACAGATACAGGCTCAAACTCCTGGTCTATCTCTTGTACTTACTAGCTGAGGAACTTGGATAAGACATTGTGACTGAGCTTTAGTTGTCTTCATCTGTATAATGGGACTAATAATGCCTCCCTAGTCTGAATAGGTGAGGCAATGCATGTGAAGCCCTCAGCAATCCTAGGCCACAGGAAATAATTAATGGTAGCTGATACTATTATTTTTTTAATGTTTAAATTCACTGAGGGGATCATGAGGGTGTCCAGGAGGTGGATAACAACAAGACCACAGTGATATAATTGTAGCAAAAAATGTAGGGGGCAGGAAAACACAAAGGTCTGAATCAGTGGCTCCAAAATCCAATTGAGCATCAGAATAAGAGTCAGCTGGGGAGCTCAGACAAAGGACAACTTATGGGCCCATCCCAGGAATACTGAGTAATGGAATCAACACCAGGGTCAAGGCCTGGAGAACCTTCATTTCAAAAAGTTCTCCAGCTAATTCTTGGTCACGCAAAGTCTGAGAACCGTTGCCTCAGAATGGTGCTTGAGAGATCTATTGGGGCACAACAAGAAAATAATATAGACCTTTCAGATTTTTCTTTGTATTTCCTTAGAAGTTCATGTTTGTGCATGTATAATGTTTATAAGTAGTATGTAATATGCACATGGTAGTATGGAGTATACTAGCGCTGTATTATTTATACTCAGATTTAAAAAAATACTTATAAAGATGTGTTGTCAAAAAATGGGTGAAGCCTCTGCCTTAGAGAGACAGAACGGCTCCCACGGCTGCAAGACCTGACTGTCATGTGCTTGACTCCAGCCACGCATCTGAACAGTCAGTAGATCCATTCGTAGCATCTTTGGTCATTTTCACGACCAAGGAAGCCCAGCAGTTTCTTGAGGCCTCTTCATTTCCTACTAGCTGAAGAGGAGGCAAGCCTGAGCCTCTTAGGTTTTGGAGCCTCCAATGGAGCGATCAGCATGGTGCATGTTAGTAGAGCCCTGTGGCTTCTTCCTTTGCAATTTTTTTTTTTTTTTTTTTTTCTGAGATGGAGTCTCACTGTGTCACCCAGGCTGGAATGCAATGGCATGATTCCGGCTCACTGCAACCTCTGCTTCTCGGGTTCAAGCGATTCTCATGCCTCAGCCTCCCTAGTAGCTGGGATTAGAGGCGTGTGCCGCCACACTCGGCTATTTTTTTTGTATTTTTAGTAGAGTTGGGGTTTCACCATGTTGGCCAGGCTGGTCTAGAACTCCTGACCTCAAGTGATCTGCCTGCCTCGGCCTCCCAAAGTGCTGGGATTACAGGCATGAGCCACCATGCCAGGCCTCTTCCCTTTGCAATTCTTTAAATACTTTCTATTTTGGGTGACACTGCACTCTGGTCTGCAATCCTCGATCTAAAGTAATAATGGTTTTATAATTAGATTTTTAAACATTGCCCAGTTCTTGCTCTCTTTTAATTTGCAGAACTTCTTGAATAAATAAAGATTTCAAGAGACTGGCATTTGATGACCTGAGAACGACCTTTTTCTTTAGTGTCATGGTGATAAGAAAGTTAATTAGGAGAGAAGAAACAGACATTTTACAAGGATAAAGCAAGCAGATCCCAAGAGGAAGAGGCCAGGGGACCAAGGTGAAGTTCACTGATGACAGAAACAGAATTTTATACCCAGAATCAGGTTTTCTTCTTTTTGTCTTCAGGAACTGGGATACCTTATCTGAGAAAGGCAGGCTTTTGTTGGTGTTCTAATAAAATAATTCTTGAAACAATAAAATTTGACACTATTATTTCCCTAATTTTGCAGTTGAGATTTAAGAGGTTAGGAACACGTACCAAAGTGCATCTCACCAGTAAAAGGCAGAGAGAGGAGAAGTCAGGGGATCTTAACAACCACAAATCCTTAATCCCTGTATATCTGGCTTTCTCTGGGACTGAATCAGGCTTCTCTGCACATCAGCCTAGTCCACCTCCAAGATGAAATGAATTTCCTTGGATCATGTTATAGGAAAATGACTCTATCCTCTTTTACTCCTGCTTGGGGCCAGGCTGCCATGAGGAGAATGATCAAGTTTTTATTGCGTCACTAACTGATCTGTGTGGACATTCTTGCACCATGTGGGAATATGGCAAAACAAGTAGGTAAACCTTGTTAATTTGAGTTGCCCTGGAACATGTCCTCATTTGGAAAGTGGTTGGACTGGAGTTTAGCCTTTTCCTTATCTGCGTTAGAAAAAAAAAAGACCTAATAAACAAACGAAGGGTGAAAACAAGATTGCAGAGGACATTTTAGACTATTTGGAAGGATTAGGTGTTTCAAGCATTTCAAATAGGTGTTTATTCATCCAAGATTTTCACGCCTGGTGACCAGGGGTGTCTTTGCATCAGCTCTGCCTCCAACTAGTTGTGTGACCTTGGGCAAATTCTGTAACCTGTCTCTGCCTGTCAAATGGGATTATGAAGGTTAAATAAGTATCACATGAAAATACTTATAAAAACTCTCTGCATAGTCAAGCCTCATTTGATTTTCTTAACAAATGAGGTAGGAATTATTTCCCCCATTTTACAGGTGAGAAAACTGAGGCTCAGAGATTCCTCATGCAAGGTCACATACCTGATCAATATAGATTGGATAGAAGGATGCTAGGTCCCTGGAAGACCTAATATTCTGATTCCCTAAGTCTCAAGTTATGCAGCTAGGGAGCAAAGAGTCGAGATCTCCTTTCTTCTTGTTTTTATGTTTCCTGGTCTGTGTTGGCCCAGGGACACTCCTTATCAGGATTTCAGCTGCCAGATTGTAGAACAATTGGGAAAATCATCATAACAACAACACGCCCCTAGAACCAGAGCAGTCTTTTTTATGACTAGATACTGTGGAACCAATAATGCATTTTATGATCTTAGAAATTCCAGTAGAATGGAAAACCTATTTTCTCTCTTTGTATTATGCTTTGAAGCAAAAGGACATAAAGATTTAAGTTGGCTTTGAACACCAGGTAGATAGTGAATATTGTTGGCTCCGTAAAGTTTGCCCAGGGTTTTCGCCTTTGTAGGGAAGATGGGGAGTATAGACTAGGATTCATGACGTGTCTAGTCTGTGCCTGCTTCCTCCAGCTGCTGGGATGCTGGTCATGCTTGTTGAGCGGTGACCATGCTGGCTCCCGAGGGAGACTCCCCCCAAGCCATGAACTGAACTAGCTGCTTGCAACACGCAAGGGCACAGTGTGGGGAAGGGGGCACCAGCACACTGGCTCTCTCTGGGTCCTAGTGCTTCCAACCATGGGGTGTCGAGGGGCACAGTCCTCACCCTGGGTATCAGGCAGGGCTGGGCACTGGTCAGATTGCAATGGCCCAAGCCTCCCTGCATTAGGATGCCACATCCTCATCTCACAAAGGTTTGCTGAGTTTAGCACACGGAATCCACGGCTGCAGGAAACCAGGAACTAATTCCACTCTCTTCATTCCCATTGATGTGTTTCGGGTTCTGAAGAGCTGCCAATGAGTCATCATTTTTCTGAAGATGGTAGCTTGCTGACATGGTTCTTCACTGATTCCTAGGCAGGCCTGAAAGTCAGGAGTTAACAATTCAGGAGCCAGCTTCCAAAGTGCCTGCACAGTGCCAGAATCACCATGTGATCTCATTCACACTTCAGGAAGAATCCTATGATGTAGGCATGATTTTTCCCTTTGAATAGAGGGGAAGCTGAGGCTCAGGGAGGCTACTGAATTGCCCACATCCGTACTGTAGTAAGTGGTGGAATGGGACTTGAATTATGTTTGACTTCAAAGTCCATACAACAAAAAGCAGTTTTGCCAAGTACAGTAGGGATTGGCTGTGAGATCTTTGTGTATCAGTTGCTTAAAAAGAAGGAATTGTGTCATGCTCTTGCTCTGCGTATAAAGACATATATCATGTGTATTTCATTTATGTATGAAAGGGAGTTTATTAAGGAGTATTGACTCATACGATCACAAGGTGAAGTCCCATGATTTGTTGTCTACAAGTTGAGGAGCAAGGGAGCCAGTGGTGGATCAGCCCGAGTTCCCTAACCTCAAAAGTAGGGAAGCCGACAGTGAAACCTTCAGTCTGTGGACAAAGGCCAGGAGCTCCTGGCAAGCCACTGGTGTAAGTCCAAGAGTCCAAAGGCTGAAGAACTTGGAGTTTGATGTTTGAGGGCAGGAAGCATCCAGCATGGGAGAATGATGCAGACCGGAAGACTCAGCAAGTCAAGTCCTTCATGTCTTCTGCCTGCTTTATTCTAGCCAAACTGGCAGCTTAGATTATTAGATGTTGCCCACCCAGATTGAGGGTGGGTCTGCCTCTCCCACTCCACTGACTCAAATGTTACTAATACCTCCTTTGGCACCACCATCACAGACACACTCAAGAAAACTATTTGCATCCTTCAATCCAATCAAGTTGACACTTAATATTAACCATCACATCACATGTTGATTATTATTTTTAAAACAAATGTTCTCAAACCTTTTCTCAGCTATTTAATGGAGATAGCTCTGAGATAAACTACGAGACATAGCAGAAGTTAGAAATAATGGAGACATTATAATCGGACAGAATCATATAATTTATATGGCAATTACTTTTCCTCAATCAACAGTAAAGGAGACCAGCCAGGAAGAGGGGACCGGGGTCTTTGGCCATGATGCTTTGTCCTGGACAGAGCAGAGTGTTTGAAAGGAAGTTCTCAGGACAAGGTTGTGCTGCCCAAGACCCAACTGAGACCACCATCAGTTATCCAATTACTCCTGAAGCCATTCATTAGAGTTAGATCATGCCTGGGGTCCTTCAGAAAGTAACAAGCAAGATTCTTTTGATATGCTTTCATAATTCCATGAAGAGATAATTCTTTAAAAACGAAGGTAAAATCATGACTCTCAAATATAAAAATGAATACATGGTAAATATTTTACTTAACTAATTAATGAGGAAACTGATAAGGGTGTTGTAACCAGTTCAAAGGAGAAGCCAAAACACACACACAAATTTATATGAGTAAAGAAATGTTGCAATGAATGTACAAATGGCAAATGGATACAAAAGTAGCTTTTTCTGCAGTGTGGGAGTGAAGCTGGTGGAACTTCTACAGGATAGGACAGAATTTGCATTTTGCATTGCTATTGTCTACAATTTACAGAGTTGCAAAATACTTCAAGGGCAATGAAAGCTAGAATCAGATAACTCAGGGAGGCTGTGCTGTGTGTAGACAATGCATCCTTTTCCATGGAAATACAAAATTTCCCCTTTATTTAGTATTGTTACAAAATGATGAAGTATTTAGTGACAGAATTCTGATGATAACAGGATAAAGTTCTTTCTGGAGGAAAAAGCTGTCTTTTGCTGCATTTTTACCTCCTGAGTGAAGACTCTGATCACTGAGAACTGGATTTCCAAGCTTGGTTTCTCCATTTTTAGTTCCAGTAAGCAGGCAGATTATTTAATAGCTGGCACCTCAGTTTCCTCATTTTAAAATAGGAGTAGTAAAATTATTTGCCTCACAGGGCTTGCAGGGAGATTAAATGAGAAAAACATGAATTGTGCATACCATAGAGCGCAAAAAATACGTATCAGCTATGAGTGTTTTTATTTATTACTGCAGCTTTTCGGCATGCTTTTTATTTCTCCCGTCCCTCACCTGCTCCTTCCCTTTCTTGTTTCCTGCCCATTTAACTGAAATAGTAAAGAATAGGAGACTTATTTGCAATGTTTTAAAGTATAGATAGAGTCTGTACTTCCTGTTCTTGATTTTAAAACTAACTGCCTAAGTTGTTATGTGTTCCTTTCTATTTAAAAAAGAAAGCAAGCTGGGTGTGGTGGCTCAGGAGTTTGAGACCTGCCTGGGCAGCATAGTGAGACCCTGTTTCTATAAAAACTTAGGAAAAAAAAAAAAAAAAACCAGTGTGGCAGTGCGTAGGTGTAGTCCCAGTTACTTGGGGGCTGAGGTGGGAGGATGGCTTGAGTCCAGAAGGTCAAGAGTGCAGTAAGCCATGATCATGCCACTGCACTCTAGCTTTATAGAATAAGATCCTATCTCTATCTAAAAACAAAACAAAACTAAAGAAAAGAAAAATAAAAAGCACCTTTACCCCCAATATTTGCTTTCTTGTTTTTGAGTAATTCGTATCACCTATCTTAGCCCAGCTAACCCTGAATTTAAACACATGATTCATTTTCTCAGGTTATATAATTAATCGCCAGAGAAAACGGTTGAGAGAGTGGAAAGGCCCTCTTTGGGGTCTTCTCAGCCCAGCTGGGGTAGGAGGCCAACGCCAGGAGGTAACACACTGGAGCCACATTGTCCAGAGCTCCTCAGTGAGCCTCTCCCCCATCTGCATTCTCAGACCCCAGGGGCCATGTCTACTGGCCAAAGAGTATGTGAGCAGCATGAGCCTAGCACCAGAGAAAACTCCACTCAGCCCTGCCCAGAGGAGTTGGTACAAACGTGCCTTTGCAAAGTTTGTGTTTCACTTTTGGGTCTGATGGAGGGGGAGTGCCTCAACCTCAGAGGGGAATGCCTGGACATCTAGGGTCAGGGTGCCTGATGGATTGACCCCATCAGCTCCACTTGCAATTCTGGCACCCCAAGAAACTTCCAGATGATTTGGGTGAAGTTCCCAGGATCTCCCCCTTTGCTCAGCAGCCTGAATTCTTCGAGGAAAAAGAAAGCATTTGAGCAAGGGTTGGGGAAGAAACTTCACCTCTGGGCCAAGTTCAGGGTTAGGAGGACAGAGCTATAGTGCTGTGTAGGCTTTCTTTACATGTATGGCAACTGGAGTGACACCTGGAGGTAGCCATCTTCACTCCACAGTTCCATTCCTATCACCAAATCTGTCAGGCTCTGGGGAGGACTCCTAGAGAGCAAAACATGCTTTCCACACATTAGCAAACAGCATGATCCGATCTCAGGGCTCAGCCAGGAGCGGAACACTGGCAGATGCATACAGGGCTCCCTGCCTCAGGGACTATTTCTTTTTGCTACATATCATCTCTAAAGCAAAATTGCTTGTTTTAGCTCTTGATGAAAATGAACTTCCCTTGTCCATTTTCCACAGGCAATGCATGCACAGGAAGGAAATGGCAGGTTGTTCATATGTAGCAAGATTCACACTTGGCCAAACCTAGAGTCACAGAGATGGACATGGAAATGAGGGCAGAAGATCTGGGTTGGAGTCCAGCACTGCTTTAGGTAAGTCATAACCCTTATACGACGGGGATTATGAAACCTGGGATGCCTACCTCACAAGGTCATAAGGATAAGAGATGACGCTGGGTGCAGTGGCTCATGCCTGTAGTCCCAGCACTCTGGGAGGCTGATACAGGTAGATCACTTGAGGTCAGAAGTTCGAGACCTGCCTGGCCAACATGGTGAAACCCTGTCTCTACTAAAAATACAAAAATAAGCTGGGTGTGGTGATGTAGGCCTGTAATCCCAGCTACTTGGGAGGCTGAGGCAGGAGAATCACTTGAACCAGGGAGGTGGAGGTTGCAGTGAGTCGAGATTGGGCCACTGCACCCCAGCCCTGGGAACAGAGAGAGACCCTGTCTCAAAAAAAAAAAAAGTAGTAGAAGAAGAAGAGATGGTAGATGCTCAAACATCCTTAAGCAATGAAAAGACCCAGGTGAAGCAGAAGCCCCAGGCTGGGATGAGTGGATGGGTACATTGGTGGAGCAATGAGATCTTGAGACTTGGGGACCCAGGAAGTTCTACTTTCTGGCATCAGACCAGAGTACACCTTCTTGTCCCAGATTCCCAGGGTGACCACCAACAGAGGGGCAGCTCTGGCTCCTGGCAGGGCAGGGCTCTCTGAAGTACCACCTTCAGTGGGCTGTCTCACAGTAATTCCTTCAGGCTTTGGAGATGATGGTCAGGCCAGCTGGGCTCTGGTGGCCTGCAAGTGACCTGAGGGCTACTGCTATTAGGCAATTCCTGGGGACCTCATTGGTAAGCCCTGGAGGATCAAGCCTGGATGTTTTGTTATTGCATTGGGGTTAATATTATGACCAAGTTCACCTTAGGTATCTCTCTGATTGTCTTTGCTGGTCTCTCTTTCCTTCATTGCCCTGTCTGATTGAGGTCAGAGTCCTTGAATGACCCTCAAGGTACCCCTACCCCACTCCCAGGAAACCTCTGCTCTGGCCTGCTTTCTCCCTGGAGCCTATGCCGAGAGAGCCTGTGGCTCCTCTCACTTGCATAAGTAGGTGAGATCCTCCAAACACCGCCTGTGGGTGGAAAAGAGAAGGTGTCAAGAGACTGAGCCCTGGGTGTTCCAACATTTAGAAGTCAAGGAGATGAGGAGGAACCTTTCTGCTTTAGCCAAATTACTTCTTCAGAATTGATTTTTGGCCGGGCGCGGTGGCTTACGCCTGTAATCCCAGCACTTTGGGACGCTGAGGTGGGCGGATCACCTGATGTTGGGAGTTCAACACCAGCCTGACCAACATGGAGAAACCCTATCTCTACTAAAAATACAAAAAAATTAGCCAGGTGTGGTGGCGGGCGCCTGTAATCCCAGCTACTCGGAAGGCTGAGGCAGGAGAATGGCTTGAACCTGGGAGGCGGAAGTTGCAGTGAGGCAGAGATCACGCCATTGCACTCCAGCTTGGGCAGCAAGAGCGTGAAACTCCATCTCAAAAAAAGAAAAAAAAAAGAAAAAAAAGAATCAGTTCTTAGTGGTAACCTTTCTGGTAAAAGGACATGAGCAATATGGTTATAAATGAATGTATGGATAAATTTCCAGGCAGCTCCACCGTCAATGGATATCAGCATTTGACATTTTTTTCTTGTTGTTCCATTAGAATATGTAAACCGGCATCTCCAGACTGCTTCCCTTTATATTTCTTTGATTTCTGGCAAGAATTAACATTTCCCCACGATGTTTATCTACTAATTGCAAGTTCCTTGTGGGAATTGTCCTGTCTTTGACCCATTTATCTTTTGGAATCTTGACATTTATTTTACAAATTTGAATTAGTTATTTATGATAGATCTTAATTCTTTGTAATGTTTGATAGAAATATTTTCCTTCTTAAAAATCTTTAGTAATGCTAATTTTTATAGTGCAATCATTTCAATTGCTTCAAAGCTGAGAAAGTTAAAATTCCCCCAGAGAGCTGATAAACTCTCTTTCCAATTGTCTGCAAGTTCTATCATAATTAGATTTTATATTTAAATCTTTAATCAACCAGAGCTTATTTTGTTGCATATTTTATTTTAATAACTTTTCTATTAAAAAATCAATAAATGTTTATTATTGTAAAATAGGAAAATAAAGAAGAACAAAAAGAAAAACATAAATAGATGTGTGATTTCACATTTAGAGATAAGCACTGTTGACATTTTGATGTGGATATCCCCAAGTCATTTTTTTATGTATATATTTATTTACAAAAATACAACTGTAAACACACTGTACAAACTGTTTAAATACCTGTGTATTAACAACACATTAATGGCGTATTTCAGGGGCATTAAATATTCTTTTAAAACATTATTTTAAATAGTTACAGAGTACTGTTACACTCTATAGATGTACCATAATTGGCTTAATTCCCTATTGTTTTTTCATTAACTTTAGTTAAGATATCACTATTATGAACAATGCCACTATAAACATATGCATAAATCTTGGTCCACATGTATGATTATTTTCTTTGTATAGATTACTTTTTTAGTAACTTAAAAAAATTTTAGATTCTGAGGGTACATGTGCAGGTTTGTCACATGGGTATATTGTGTGATGCTGAGGTTTGAGCTTCTAATGGTTCCATTGCCCAAGTAGTGAATATTGTACCCAATAGGTTTTTTTCAGCCTTTGTCCCCCTCTCTTTCTCATCCTTTTTGGAATGCCACAGTCTATTATTTCCATCTTTATGTCCACGTGTACTCAATGTTTAGCTCCCACTTGTAAGTGAGAACATGCAGTGTTTATCTGTTGTGTTAATTTGCTTAGGATAATGACCTTCAGCTGTAGCCATGTTGCTGCAAAGGATGTGATTTTGTTCTTTTTCATGGCTGCATAGTACTCCTTAAAAAATAATACTACACATCATATATGTACCACATTTTCCTTTGTATAAATTTCTTAAAGTAGAATTGCTAAGGCAAAGGTTTTTTATCTAGGTATCTATATCTATCTATATATTTTGCCTTTACATATATACTGCTACTTTAAGTAAATTTCTATCATTTTAAGTACTCATTAACAGTGAGTGTACTCCTCTTCTGTCCTATCCTCTGACCTTGTTAACATTAGCTATTAATATTTTTGTAATTTTATGCTAAATTGATAAGCTAAAATGGTATGTGCATTTTTTAAATGTTTCTTTAAAACCAGTGGGTTGAAGTTGAATTTATCACCACTTCCATTTTTATTGCCTTTTTCTTTCTTTATGATTTATCTGTTCATGATATTTATATATTTTATGTACTTTACAGGTTTGTGTGTTTTTTATATATTTTCAAAATTGGGGTTCTCACTTAAGAAATTATAATGAGTTTAAACACACACATGTACAATGCATAGTTTCGAATACCACCTACTTCCCAGCTCCATCACACCCTAGCATTTTGCCATATTTGCTTCCTATTTTTGCTAAAAAGTAGAGTGCTGTACCAGTATAACTGTGTGTCTCTTCTCAAGCCTGATCTTATTTTACTGTCTCAGAGGCAACGTCACCCTGAGTTTGGTGTCTGTCATTCTCATCTCTGTGTGTATGTGTTTGCAGCATATGTATGTAGCTATGAAATATATATGGTAGTTCCTCAGTATCTGTGGGGGATTGGTTCCAGGACCACCCACGGATGCTCAAGTCCCTGCTACAAAATGGTGTAGTGTTTGCACATAACCTATGCACATTCTCTCACATGCTGTAAATCACCTCTAGATTACTTATAATACTTAATACAAAGCCTGTACATCGCTTTGTTTGCCTGGTTTTAACATGGTACTCAGGATGTGGCGAATTCAAGTTTTGCCTTTTGGAACTTTGTGTAATTTCTCCCCCAAATATTTTGCATCCTCGGTTGATTGAATCCATGGATGTGGAATCCCATGGATATAGAGGACTGACTGTATCATTATTTTGCATGTTTTCAAACTTTTATACTCTATACATCTATCTGAAACTTGTTTTGTCATTCAGCAGTGGATTTTTGAGATTTATCTCTGTTGATAAAACAGCTACAAATGGTCCCATTGTATGAATGTATCAGAATTTGTTCGTTGGGTTGGTGGATACTTGTGTTGTTTAGTTTTTTCATTTTACTGTTATAATATTGCAGTAGACATTGCATCATCCATAAGTGAAAGCTTCTAGAATTTACTCCTAGAAGTGAAATTGCTGGATTGTAAGATATACATCCCATCAGAGTTAGTAAGATGTTGACAATTTATTCTTCAAAATGGTTACTCCTGTGAACATATCATTGGCAAAATGTGAGTGTTCCTTTAATTTTTCTACCTCATCACCAACACTTGATAGTGTCAGATTATTTAATTTTCACCAGTTTGATGGATGTAAAATGGTATCTCATTGTTTTAATTTTAAACTTTCTGATTACTGGTGAGGTCGAACATTTTCTTATGTGCGTGATTGTTCGTTCAAATTTCTGTTGCTGAGAATAGCTTATTCATATATTTTGCCTGTATTTCTATTAGTTCATTGCAAATGTCCTCCCAGTTTGTGTTTTGTCTTTCATATCGCCTGTAATGTCGTGTTTCACAGAGTTTACATTTTTGTTTAATGAGATTTATATAGTCTTTCCCTTCAGGAATATCCTTAATGTCTTCATTTCTTCAATTTTCCTTTTTTTTTTTTTGAGACGGAGTCTCGCTCTGTTGCCCATGCTGATGTGCAATGGTGTGATCTCTGCTCACTGCAACCTCTGCCTCCTGGGTTCAAGTGATTCTCTTGCCACAGCCTCCTGAGCAGCTGGGATTACAGGCACACACCATCACACCCAACTCTTTTATATATATATTTTTTTCAGTAGAGACGTGGTTTCACCATGTTGGTCAGGCTGATCTCGAGCTCCTGACCTCGTGATCTGCCTGCCTCGACCTCCCAAAGTGCTGGGATTATAGGCGTGAGCTACTGAGTCCAGCCCAAATAGTAATTCTTTTACAAAAGACACTCTGTGATTTGTTATAATCTTCTGGTATCAGTAGAATTTACCTTAATTAATGACTACATGCTATTGTTTTAATTTATAGTTGCATTTTATAAGCTCAGTTAAAAATGATTTTTCTGCCTATGCTCCTTGAGGAACCCATGGATCGATAAAATTTGCTGATCAATAAAATTTAGCAAATAGACAGTATGCACAAGCCATTCCTGCCTTTCAGGTAGATGTTGCTAATTGCCTGCATTATTTTCTTCATTTGTGTATTCATATATTCACTTACTCAACAGCTGTTGTGGGAAAATCTGCTAATATCCTTGAGCCTGGTTCTAATCATTTCGAGTCAGTTTTATTGGAATTGGCACTTGTGCACATTTGCCATCCTAAGACTGTGTGTTTATGTGTGTGTGTGCATGTGTGGTATTTCTTACAGGTTTGTGAATGGGGAGAATACTCATCTCTTAGAATGAATTGGGTATCAGATCTTGTTTTTCTGTGATTTGGAACTGATTACATAATACAGAAAAATCTGTTTGAGTATGTAGTAATATTGTTCAGTAAATTTGTTGAGGTCATAATATTTCTTGTGATAGATGAGATTTTTTAAAATAACAACTTTTCAGTTTCCTTTGCCTTCATCATTATTTTCATGTTACCTACATCTTCTCTTGCCAGTTTCTATTTTGTGTTGTCCATTTGGCTAAGCATTTCAAGTTGATTGTCATAAATTGTGCATTGCAATCATTTATATTTTAAAATCCTTTATATCAGTTGTTAAATCATTGGCTTTGGTTTTAATTTTGTTAATTTATACCTTTTCTTTTGTTTATTATATTTCCAAGGGGTTTATCTATCTTATAATCTTCTCACAGAATGAGCATCTATTTATTATTTCCACCGATTTCCTCTTTTCTAGTTTATTTCTGTCCTTATTCTTTATTATTATCTCTCTGTTTTCCTTCATAATGACTGTCTTCATAAGATTTCAAGTCAAATGCTTATTTCATATTTCTAAAATAAAAGCACATAGATTTATGCCTTAACTTCTGGGCCCTCCCTTTTGATATGGGGTGTTTTCAATTTTATAAACATCTCAAAAGTTATTATCATGTTCTTAATTTTCTACTTCAGTGATCCTTAACGTTTTTGGCACCAGGGACCAGTTTTGCGGGAGACAATTTTTCCATGAATGGGGGTAGATGGGCGATGGTTTCAGAATGATTTGAGCATATTGCATTTATTGCACACTTTATTTCCATTATTATTACATTGTTAATATATAATGAAATAATTATATAACCATAATCTACTCACCATAATGTGGAATCAGTGGGAGACCTGAGATTGTTTGCCTGAAACTAGATGGTCCTATTTGGGGGTGATGGGAGACGGTGACACATCATCAGGCATTAGATTCTCATAAGGACCATGCAATCTAGATTCCTCGCATACACAGTTCACAATAGGATTTGCGGTGCTATGAGAATCTAATGCCACCGCTGATTCGACAGGAGGCGGAGTTGAGGCGGGAATGTGACTGATAGGGAGCAACTGTAAATACAGATATAGCTCCGCTGCTCACCTCCTGCTGTGTGGCTGGGTTCCTAACAGGCCACAGGCTGGTACTGGGGGTTGGAGACCCCTGTTCTACTTGAACTTGTAGTTTAGGAAAGTTTCTGTGGTTGTTAGACATTGATACCTGTTAATTTGTTGCTGCTGTAAATTTTTATTAGTATTTTAATATAATTTTAAACTAATAGAAATGTTAAAAGACTAGTATGAACTCCTATACACCTTTTACCTAGGTGCACTGTTGGTTTGCATTTTTCCCTAGTTATCATTCACTCTGTCTCTATGTATATGTGAATGTTTTTCAGAACAATTTGAGAGTAAGCTGCATACATACATATATACCTAAATACTTCAATATATATTTCCTGACACAAATATTTTCTTTTGTAAAATTAGAAATTTAACAGTAAAATCAGGAAATTTCATATTGATACCATATGATTAATCCCACCATCCACATTCAGATTGTCAGTTATTCCAATATTGTGTTGTTTATATATATATAAAAACATATATATAACGTATATAAATATAAAATATATGTGTGTTTTATATATGTGTGTGCATATACACGTATATATGTATATATGTGGAAAGACAGAAATTGAGGATATTTTAGAATTTATAATGACAGGCAAGCAACTGAGATGGCTGCATGCCTATAGCAACCACTATCTGTAGGCCACCCAAGCATAAATACTTATTTTCTTCTTGTACTCCGTTTTTCAGAAGTTCATGTTTATTTTCATCTTTACTATTTTTTATTATTCATATGCTATATATTCATAGTAGAAAAGATAAAGCAATATAACAAAAATCAGCAGAAATGTAGAGATATGCATAGAGTGCATAGAGATAACCACTGTTAGTATTTGGATGAATATTTTATAGACTTTTGCTTTCAATCAACAAAAATTCTAGACACTTTTTCTAGTTAAATATGAGTACATTAAAAATGGAGTTATATTGTATGGCTGTGGTTTTAACTCCCTTTTAAGTCTTAGTTTATTTGACATACTTCATAGATAATCTTCATAACAACTTTGCAAAGTAGAGCCACATTTTTAGATGAGGAATCCAAGGTTCAGAGAGGTTCAGTAAACTGCCCAGGTCACACTGCAGTAAGGAATGGAGTTTATAATCTAAACCCTGAACTGTTTGCTGCAAAGGCTCTTGGTTAGATTTTTTTTTGTCTGAGGCTCCTTTCATTCATTGCTTTTACTTATTCACATTTAGTTTTATTGCATGTGGTGAGAAAATATGTATATTTTTTCCTCTTGATTCAATTTTTGGGGCCTAATTTGAGAGTTAGTATATATGTACCAATGCCCACATATGGAAAAAATGTATAATCTATGTTGGTATTGAGTTCAATGTATGTGTATTCGTTCTAACTTATCAATTGTATAACATAACCTCTATTGTCTATTTTTGTCACATCTTCAATGTCTTCCAAATTTTTGTCTATTTAAATTTGTCTTTATTTTTTAATATTGTCTATTTTTTTCTTAGCCTTGAAATCAATTAAACCCTCCCATTACAATTGCTTGTTTTTTAATCTATTTCTCTTTGCATTTCTAACTTTAGTAATCTCTGTCTTCACAGTTGATTTTATATTTTTTACCATAATCAGGAGCTTCTTTGTATCCTCTCCCTATGTTTTTGGCTTCAAAATCTCTTTTATGTGCTATCAACTTTACCAACTGTTTTCTTTTTGTTGTATGAGTTTCCTCATAAAACCTTTTTATTTTAGCATTTCTGCATTTTTTTGGTGACAGATTCCTATTTTTAAAGAACATACATATTGTTGGGTCTTATGTTTTAATCTAGCATGAGAATTTGTCTTTTTAGAAATCAATGGCCTAAATGTATAAAGTTCTTTGGGGTGAAGCTAGTGTATTGATATGAGATGGGCTCCCAGCTACTAGCTGTGGGCCTTCTACAAGTTCCTTAAATACCCTGTGAGGAAGCTACTTACAGGCATCTTTATCTGTAAAATCATGTTAATAAGCATACCAATGTGAGAGAGTTGCTTCGAAGACTAAATGAGATCAAGAGCACTCACAAATAGAAGCATATTAAAGCATATTAAACTGATTATTTGTAAAATGCAATTGTCAATATTTGCTACTGTAGATATTACGTCTGGAAATACCATTCAAAGCAAGTTTCTTGGCAATTATAAAGCAAATTGGTTAAACGATGATCTATGCTCAAAATGGGGATAATCAGTTCTATACTTTTCTCCAACCATATTTTAAATTTTTCTTTGAGATAATGGGAATAACTTACAAGAAAAACTGCTGAGAAGCAGTGGTCCAAAGCCCTTTAGAAGCTCTCAGGGTTCAGTTCAAGTTGTCCATCTCCATTTCTGGCTGTACCTGGAGCTTCACAGCTTGACTTAAATTCAGCCATGTCAGGAATCACTCACTGCCTTGCTTTCCATTTAGTTAATTAAGTGCTTAGGTTTACGAATAAGTTATTTGCTTTCATGGCAGGTATGGAAGCTGCAGGCTTTGCTGTGCCTCGGCAATTCTCATCAAGTGTGGAAAAACTGAAACTAAGAAAAACCAAGCAAGCAATGATAGATTTTCTACTTCCTGGATTGTGTGACTTGCTCATCCAATGAAAAGCAATGAGGGTGGCGTAGGGGGGCAACCAGAGATGAGGACTGGTTCTCAGCTTGTGGTTCTCCTCAGCAGTCTTCCAGCCCCTGTACCGCTGGAACCTCTGCATCAGTGAAAGCTGCTAGGAATTCAAAGGGCATTCACATTCACTTCTGCTCCTCAGGATCAGAGGCAGTGAGGAAAGCTAAAAAAAGTCTCAGGTTTAAAATGGAACCCATTTTTAACTTTTCAAATGTTCTTAGTATTTTAGGATCCAGAAAACCTTAAATCAGACAATTCTATATTACCAAACTGAAGAATAGTCTATAATGTCATAATCTGATATGCTCCAGACTGACCTGATTTAGTTTTAGTTGTATGAACTTCAAATCTCTGATGGCTTCTATTTGATCACTCAGAGGAAGCTGTGGGTTCATTTCCCATCTGATGCAATAGAGGCGTCTTTTTTTTTTTTAAAACTTCTCTGAGAATAATCATCATCTGGTGTCTTGTTACACAAATGTTTCCAAGTGCCTCCCTAGAGATTCTGATTCAGTGGGTCTGGGATGGGGCTTCAGATTTGTGGTCTCTTTTTTGTTTGTTTGTTTGTTTGTTTTTTTGAGACAGAGTCTCACTGTGTCATCCAGGCTGGAGTGCGGCGGTGCGATCTTAGCTTACTGCAACCTCTACCTCCCAGGTTCAAGTGGTTTTCCTACCTCAGCCTCCTGTGTAGCTGGGACTACAGGCACACACCACCACACCCAGCTAAGTTTTGTATTTTTAGTAGAGACGGTGTTCTACCATGTTGGCCAGGCTGGCCTCAAACTCCTCACCTCAAGTGATCCACCCGCCAAAGTGCTGAGATTGTAGGCATGAACCACTGTGCCCAGCCAGATTTGTGTTCTTAACCTTAGCTTGGGCAACAATGGAGTAGACTGAGGGGATAGATTCTACTTTTAGAATTAGAGAGCCTTGGCCGGGCGCGGTGGCTCAAGCCTGTAATCCCAGCACTTTGGGAGGCCGAGACGGGCGGATCATGAGGTCAGGAGATCGAGACCATCCTGGCGAACACGGTGAAACCCCGTCTCTACTAAAAAAATACAAACAGCTAGCCGGGTGAGGTGGCGTGCGCCGGTAGTCCCAGCTACTCGGGAGGCTGAGGCAGGAGAATGGTGTAAACCCGGGAGGCGGAGCTTGCAGCGAGCCGAGATCGCGCCACTGCACTCCAGCCTGGGCGACAGAGCCAGACTCCGTCTCAAAAAAAAAAAAAGAAAAAAAAAGAAAAAAAAGAATTAGAGAGCCTTGGGCTCAAGTCCTGGGTCTTTCACTTGCTCATTATATGGTCTTGCACAAATTACTTAACCTTCCTCAACCTCATCTGAAAAACAACTGGAGACAAAAACATCTATCTCAAAGTGTTGTCAAGAGGATTAAAATAACTCTAACACCCTTGATAGCATCCAGTTTTCTCAGTATTGCTAATTCATTTCTACCCAGGTTAATTTGAAGATTATCTGTGAATTTATTATTTAGCTCACAGCCATAATGTTTTTTACTTATTTTCCCTGTTTATTTGTTACACATTTGTGAAGCTTTGGCTGTGTGCAGGACGCTGGGATTTTTAGAACCCACTGAGCACTCCCTGATGGTATCACCTGCTCACACGGTCCATCTCAGGTTGTGTTTTTGTTTTTGTTTTTTGAGACAGAGTCTCGCTCTGTCTCCCAGGCTAGTGTGCAGTAGTGGGATCTTGGCTCACTGCAACCTCCACCTCCCAGGTTCAAGCAGTTCTCCTGCCTCAGGCTCCCAGGTAGCTGGGACTACAGGCATGCACCATGATGCCTGGCTAATTTTTGTGTTTTTGGTAGTTTTTGTGTTTTTGGTTTCACCATGTTTGCCAGGCTGGTCTCGAACTCCTGATCTCAAGTGATGTGCCCACCTCAGCCTCCCAAAATGCTGAGATTACAGGCATGAGCCACTGTGCCCCACCTATCTCAGGTTTTTGAAAGTACTACCCAACTTTCTTGTGTGAACACCTCTATCTAGCAGGCTCTTAGTTATTTGTGAGCTTCTTAGATTAGGAAAGCCATGTCCCTATTCCACCTTTGTACCAGAAATTCAATTTTTCTTGAATCTAATCATGTGTACATTTTTTCCAATAGAAAATATATATAAAATTATTCAATTTGATTTTACACAGAATATGTTCTAGGTACTTGGCATTGTGTAAACTTGTCTCTTTTTGGACACAAAAACCTTTGTACTTTTTCCCCTCCCCTCATAATAGCAAGAATCCAGTGGATTTTTGATGATTATATGTATGTTTTCTTTATATTTAGTTTTGCTTCAAAAGAATTTAAAGCACTTTTAAAAGATACAAACAATGCAAGACATTAAGAGGAAAATTTAGGTAGAAAAAAAGCATGGGAAAAATATAGTGAATTGATAAATGAAATTACATTTCAAATACATGTTGTACAGTCTTTTATACTTCCCAGTGATGGGCCAGATATTTGGCTCTGAACTCTCTAGCACTCATTGCAAACCCTCTGCAGACAAAAGATGGAGGTGATGATTCTTAAGCCATATAGATGATTATTGGGATCATCATTTATATGAGTCTTGAACTTTGTTTTAACTTTTCCACTGGCCCAAGACTTTGGGTCCTAATCAACATTAGGGTCATTAAGAGTCTACAGAAGGGTCATAAGTACCATGGAAAATGATGTGCTCTCCAATCTTCCAGCCAAACACAAAATAGACCAGGGAATAAGGAGGCCTCTTGCTGTAGAGGAGATGATAGCCAGGTGGAAGAGCTGGGCCAAGGATCAGCCAATCTTCTGGTCCAGAAACTGTAACCATGGCAACAGTAGTGAAGGCAGCTCTATTTCCATCAGCAATGACACCCTTAAGAGGTACCGGCAGAGAGAGAAGCCTATTATACATCTGGGCAAGAGTCTAGGTGAGGGAAGTTCATGTAATATTTAAGCATAATCGTTGGGAGAAAATAAACAGCCTCTTTCATGTTAACCTTGCAAACTCAAATAGACAAAGTGAAGGCCAAAGACTGGCGGTACTGCCTGGCTGAGGCTGGGTGTGAGTGCCTTGCATAGGAACCTGTAGACTGCCTCAGGTTTGCCTTTTATTCTCTTTACTTTCTAGTAGCAGTGCTCACAGGACTTTCAATACGCAAAGCCCAGAGGAAGAGAGTTGCTTTTGAAGCCACACTCTTGTCTGCCTCATTCATTTCAAACAGAGACACTTCTGAAAGAGATGAAGGCCTGTGTACAAACAACAATGCCCACTGCATTCTGTTGCCTTTAGCTGTGATGTGGTGGCTTTTGATTCTACACAGAAGGTCCTTGTTTCAGACACTGACTGATGGATCTTCTGAATGAAGGAGGCAGCAAGAACAAATGAACAAGGCTCCCGGTAAGGCGAGGTGCTTCAAGAGGATAGGCTGGAAAGCGCTTAAAATAAAAGGTAAACACAAGCCTCCACAAAAGCAAAAAATACCGAGGCACTGAGCTCTGAGTGGTTGATAATTTGTAGTTCCTAAGGATTTCCACACATTTGTGCAAACACATATAAACTCCTTGGAGAACTCTGACCTGGAATTTCAGAGTTTTTGGTGGAGGAACCAAAAGTTAAACCCAAATAGATGTCATGAAACAGGTAAAACTAATTGAAATAAAGGGCATTGGAGGTCTGAGTCTGGTTTGAGGCAGTGAAACAGAAAATAATGCCATGAAAGAGCAGGTGATGGGGTGTCTCCATCTCAGAGAGGGATGTGATTTTTCACTAGAAACCAATGGAAAGCCACATAAAGGCTCATTCTAAACACCATGGACAGTGTTAGGACCTGCTGTGAGGAAGCTGTATGACATATGCCTCCTTTCTCCATCCACCCTTGTCCTTCCGTATTGCCTAATAGAAACTAACTAGTGAAAAATCCACATGAGAAATCTGGCTACACTCAGTACTTTTGCAAGAAAACACTATCAAACTCCCTGTTAGTCTGCATTCTTCATAGTCCATCGGGGAGTGTGGTACAGGCTGAGGAGATGGGGTGGGGATAGTGAGGCTGGAGGGAGAGGAAGGGAAAGTTAAAAGAAGCAGGGATCCTTGTCCTGACTAGTGGTTTTTATATACTATGTTCTTATAAAAAAATAATTTTCACCAGCTAGACGATGTTCTATTGTTTAACTAAATTAGGGGTGTTAAAATAGAGATCATAAGAATGATGGAATGGACTCTTTGTGGCAAAAAGATACTAAATTATAAACAAGACCCAAGGCCATGCCAGGGTAGGGTTAAGTCACACATCTGAACACTTAAAGAATAAACTAGGTTCTAACAGCTGCAAGGTTTTTCTTTTTCTCTAGCAGCTAAATAAGCACTGGCCTCCAGAGAAGCAATGTTGAAATAATTGCAGCTCACCAACCACCAGACACTAACTGATCCATCTCCCTACCCCTTTTCTGCAAGCCATAACTACTACTTTGATTGGATAGGAGACTGATTTCAGTAACTTTTTCCTGGTAAGAGTCCACTGACCATAGACTGGTTGTGGCCAGTTTACAGAGGCTTGCACCAAGTGCCTTCCTGTCCTCTGCTTCACCATTTGACATATAGGACCTAATTGCAAGGAATTTAAATGTTAAGTCTGTACCCCAAAGTGAACATAGGACACACGTAACATGCATATTTGTTTAGTAGGCATGTATGCACCTCCCTTCGGGAATATTCATTGCTCTTCCTATAACGTGTCGAGTATGTGTACTTAGCTAACCCATTCAGCACAAATTACTGTTCTACTCTTTCCTCCCTCAAAGTGCCTGCTTTTGGTTTCTTCTGGAGGCTGTGCTTCCAAGTCTATGGGATTTCTAGCCTGCAGGCTGCAACCCTTTATAAAAAACAAACCTCTCCTCTCCAATATTATAGCTCTGTGAATTTATGTTGACAGGTTAATAACTCAATTTCACAGAAAAAAATTAAATCAGACACTCCTTGTTGCCCACACAACAGCCATTCTCTCCTTTAACTTTTCACTTGCAGAGTCCTTGTTTTGATTGGCAGTCCTCCTGTGCCTGTCATGATTCAGCGAACCTTGACCCTATCCTGAACTCCAGGAATAAGTCCTAATTACATATTTTTAGTGGTAACTGTGGTAGGTAAAATTTTAAGATGGTCTTATGATCTTTACCCTCTGGTGTTACATCCACGCATATGGCAGAAGACTTATTATCTATACTATTATCTAAGCAGATGAGCCCTCTTTGGCTGGTGGCAGAAGTGGGGAAGTCAGAGAGATTCAAAGTATGAAAAGGATTCAATGCATCATTGCTGGCTTTGAAGATGGAGGGTGCCAGGTGCCAGGACTGAGAGTGGCCTTTAGCATTGAGACTGGTCCCTGGTTGACAGCCAGCAAGGCCATGGAGACCTCAGTCCTACAATTGCAAGGAGCTAAATTTTGCTCACAACCTGATTGGGCATGGAAGTGAATTATTCCGAAGTCTCTAGATGAGAGGTTGGCCCCACTAACACTTTGATTCTAGCCTTGTAAGTACATGAGCAAAGAATCCACTCAAGCCTTCCTGGACTTCTGACCTACATAGAACTGTGAGAAAATAAGTGGGCATTGTCTTAAGCTGCTAAGTCTGTGGTTATTTATTTTGCAGCAATAGAAAATGAGTAGAGCAACATGTAGATAGTGTCAAGAAATCCAATCCATATTTCTGCTCAAGAGGAACTGGTTTTCAGCTCTGACTCTGACCAGGAATCAGAAAGAAACTGTGGATGAGTTATCTAATAACCCTGTTGACTTTTTTCCTTATGCGCACCACCACACACCCACTGTGAAGGTCACAAATACTGGATTCTTGCTTTCCTAGCCATCCTTGCTGCTGGAGTGGTCATGTGACTGGGATATGCCTTTGGCCACAGACCTCTGAGAACACTAGATTAGAGCTGTAGCAGCCATTTTATAGCCACGAGGCAACAAGTGTAAGGATGGTAGAGTGGAAAGAAAGGATGGTCTGGTTTGTTTCATGACAATTTTGAGCTAAGGTGCCAACTCTGGAATTGCCTGCGTTCATATCTTTTGTTATATAAGATAATTAAATGTCTTTAATTATGTTAGTTGGGTTTTCTGTTGCTTGAAGCTGAACATGTCCTTACTAATACATTACCCTTCCCAACAAAAAGTATAGAAGGCAAAATGCAGAGACATCTGAGGTAGAGCGAGTACAGAGTTGAGGATCAGGCTTTTGGCATAAGTAAGAAAAATTACATAGGTATTCAGGCGCATGAAGACAAGTAGCCCTTGGGTGACATCTAGAACTATTAAAAGCAAGTAAAATTGACACATATTGGGAGACTCCCATCTCAAGATGTTCTGTGACTCTTCGTTTTCTATTTTCTGAGATTCTTGCCCAATACAGAAGAGTACAGGTGTTCACAGACTGATGCTATATTCAGCTTTAGTCTTATGACCTTGGATCACTCCTCTGACCCCAGTGAGTATCAGTTTACTCATCTGCAGAGTGGGGATGGGACAATAACTCCTTATGTCACTTGGTTTTGTGAGGATCAGATTTGCCTGTGTATGTGAACTTGCTTTGGAAGCTTTGAAGAACAGCTTTGGTGTGATGTCAGAACCTAGCTTGGTGCCTGGAACATAGTAGGTGTGCTCATTACATATTTGTTGGATTACTGTGCTGTTCCTATTTGTTTATACCAGCTTTGTTTGCACTGCACCATGAGCTTGCTGTCTGACTAATTGCTCCATATAGCACCTACTCTAGATAAAACTTAAAGGATTTTATTAAATGCTTTTTTCTTGGCAGTGGTATATTTGGTACTACAGCCTGGATGGAGAATTGAGCATTTGTTTCCTATGTGTTTTCCGCTAAATATGCTGTGACAAGATGTCCGTTTTGATCAGGGACACTGTCAATTATTCCTCTCTCATCCAGACTTTCTCTATGATGTAGGGTGTGAAGACATCTGTTGGCTTTAACCTATTACTGTTGTGTGAGATGCCTTGGCTTCACTCAACAGGGCTGTGTCCAAGGCAGGCTGACCTCCTGTGAACTCCCAGGCTGCCGAGTCAGTCATCTGCCAGGTGACAGGTGGTGCCTTTGGGACACTGGGGAGCAAAAGGAGACAGTCATACCTGGACCCTTTAAAGGCTTCCTTGTGCCAAATAAACCAAGCGTGCCCCCTGTAATATCATCTACTTTCCCATCTCTTCATCTGTGACTCACATTTTATGGTATCCACTCCCAGGTCTTGTCAACTTTTGACCTCTCCCAGTTAGACTCACGGGACTGCCACTTGCTGCCGGGTGTCTGACACTAAGCTCTCCCTGGTTTTTGTCTCGCTTTGCTCCATGCCACACTGGATGTGTGACACTAAGACACCACTAGAAGTGGGCACCTTGGCATCTGAGAAAGACTCATTGTAGGTTCCTCCCCAAAGGGGATTATTTTGGAGCAAGACCAGCTGCCTAGGAGCTAGAAAACATCAGACTGTGAGACTGAGACACTATTGCTCTCTCTGATTTAATAAGTGATGAACATGGTATTTAAGAATTGAGACACAGATGGTATAACACTGATGAAAATAAAATGAGAGTATGGGGTCGACGAAGAGGGCACAGCCTAGATGAGGAGCAGCAAAGAACATTTTGATAGAAGGCAATACATGGGTGCAAGCAGTGGGGTTTGGTGTGGAGAGAACAAGCACCCCAGTCAGAAGCGGGAGTTTCAGACCTGCTCTGTCTCCCACTCTTTCTGTGATCCAGGAACCTTTGTACCCCGGTCTCCTCATATGCCAAGGGCCACGCCAGGTTCTGGGCTCCCAGGGTTATTCTGCATTGTAGACAAGCTGCAAATGTACATGGCAATGGAAAAGCATGATAAAAATGTAATGTATGTGGAATTCTCCTGGGTATTTTTGGTTTATTTCTTTATATTTGTTCTAAAACACGGGTGAAGAGTTTCCTTCATTTTCACTCCTAAGCTGCTGTCTCTCCTTCCCTGTGACAGTAATGGCAGTAATGGGCACGGCCTTGAGGAGGACATAAAACAGTTCTTGGCTGAGGACATTCCTTAGAGAGCAGTGGGAATGGTGACAGCTCCTTAAAGTGGGTCACAGGAGCGTCCCCCACCCTAACTAATGTTCCAGAAGTTAAGTCATGCAAAGTACTCAGTGTCTGAAGAGCAGGGTTAAAGACACAGAATTAAGCTGGTCTTGATCGAGTAAATACTTGATGCCTACATGAATTTACTACCACAGATGTAAAACAGACTGCTTGATCTTGGCAGAGTTGGGTGGGAGAGGCAGGAAGCAGGGCATGTGTCCACGTGTACCACTGGCCTCAGAACTGAGATCGTTTTAGCTGCTGGAAAGCCAGTTGCTTCCATCTCCCTCTTCATGTCCCAGCATGGGCAGCTGGGCACTGTGGGGAATGAGAGCCAATATAAAGGGATCTGAATGATGACAAGAAGCTTCCTGTCCCCATGTAGCTTACCATGCCCGACACGGGGCACGGTCCGGTTCACTTGCTTTTCTTTGTGGGTGTCACTCTCTGTGGTGCCAAGGTCCTGTGTCTATCAGCCCCACAACTGACAGCCCTGCTGGGACCTATTGGAGCTTTTCTGTCACAAGCTGATTCGAGAAGAGAGCCAAAGTGCATGAAGTCTCCCTTCCCTGACCTCACCCCACCCCACCAGACATACATGCCATTTCCTAAGAGAAAACCATTTTTGTCACTATCCGAGTTGGACTAGTACCATCAAAGTATTCAAAACGACCTTTAGTCATATGTTTGTTTTTCCCGAATTGGTGGAAAAATAGGACTTTTTCATCAAAATTGAAAATAATGAAGAAAAACTCAGAATAAGATGAGGGTGGGCAGGAGACAGTGATGTCTCAGAGATGGAAGCAACTGACTTTCCTGCAGCCAAAACCATTTCAGTTCTGAGGCCAGTGGCACAGGTGGGCACATGCCCCGCCTCCCCCACCCAACTCTCCACCCCATCCCCCATTGCCGATGCCTTGCCCTCATCCCTGCCCCTACAAAATTCAGTTGGGTTGTTCCCACGGCCACTGTGAGCAGGGCTGTCCAACATGAGCCCGGATGGCTGCCTTTATGACAGCTCTATGCCACCTCATTCCCCGTGTTGTGTACCATGATGTGCACCACATGTTAAATTAACAGTGTCTACTGTGCGAGGGTAATGGATTGGGCAGTTCCTCCCTTTCTGAGCAGTTACTCAGGCTTGCCATCTGGCAAATCTAGTAGCCAGGTGGTAACCCTAAATAACCTCACCTTGATGGGGTGGGGGTAGAGGGGACCCCAGTTGGTTCTGTTCTTGCCATCTGTGGCCTCTTTCCCTTGGAGGGAGATGTCCAGAGCATCTGAGCCATGCGATTTCTTTATCAAGCAGCTATTTGCCATGAGAAACACTGCCACTTCACGTATGCAGAACTCTGCTCTCCAGTAACTCCACTAATTTAGAATAGACTCAGGAACAGGAAGACAAACCGGAAAAGGCTGTGTGCAGCTGAGACCGGAGGGAAGCTCATGTATATGTCTTCCTCTTGGGAAACTTCCTTGAGCTTTGACTTGGAAAATGCTTACTCTTATTTACATTCAGTGATAGTCATAGAGGTCCTCTAATTTCTAAGGATTCAGTATATCGAAAGCCACAGATTAGAAGAGAGTAGGGAGCATGTAACAGCATACGCTTTGACAGATAGTGTGGACTGCCTGAAGATGCTAAAACTGAGCAGATGTGAGATCCAAGAGCTAAGAGCACAGCAAACTGCAGTCACTGAGTGACAGGCTAAGTGTGCTGTAGCCCTTCAGTATCACCTGAGGACAGCACAGTACAATAATGGAGTCTGGAGTTACAAACCTGTGACACCAGCACTGTTTATTATGATCAGTAGAGAACATTTCAGGAGCAGGGACTCTGTTAGACATTATAGAGATGTCCTCTCCAAATGGTTAAAATAGAAAGATTAGACACAAAGGAATGAAACAGTTCTTTGAGAAAAATCATGTAACCAGTAGAGTGAATTAAAATAGTACATAAGATTTTTACAAAGACCTTTTTTCATTTTCATAAAATAAGGTAGGTTTATTGAAGAATATTTAGAAAATGTAAGCCAAGAGAAGAAAATAAAACATGGCTATAACCCTTACTTCAAAAATATAACCAGTGTTAGCATCTTATTGGCTTTCCTGTTCTCTCTTTATATATATTTGTATATTTATACCATTTATGAATCTGTCATCTGCCTGCATACCTATCTATAACTAGTTGTAAGAAGTATGTAAGAAGTAAGTTGAGTTTACCCCCACTTAATACACAAACAAGAAACTTTTCATGTTAATAAGTAAACCTCCTCAGCATCATTTTAGAGGTTATGTTGTTTGTGTTTCATAATATGGATAGTCATCCAAGGGGCTGTGGTAATTAAGTATAAAAGTAATTTATATAATATATATAAGGTAATTATTTATAAAAGTATATATTGCACAGAAATATTTGGAAAATAAATCTGTGATTATTATAAGCCAATAGGGCATGATGACTTCTATTCTAATCACCACTAGACAATTTCACTGCTGTGGTAGTATTACTGAAAGCTGCAAAGCTGGGCCTTTTTGCCTTTGTGAGGCTTACTGATTACTTGCCTCTTGTTTGTGAAGGAGTCTAGAATGTGCCACCCCAAAATATTGCCACTTTGGCATAAAGATTATTTGAGCCATTGTGAATCAACAGATAAAGGAAAAGTTCTCTACTTTCATGTTATCTGCCTAAAAGCAGAGCATAAATTTCCTCCCCTCTTCTGTGTCAGGATAAGGTGTGCAGCTCTCATCACTGGAAATGAAGATCTGGCACCAGGATGAGTCTGCAAAAACAGACCTTATTAAAATAACCCTGATCTTTCATTAGTTTCCCCCATGTATTTCCTCCTCACTTTCCCACAATTTATTACTCCTATTTCCCAAATTTTATCAGCCCTCTTTTCTTTGTCTAGTCACTTCTCCACAATTTATCACCTTTTGTTAGAATGATATACAAGACAAGACCGTGGGCATAACTTGCTTCTTTGGGTTTTTCACTTCTTTTCAGTGAAGCCCCCATGCATGTAGAATGAAAAAATCTACAATTTGTATGCCTTTTCTCCTGTCAATCTGTATTTTGTCAATTTAATTCACAGTGGATTTCTCCACTCTCCCCTCTTCCTCTTCTGGACTTTAAACAGGATTAAAATTATATTGTATTGAATGCCAGCTGTTTGCTCCTCACAATGCAGAGCAGTGCCTTTTAATTATTATTATTATTATTTTTGGGGGGATAGAGTCTCACACTGTCGCCCAGGCTGGACTGCAGTGGTGTGATCTTGGCTCACTGCAACCTCCACCTTCTGGGTTCAAGCAATTCTCCTGCCTCAGCCTCCCAAGTAGCTGGGATTACAGGCACCTGCCACCATGCCTGGCTAATTTTTTGTATTTTTAGTAGAGATGGGGTTTCACTATGTTGGGCAGGCTGGTCTTAAACTCCTGACCTTGTGATCTGCCCACCTTGGCCTCCCAAAGTGCTGGGATTACAGGCGTGAGCCACCGCGCCTGGCCTAATTCTTAAACTTTAGTGTGCATACAAATCACCTGAAGATGGTAGAATGCAGATTCCAGTTCGTGAGGTCTGGGGTGGAGCCTGAGAGTCTGCATTTCTAATCAGCTCCCTGGCAATGCTGATGCCACTGGATGGAGTCCCGCATTGAGTAATGAGGGTGCAGAGTGTGCCTCAGCATCCCCTAGAGACTGCTGGGCTCTGAGAACAGAGTGTCTGATTTATTTAGGTCTAGATTGGGGCCCAAGAATTTGCATTTAACAAGTACCTTCTCAGTAATGCTGATGCTGCTGGTCCAGGGAACACACTTTGAGAGCCACTGGCTTAGAGGCAATCACTGGAGCCAGGCAGACTAGCTTTGCGGCTAGAGTCCCACTTTGTCCCTCTGTAGCCTCAACGAGTTGCTTAACCTCTGTACCTCACTTCCTTTAAGTCAGGGATAATACTACCACCTACGTTAGAGGACTTTTGTCAAGCACTGCGTATGCTCTACATGTAGGCACTGCGTAATGTTATTATTTGCCATTCCTTTCAACTCAATCAAGGATTAAAATGTGCACATTTTCTGCTCTTCAGAAAATCTTTTGGGGGTGAGGTCTTCCTTTATCCAGGCATATCCAGAGAACCTCTCCTTTCACTTGTGCCCTAGAAGGTAAAAAGTCCCCACATCTACTTTCGCATGATGGTTGATTCCTCAGTAAAGCACAGGGCTGCTGGGCACTGCCTGCCTTTCACCTGGGTGCACAGGAAATCCTCATAAAAAAGAATGCAGCCAAACCTAATGAGAACAACATCATCTCAGGCTGCAGCAAGGAGGTTCGTCTCCCTCAGCTTCCCTGGAAGGACCTGCTCTCTGTAAACTCAAAGCCTGTTCTGGTTAGCATGGATTAGAAAGAGTGGTTCCCAGCATCCCAGGCAGCCCTCTGTCTAGAGTTTTAATCACATGCAAGGCTGAAAGTCAAGGGAGGTAAGCAGCTCCTGCAGCTAGGTTTTATTTTTTTACCTGTCTGGGGAGGCTGGAGAGGGAGATTAGTGGGCTGCTGAGCATTTCAAGCAAAGCAGCTAGCAGAGGCCAGAGACATGAGGCAAGGAGGCCTGTGGCACAGCCACATGGGGTCCAGCGTGGCTGAAATGTGGAGTGGGAGACCAGGCAGGGCATCAGGGTCACACAGGGCCTCCAGTGGCATGCGGGATGGAGGGTCCCTCAGTGAACTGAGGGAGGGGGGGAAGCTGTATTAGAACGCTTTTGATGGCAAGTAAAATAAACCAACTTGCCTTAGCTTAAGCTGAAAAATATACTTTATTATAGGGATTCAGTCTGTTTCACAGAACCCAAGGACAGGCTGCCGCAGTCCCTCAGGGAGAGGCTGGAACGGGGTGCAAAAAGCTATCCAGATACTTTTTCTCCTTACTGGCATGCTGCCCCTCACGAGAACTTTCTCTGCTTTTCCAGTCCACATGGCAATAGCCTATCCCATAGCACCCAAGCTGACGTGCTGACATGTTTTCAATTTTACCGTCTCAAGAGAGGCTCTTTCTTAGTCCCAATTTCAAATGTCCAGGAAAGAGGCTCCGACTGGCCGTCCTGGGTCAGGGGCTCGGCACTGGTTCAATCCAATGCTGCCATGGTAGAGAGCAGAGACACATTGCCCAGAATGGCTGTGGAGGCCCTCAGGGTGGATCAAAGTAGGCAGAGCTGGGCTTCTTCATGAACCAGGTAGATAGGACATGGGCTACCTCAGAGGAAGGATGGCACAGACTCTGGGGTCCCTTCCCACCTGAGGTGCTCCAGTTTGACCTTTCTGTTCAGTATTTGTCCTCTCCCCATCAGCAGTGTAGGGAAAAGCAAGGGTAGAGCCTGTGGCTGTGGTTGCAGGTTTGGACTGAGAGGATGGGGGCTGCCTTGCTGTGACAACTTTGGAAGCAAGATTGAACTCTGGAAGGTGACACAGTCCATTAATAGCAACGAGATCAACCTGGCTAACACTATTTTGGAAGCTGAGAAAATAAATGACAGCAAACTGCCAGGCAAACAGTTCCTCCATAAAACATGAAGAAATGCTTCCCTAAAAGTATCGCTTTTAAACATAAAACAAAAAGCAAATAGTGGCAATCAAAATATAAGGAAAGGTGACCCACCTGTGATCTCACTGTTTTCTTTGCCCGCTCTTTCCTTTCAGCTTTTGTTCAAGTGCAGGCAGCGTCTTACATAGTTTTAGAGATCATAAACAACATTTTGTGTTCCGTATTATGTAACGACTAATTTCCATGCTGCCTTGTCATCTTCTTAACTATCTTTATCAGTATGCCATCCTTCAAATTAAGTATGCTATATTTACTTAGTACATAATTAAGATCTGATTTTAAATTTGAGACTGCGAAGTGAGAAGGAATCTTAGGAAATCACTGAGTCCAAGGAAAATGAACTTAGAGAGGAGAGTGCCTTTCCCCAAGGCCACAAAACTGGTTAATTCTGGACCTGGGACTCCAAATGTATGTTTGTAATTACTCACCCGATGCCAGATATTGGTGCACGGGTTTCATCTCACTTCACGACTCTTTCCACCACATTGTGTGCCCTAATTAACATTTGTTAGATAGAAGTCATTTCTTATTTTTCTTAACGGGGTAAGAGTGCTTTTTCAACTCACTGTCATGAAAATAAAGGTTGTGGAGCTGAAATGAATAACAGCAATTTTAAACCAGACTGGTTTCGTGACTGGTAGATAAGTCAGCATGCAAAGACATTTATGTCTCCCAGGTTTGGCTGGCTTTCGCAATGCCCTTTGCAAACTCCACAGGGATTTTAAGCTTTAAGTCTGGTTATAAGCTTATGCAAGCTGTTAGTCACCTTTTTAGATGAAAAGCACCACAGGCTTATGCTTGAAAATGTTCTGTGCTTCACTAGAATTCCTTTTGAGTAATTCAGCTGTAGTATGATTTTGAGGGAGAAATGATGGAACAGATACATTTCAAAACACATTTGCATTTAAAAATGGGAGTTTATCAGCTGAAAGAACTTATCTTGAAAGGTACACATGCAGGGCAAATTTAGAACAAGCAGAACAATTTAGACATGATAGCCATGAATTATCCAAAAGCTTAAAATACTGGGGGTACTTGATCATGCAGAATCCCAGACATGGGTTGAATCATGAATGTCTGGTGTTTTACTTTGGAAAACATATTGGAAAAGGAAATCTTGTCACTGCCATATTTTCACAGATCATTCCAAAACATTCTAGGTGTGCATCCACACAATTGTCAACACACGTTTGACCAGAAACAAATGAGTGGAGTGACCTAAGCCTTTGGTACAGGGAAGAGGGCTCTGGAGTCAGGATGCTTGGGTTGGTATCTCGGTTCTATCACTTACTAGATATGTGAACTTGGTTGGATCTCAGCTTCCTCATCTGCAAAATGAGAGAATTGTCTTGAATGGATGGAATTGTCGAGTTAAGCTGATTATGTTAAATCATGTAATGTAGCACCTCTCAAACTCTTACGAGCACACAATTCACCTGGGATCACATTAAAATGCAGGTTCTTACTCAGTAGGTCTAAGGAGTAACCTGATATTCTGGATTTCTAACAAGCTCTGAGTGATGTCTGCTGGTCTCCAGGCCACACTTGGAGAAATGAGGATGCAAAGTGCCTGCTATGTGAGAAACATTCCAGAGTGTTAGTTATTGTTACCCTTCAGGTGGATTTCTCTCTCTTTCTTTCCTACCACACCACCAGTGCTCTTGCCCACCTGCTCATCTTCCTTCTTTCCTGCTGCTTTCAAGAAGTCTTCCAGATCTTTCTGCTCTAGCTACACCTTAACAGGCACTCGTGATTGACTGCACATGAACTTACAGCATGTACATGTGTGAGGGAGATGATGGAGATGCTGCAATGTCTACACTCAGATTTGGAAAGGCCAGTTCCATTTCCATCATGTCACACACTATGACTTATACTTGTGAATTAAAAGTAACTCAGTCTTTTCTGGGTTAAAATGGCCTTTGTAGCAATTAGTCAATTTGAAGTTCAGGCTCCCTGTGGGTGCTTTCAGAGGGTCTCCCCTCCCTCTGATATTCCTCAGTGCCTTCAAACAAGAGAAGCTTCTGCATCCTTTCTGCTTCCGGGAGAGGTTTCTGGTGAGAGTGCTGTGTGTCCCAGCTTCCTCTGAGCTCCAGTGGGACTCTTTCTGGCCATGGCGTCTGTCGTTGTGTACCTGCTACTGACACATTCATGGTGGGGTCCCCTGGGTGTGCTCTCTTACCACCTTCCAGGCTTGGTGGCTTCCTTGTTGATGTGATGTCCGTCTCGGACCTCAAGGCCTTATAGAACCTCTGGCAATCAACTGTGTTCACTTGACGACTCACAATGGCCACTCAAGGCTGGCCCCTTGCTCTCAACTCTGTATCCCTCACTAGTGCATTTGAGAACTCCAGACACTTCCACACCACCTGTGAACAGAGATGTTCAGGACCCCGACTGTGGCCCTCTCCTCCCACACACGCCACCCTGTCATTCTGACCTGCTGTGGCTGCTTTATGTTGTTGGCGCAGGGCAGCACGAGATGTCCTCCCTCTGGAATTCCAAACAGGAAGCGTCATGGATCCGTCTTGGTGTTTGTCTTTCCCTTCATCCTACCCCAGGTTTCCATCTGTCCTTACTCCCTGCCCTGAGTGAGGCTGGGAGGCAGGGCAGGGAGGTCTCAGGAAGCTCCTTCTTCACAGTTCACCCTCTCCAGACCTCTTGACTTCCTCTGAAGAAGGGCTGCTACTTTCCATTCTGTCTGCTGGAAATTCCCCTACGTTGTATCTTTTTTCTCTCTTACCCCATGGTCTCTTTGTTCTAGGGAGATCCAGCTGCCCCTTCCCTGAGGCAATAAGTCTCATGCCCTAACCATAATGGTGGAAAGGAAAGAATTTTGCTTATTGCGAAGGGAAATCAGATTTAAAATATTTTAAAAATCTTATCCTTAACTATATATAGCTGCTGCATATACAACAGAAATGAAAAGTGGGCCTCCTTGGCTGTTTCTTTTTGTCCTTAGCATTACTCATCGATCACATTACACAGCCTCGTAAACCTCCACATAGTGGTCCAGTCATCCAGTAACAATCAGCAGGAGCTGGCCTTGGAGGTGGAAACTCTTTCTATCGCTGGTAAGGAGTCAAGCCTGGGGAAGGCAAAGAAAAGAAGCAGAATCTACCCCTTATGTGCAAATAGGCAATATATGTTTTAAATTTGGGAACTATATAATTGGAAATGGCTTTAATGTTTGAAATAATTACTACATCCCTACAAAATGGTCATGAAGCCTCTGCTTGCATAACTCTAACGATGGGAAACTCACTACTCCTTGACAGTGGATTATATTTTTAGACTATTCTAAGCAGCAGCAAAACATTTGGTATGTTGCACTGAAACCTGCTCTCTGCAACTTGCTCCTACACACAACATATTTAATTCCTGTCCACACTGTCAGCCCTGCGGATATTTGCAGGCAGCCACTCTGGGCCCTATTAGCTTCTCCTTTCTAGGTTCAGTCTACCCAGTCCTTTTCAGTGGCAGAGCCTCCAGCCCCATTCACCATTAAGGATCCTCTGGATCCTTTCCTGTGTAATGAGCCATTAAAAGTCAGGGAGGTAACTTTGATGGAGGAACCACCCACCTCATTTTTTTAAAACTGGAAATAAATTGCACATAAAGGTGCTGATTGCTCAAAAGTGTAAAAGTCCCTGCCTTCTGCAGCCTGTCACTGTGTTCTCAGAATCTGTGGGTCATCCTGCTATGTACGTTGCATTTTTTCTCTCTCCCTACAACACACACACACACCCACATGCACACCCCCACACCCACCCTAGTGGGAATCATTTCTCAGCTGGCTACTCAGAGCAGCAGCCTGCACATGCTTGCTTTATTGCTTCCTTGTCCAAACTACAGATTTAACAAGGAGGCTGCAGGGGAAAGTGTTTTCTGCTTGAATAGTGACATTGAAATCCTTGAGTTTTGAGAGATCTGTGAAAATAGGCTATTGAAGAAAGAGTTGGGAAAGTCCTGAAAGGGGCTTGCTAATGTTGGTGATACCCCACAATGGAGAGCTCAGAAGCAAAAGTTTTCCTTTGATCTTCTTCTGCTCTCCTGTCTCTTAGTCTCATTCTCCACCAAGGCGGCTAGATACAGGAACTAGCTTCTTCCCCAAGGCAGGTCCTATCAACCAGAACCCCCTTTCCCCAAAGGCAGCCCTGTAACCTAAAAATACTACTCTAACTCCCGCTTCCCCTCTCCCCATCTTTCTGCATAAAAGCTAGCCACAAAGAAATGATCTGAGCTACCTTGTTTGACTGTAGGTCATAAGACCCCAGTTCCAGAGAAGGCCCTGCCCCAAACCCAGAAGGAAGCATGCGTGCTCAGAGAGGCTAAGAAGAATCCAGACGGGCCTTGCTAGGTTTCCCCACTCAGTCTATTAGCATTAGATCATAGCCTTTTTATCCGATCATATTTCTACACACTGTCCTTACTTTGTTGAACCCAAGCATAAAAACAGACAATTCCCCCTGTATCTTTGGGTCTTCATTCTGAAGGCTCCCAAGTCGTATAAAACTGTGATCAAATACATTTTATATGCCGTTCAATGAATCTGCCTTTTGTGAGTTGATTTTTCAGGAAACCTTCAGAGGGCAAAGGGAAAGTTTTCCTCTGGGCCCCTATACTAATTCCCCTTTCATTTTTCCACCCCCAGATGAGTTGATGCTATTTATTTGGGTGATGAATCCAGCAGAAACTTGTAGGCTAGGGTTAAGGAACCTTCACTAAAAAGGATGGCGATAATAAAAACAGCCAACATGACTGAGCATATTCTGTGTGCCTCGTCCTGTCCTGTCTGCTTTACCCTTACGAGCCAATTTAATATTCACAAGTCCAGCCCCTTGTCCAAGGTCATGAATACCGAGTGGTGGACTCAGTGTGAGCGCGTAGTAGACTCTGAGATGCTTAGTGGTAGAAACACTGTCAGAAGCTTTCCCTGAATTCTCCCACACACCCAGAACAATGTTTCTCAACCAGAGCCCGTGCTGTAAACACCATGGGATACCATGCATTGGCGGTATTGTCTATAATAACACCCAGCTCATGTCAAAAAGTATAAGTAAGCAGATTTACCAAAGTATTAAGCGAAAGTATTCCCAAGTTTATGGTTAATGTCTCCATGTCTCATTTCCTTTATCTGTAAAATGGTGCTAATATAAATCAGTGGTGCTATTTATATAAATACAAATGGTGCCAAATACAATTTTTTCCTACTCCCCTTCCCCAAAACATATAGTCAGTTGTTTTTGAAACCAAACTACATTATTCAGTCAAATCTGATACTGAGTTCTGTTCTACTAAGATCTCCTTGGTCTGAAGTGTTTCTTTAGGTTTTACCAATGAGATCAGTCTTCTCGGACCCCTCGTGAGTGCCACACTTCGGTAGCTTTTCCCTTTCTGAAATGTCTGCTGTTCTCCTCCTCCCTGCCCACCTGAGTTCTGCCCATACTTACAAGTGTCTACTGCCGGGCGCGGTGGCTCAAGCCTGTAATCCCAGCACTTTGGGAGGCGAGACGTGCGGATCACGGGGTCAGGAGATCGAGACCGTCCTGGCTAACACAGTGAAACCCCGTCTCTACTTAAAAAATACAAAAAACTAGCCGGGCG
>NW_012115043.1:13358586-13418528 GCF_000951035.1 Colobus angolensis palliatus
GGTGAAACCCCGTCTCTACTAAAAATACAAAAATTAGCTGGGCACGGTGGCGGACCCCTGTAGTCTCAGCTACTTGGGAGGCTGAGGCAGGAGAATGGCGTGAACCCAGGAGGCGGAGCTTGCAGTGAATGGAGATTGAGCCACTGCACTCAGCCTGGGCAACAGAGCGAGACTCCGTCTCAAAAAAAAAAAAAAAAAAAGTGTCTACTAAGCCCATCTCCTCCATGAACCTCCTAACTACCCCACACCCCTCTGAGCTGTCAGTTGTCTTCCTGTGAACACGAGCCAGTTGTATTCCATCAACAAACATTTTGAGCTTTTATTATGTGCCCAGAATGATTCCAGATCAGAATTTCTCCACCTCAGCACTACTGACAATTTGGGTAGGATAATCCTATGTTGTGGGGGCTGTCCCAAGCATTGTAAGATATTTAACAGCATCCTGACCGCTTCCCAGTTGATTCTAGTAACATCTACCATGACCCAGTCATGACCATCAAAATGTGTCTGGACATTGCCAAATGTCCCCCAAGGGCAAAGTTGCCCTGATTGAGAAACACTGTTCTGAATGTGTGGGAGAACACAGGGAAAACTCCTGATGGTGTTTCTTCTGCTAAGGGTCTCATAGTGCACTTAGGAGTCAACATTAACAGTCATGAATCAATATGTGGTCAGTTAAGTACTAATTTGTGAAATATACTGCAATCTAATTTTTAGCTAAACTTGTAATTTTCTTTTTTGAGGGGAGGGGTAGATAGAAATTGAAGCAAACCCTATTAGAAAAAGAAGATCACTTTCACTGGAAAAGGAGAAGCATGTGGAATATTGAAGGAAGAAGAATTGTAGTTGTTCTATCCAGTTTGTCCTGGATCAGTGCAGTTCTTAAGAAGTTATTATGTTTTGCGTATTGAGAGGTTCGTTAATGAGAGAAAAATCACCCATATATCTCAGCTCTACTGACTAACTCTAGTGAGCAACAAAGCTTCTGTTTAATTCCATTTATAAATTCTACTTGAGTCCTGATCGTTTTGAGGAATTAAATGGTTCTTCAAGCGAATCCATAATGCACTGTTGCCCGGGACATATTTAATAGCAGATTCTGGGTGTGTAAGATTAAGAGACACAACGCTTCAGTCTTTTCCAAAACAGTTTTATTACTAAAATGATTCATGCACTGGAAGTCATTGAAATTGATCGGTAGTGATTTGTATTCCTGGCAGACAGCGCTTTTGAGGTTCTTTTCCTTAGTTGTTCAGTGTGAATTGTCCAATGAAAGTTGCCAGTTGTTCAATGAAAATTTTGTCCCATTCTGTAAGAAATTCACAATCCCAAAAACATTCTAAAGCCTGCAGAGAGCTGAGAGGTGACTCTGGATGCTGGTTTCAGCGAGCTGTACGTGGCTGAATATATAATACAATAAAGCTAATCTGAGACACAATGTGACAATCAATAGCAATCCAATGTGTGCTGAATGAAAGATTTAATATTAGCTTAGCGTTGCAACAAGAGGCAAGACACAAGTCAATTTAGGGATGGAAGTCTTTCAACTGGATTTAGCAACAGTGTCATCCAAAACTGGATGCTGGAGCTTTCAGAACTCAAAGTTGGGCTCCGGCACCTCCACTCTCCTAGTGTCCATTGTCATTTGTAAAGTGGGGCTGATGTAAATTAAAAGTTTATTTCTGCCTTACCAAGTTACAGAGCTGTTAAACTGAAAGGGAGTTGGGAGTTACACAGCTGAACTCCTTATTTTGTGGGCAAGGAATTGCAGGTCAAGAGTGATGATATAATGATTATAATAATAAAATTAGCATACACAGAGTGTTATTGTTTGCTGGATACTCCACTGAGTGCAATACAGATATCATCTTATTTTATCCCTAGGAAGTAGGAACTATTATGAGCCCATTGTTACAGATGAGTAAACTGAGGATCAGAAATTTTAGTCACTTGCCCAAAGTCACACTAAATTAAGAGCTTACAGTATTCAATCCCAGGATTCCTCCTCATGCTCTCTTGACTTTGCCACTGGGGTTTCTCATTGTAAATCCGCTTTCACTGTTTCTCTGCCTTCTTTCCTCGTTCCCTCAACACAAGGGCACTGAATACTTCAGCCGGATCAGGCCTGGGCTGAGGGTCTGGGAAAGCAGCTTCCTACATTCCAGAGCTAATAGGCCAGTGTGGGAGGCAAATCCAGGAGAGAAGAATGCAGCAGGTCATGTTTGTTGGCTCCAGCCTTTCTCAGAAGAAGCATGTCCAACCCTTTGGGAGGCCGAGGCGGGCAGGTCACAAGGTCAGGAGGTCGAGACCATCCTGGCTAACGTGGTGAAACCCCGTCTCTACTAAAAATACAAAAAAATAGCCAGGCATGGTGGTGGGCGCCTGTAGTCCCAGCGACTCGGGAAGCTGAGGCAGGAGAATCACTTGAACCCTGAAGGCGGAGCTTGCAATGAGCTGAGATAGCACCACTGCACTCCAGCCTGGGTGGCAGAGTGAGAATCAGTCTCAACAAAACAAAACAACAACAAATAAAAAACAGCAGCATGTAAGGAAGGGAGCCCTGGACCCAGGGGCTAGGACAAGATCTGGTGACTTTGAGGCCTGTCTGAGCAGGGCAAAGGGCCAGGCTGACCAAGAACAAGGCTCACTGGGGTGAGCCTTGTCCCTGTGATTTCGCTTTGAGTGAACTGAGAGTCATCGATGTGGGCAGCTGAGGTGATCCTGCAGAGAAATGAGTTTAGTTACTCTGAACACTACAGAGAGCCTTTGTTGAGTTTAGGAAGGGATGAAATGGCACAGGAGAAAGGCCCCTCTCATGTGGCCTCCGAGGTGGGGGGTACCAGAGACTGGGCTTTGTCTGGATATGGGTATTTCTGTTCTGTGACTGTCCTTCCACTTGCTCTCTGTCCACCCGCATCAGGCTGTGAACATTCAGTGAGCAGGAATGGCATCTTCTTCCTTTAATCCAAAATGCCAAGATGGTGCCTGGCCTTTCTGAGGTACTCAGCGGAGATTTGCTGAGTAATTGGGAGATCCTTGATCTTGCAGTGTCGAGAAATTGAACATTGTGAGGTATATTTAGAGTATCTGGCTGGTGGGGAGAAATATGGTGAAATAAGACCATATGCTATACAAACAAAATGACTGTATGCCCCAGAGTTTTTGGAATAAACAGTCTTCAAATATTCTCTCTAATTTTCCCTAAAAGTACACTCATATCTGTTTGACCATGTGCTCTCGTATTTTGGTTTAGAAAATATGAATAGCACAGCAAAGATGACAATTTGTAACCTCCTAGCAGCTGGACTACTGATGTCTGTTTTTTCTCAGGTATCCAGAGACTTGAGACCCTGAATAAGCCATTACAAGGCTGTGTGGTGAGCAAGGACGCAGTAGAGCTATCGGCTGATTTATTTAACATCTTGTTCTGGTCTATTTCTGGTACATAGATTTATCTTTCTGGGTTCTGTAGAGAAACAGAGCAGTAGGTTGTATTTCAAGGAATTCCCTCCTATAGTTGTGGAGGTTGGTAAGTCTGAAACTTGTAAGGTAAGCTGGCTGGCTGGAAAGTCTCAGGCAGCAGTGAATGTTGTAGTCTTGAGGGAGAATGTTTTCTTCCTCAGGGAAAGTGTTTTACTCTTAATACCTTTCAACCGATTGGATGAGGGTAATCTCCCAACTATATACCCAACTATATTATCAAGGGTAATCTCCTTTACTTAAAGTCAACTGATTGTAGATGTTAACTATATCTACAAAATACCTTTACAGCAACACTGACATTAGTGCTTCATCAAATAGCTGGACATAATAGCCTAGCCAAGTTGGTGCATAAAAACTAACCATCACAGTGGGCAAAATTAGAACTGCCCACAACTCATCTCTAGAGAACCATACAAGGCGCAGTAGTGGATCTGGACATATCCTAGTAAATGTGGGAGCAGGATTACCCTGATAAACTTCTATTCTCTTCCCAAAGAGAAGCAGCCATTGCCCAGTTGACCTGCTTGTTAAACCCAACGGGTTAAGTGAGTAAAAATCTGGGAAGTTCCCCTATAAGGGGATTGCTGCTCTATTTTCCAGGAGAGAGGTGTTGGAGTAACTCCTCCCCATTCTCTTCAACCTTTCCTTCCTTTCCAGTGGGAAGGGGGTCCAGATCTGACTGGTGTTAGGAGAGGCAATCTACTGTGGGCCCTGAGCATCTCTACATGTTCTTCTGTGGATGCCATGAATGGAAGACTGTGAGTGTTCTTTCCCAAGTTTGCATTTTCAGCAGCAACCTTGAGAGAGAAGGTAACATCTCTCTCTGGACACAGAGCAGGCTTTGCCTCCACCTGCTATAAAAGCAGTGAACCACCCAAGTAGAGACTTTCTCTCTTGTAACACAACTCTCTACATTTTCAGGGTTCATCCAGGACCACGTATATTGTCCCTATGGTACATAGTGAGAGAAAATGGGAAACCAGTGTGACCATCAAACTAATACTTTGGCTACTGCATTTGCTGTGAGTAAGACAGTCATTTGTCTCTGACTCAGGAGTCTTATGTCTTCTGCTAGCACCCATAAAACAGTTACAAGCTCCTTGTTAGCTTGCAAGTAGGCTACAATCTCAGACCCTTCACAATTGTTGACAGCAAGAGGCCTTGATTCCCTGCAGGTGACAATATTTGTTCTATACTCCCAGCTTCACCGTCCCCTCCATGCAAAGCAAGCTAGCTGAGTGGGATCTGTCCTAGAGACAAAACTCTCCCTACTTCAAGATCTCACTGAGGAAGGAAATAGTAAAAACTGTTTTTGCTTTCCACTGTATTATTAAGAAAGCTGATGTTTTGATTCCCAACTAGTTTAGAATCTAGAAGGGATAAGAGGAGAACATCTAGGCTCTTCCAGAAACCCCAACATGTGTGGTATGTCAAGTGGTATGCTAGCATCTGGGGATGCCAAAGTGAAAAAAAGAAAGCTCCCTGCTCTCTCAGAGCTTGTAGTTTAATGGGGATGGGAGTGGGGATTGCAGAGATATTAAGAAGATAATTACAATGTGCTAAAGAAGAAGACTGCTTCCTACTTGCTGCTTGCTGGCCATCTCTTTCTACTAGCATTTTTTTCTTTCTAATAACTCTCTAAAGTCACATTTTAATTATCTTGATTGGATTTAGCTGATTCCTACATTTTTAACAGCAACCTATTTACAAACTAGCTCTTGGGAAGAGTTATTTCTACAAGGTTAAGCTCATCATTCTATGTCGATTTGTACCAAGTTCATTCACAGAGAGTGACTTATCTTGATAATTTCGGAGTCATTTATGTTTTGATATTACCGTATATAATAATCCAGTGAAACAGAATGCAATATTAAAATGTAAATGATGATGTGAACATTTTAAATTACATTAAAGTAAGTAATGCATATACTAGATCTTTAAGTTCAATCGTAAATTCTACTTTCTTTATACTTTTTAGTAAATGTCACACAAATGAAGTGGAAACTCTGGAACCCATAGATCAATCTATTGGTGTATCCATCCATGAAATGTTGCCAGTCTGCCAGTCACTGTGCCAGGCATTAGGGATACAGGGAACTGAGAATTAACTTTTCAAATAGTCTAGTCTCTGGCCAGGCATGGTAGCTCACATCAGCACTTTGGAAGGCCAAGGTGGGCAGATCACTTGAGGTCAGGAGTTTGAGACCAGCTTGGCCAACATGGTGAAACTTTCTCTCTACTGGTGGAAAAAAAAAAAAAAAAAAAAAAATTCAAATACTCTAGTTTCCTAAAGGGAGAAATGTAATTCAATCACACATTTGCAGAGGTTTGATTCGTACTTACTGCCTAGTTGCTAATGCAATAGCCCTCAAGGTTATAGCAGTCTTGGAGATTATAAACTTTCTTTTTGATAGTTTAAATGCAGAAAGAAACCTCTATACCCTCATGTAGGAACTGATGACCCAAAAGTAACAGACATCAAAATACGGTTTGTATTTTTGCCATGATCTATATACATTCCTGAAATTAAATTTGTAACAGAAAGCGTATTTCAATTTTGAAGCATTTACGGAGTTTCTACTGTGCACAAAGACCTATGGTAGATTCCATGGGGGATATAAGACAAGATCCATGTCCTTGAAGAATTCAAAATGAAGTGAGGACATTAATTATTGTCTTGGATTTATGAGTCTACTTGCCAAGCAAGGGTCTCCCTTGTCAACATAATGACTTCTTTATGGCTTTTTGTGACGTTTTCATCCATAGCCTATTGGCTAAAGTATTTTGATATTAACCCAAATCATCAGTCAAGATATGCACAATGCAGGAAATGAACAAAAGGGTAAAAGGGAAGGGTGAGGAAGGAATTGGAGAGAAACTACACCTATGCTGGGCACTTCATTATCTAATACATTCACAAAACAATCCAGGAAGTATGTATTCTTCTTCTTTCTCTTTTTATCAGGTGATGACATTAGGGCTCAAAAATGTCAGAACATTTCCTTAAAATCTGGATAGAAAGTGACAGAGCTGGGATTTTAGGTCCATTCAACACAGCTTTCTCTCTTACACTGTACTTAACAATTTTCCAAAAATGCCTGTGTGTGTATATGTGTGTGTTTTCACAAGTGAGTAAGCAAATAAGCAAGTGAGAACTTAGAAAGCAGTGGATGGGTTTTCTGTCACTGGGCATTTAAAAATAAGCTGAATAATCGTTGGCAGATATAAAGAGGGGATTAAAGCCTTGAGTAGGAGTTAGTGATATCAAAATCCCTTTCAACACTGAGATTCCACTTCTACGAAAACATGAGTAGAATTTGCATGCATTCTCCTCCTCATGGAAATCTTCGCAACATATGCTCCACATTGAATGGAGAGAATCATCTGTGTATATAATGGGAAAAGCAAGGTCCATGGGCCTTATCACTCCATAGCTTACCAACATGTGCAGCAATTCACCTGGCTGAAGATTTAACTTGTGATACGTATGTGTTCCCATTTATTTGTTCTACAGAGGGAAATTTCTGCAAGTTACATGTCAGCTTTGGAGGAAAACCAGTCTCCTTTAGCTGCAAAGAGGCTCCTTCCTCAAGGGGAAAGAGACATTTAGGTTTCAGACTTGGTTATGGACTGAATATCTGTGTCTCCCTAAATTCATATGTCAAAATCCTAACACTAATGTGATGCTATTAGGAGATGGGACCTTTGCATGTGACTAGGTGTAGATAAGATCATGAGGGTTGAGGTCCCATGATGAGATTAATGCCCTTATAAGAAGAGGAAGGGAGACCAAAGTTCTCTTTCTATCATGTGAGGATACAGTGAGAAGGTGGCCATCTACAAGCCAGGAAGAGAGCCCTCACCAGTAACTGAATCTACTGGAACCTTGATCTCAGACTTTCCAGCCTCTGGAACTATGAGAAATAAATATCTGTTGTGTAAACCACCTGGTTTATGATACTTTGTTATAGCAGCCTGTGCTAGTCCATTTTGCATTGCTATAAAGGAATACCTGAGACTGGGCAATTTATAAAGAAATGAGGCTCATTTGGCTCATGGTTCTGCAGGCTGTACAAGAATGGCAGCATCTGCTCAGCTTCTGGTAAGGCCTCAGGAAACTTTTACTCATGGCAGAAAGTAGAGAGGGAGCAGGTGTGTCACATGATGAGAAAGAAAACAAGAGAGAGGGATGGCTAGTCTCTTTTTTAACAACCAGATCACACAGGAACTCATTACCACTGGGAGGGTACCAAGCCATTTGTGAGGGATCCACCCCTGTGACCCAAACATCTCCCACCAGGCCCCACCTCCAACGTTGGGGATCACATTTCAACATGAGATTTGGAGGGGACAAACATCCAAACTCTATAACAGCCTGAGCTGAATAAGACAGACCCATCTTTTGCTATTGCTAGAACCCATCCATAAGAGTTTGGCTGGTGGTTCCATTGTTTGAAGAAAGAGGCCCTTTGTGATGAGACCCTTTGAGTTTCAGGGATTGAAAAGAAGTGTGATTCTTTGAGGATGGAAAGGCAGAAAGGGAAGGCGAGGAGATCAGTGTGAGTCTCTGACACAGAAGGATAAGGTAACTAGTTCCTTGGCACATAGGCATGGCATGGGGCTGGAATCTCTAAGCATTGGGAGCTGTGACCTGGAAGCCTAAGCAGCCTCAGTGGCTGATCTTAGCTCTGTAGGAGTGCAGGCTCCTCTCCAAGTTCTGAGGACAATGTTCAGTAGTAACACCAAATGGCAGGGAGAAACAATGATGAGGTGGACTAACTGGACACCAGACCTCAGCTTGGGATGGGGGAAATCAGATGTTCCTGTCTGCCCTTTGAACTGTGTCCATCTCTAGGGATTTTTGTTTGTCTTAAAAACTATTCATAGGAAGGAGGAGACTCAGGAGCTATTCCAGAAGGCAGGGCCTGAGCAGGGTACATTTGAGTAAAAATCAGTTGCTGAGATTTGCATCAGGAAATATTGGAGCAGTTGATTCCCCAGGGCAGCCAGGGTCCCCTCTTTCCTGGGTGGTAGACGCCAGCTGAGGCAGACGGGAGCAACCACTTCTGCCATATCCAGATTCTGTACAGTGGCTGGACAGCCACAGTCTTTGCAGAAAACTCAATACCTTTATTTCAGTTGGTTTCAGAACTCTCAGACTCAGCATCTCAAGAACAAAAGAAAATTCTAGATGGAAACCTCATTTAAATTCTGAAGAGTAGTTATACTTGGAGGCACAGTGTTCAGATGTTTGGAGATTTGTATATTTGGCACTTACAAACAGCAGCAGCTGTGACAACGACAGCAGGGACGTATAGATCTAAAGGTTTAATGTTTAATAGTTCGTGTATTGTTGTTACACAGACTTACAAGGCAAAAACACAAAACCCCCAACCAGCCCTGTTGTGCATGTTGCGATTGAGTGATGGATCTTTGTAAGCTACCAGGGAAGTTCTCCTGGAGTCTTAGAGGGAGGGGAATGAGATGGGCTAGGAAGAAACAATGGTGAATAAAGCCCCTGGCTCCAAATACCCTGATTATTTGGCCTTCCATCCTGTTTGCTGAGGAATTAAGAGCAAGTACCAAGGGCTAGGGATGGAGGATGTCTTTTTTTCTTATGATTTACTAGTTGCTCTCTTCTTTTGGGCTTGGCACTGAGTTTCATTCACGTCTGACAAATGCTCACCAACCATGATCAAGTGTCCAGAGAAAGACCCAGGGGCCTGAGATCTTGGACATGCAGATGCTGTCTTCGTTTTCCCAGACCCTTCCTTTAGCTTCCCCTGAGTCTGGGGCAGGCTTTGTTTTCCCTCTTGCTCCAAGACTCTATTTCAGAGACCTTGTGAATCTGACCGTCAGCTCCAGAGGTCCCTCCACTTAGGGTATAATCTTACAGCTTCACAAGCTAAGGGGCTGATGGCTGTTCGGTGAGATCCCGGCCAGCCTTGGGGAAGAAACCCTGCAAGTTTCTTATTCTTAGCTGAATAAGACAGACCCATCTTTTGCTATTGCTATTTTTGCCAAGAAATTCTTCTAAAACACACATCTATTTGTGTCACTTTCTTGTTCGCAAACTTTCCTGGGCTCCCCATCGCCCTCATGATTTTTGGCTATCCACTCCTCCCTGGAGTGCCCCTGCCCTCCCTCCTTCCTGGAAGAGGATTCATCTTTTGTCACCTCCTTGAGAAGCCTTCCCAGTCCCCTCTGGGTGGAGTTAGGCGCTTTTAGTCATTTCCTTCTTTGTGTTTCCATTGCATAATGACAGAGATGCCTGAATACTTACTGAGCTCTCTCCATAGGCTGAGAGCTGTCCAGACACCTTGCAAGCATTGTCTCATCGATCCTCACAAGAGCCTTGTGAAGTCTTCACTTTCCTTATTTCCATTACAGTTGAGGAAATGAGACAAGCTGCCTAAACATACGTGAGGTTATGTGTCTAGATGGTGATGGAGGCAGCATTTGAATCTGATTAGTTTAGTTCCTGAGCCCATGTCTCATCAGGAGTATACTATTCTGAACCTGTACATCTGTGTGACAGCACTTATAACATTTTATTATTGTTTATTTACATCCCTTCCTTTCATTTGACTGAGCTGCTTGAGGGCAGAAATATTGTGTTTTCAATCACCGAGACTAGCACATAATAGGTGCTCAATAAATTCCTGAGGGAGAAAGAAAAGAAGGAAGTGTTATAATGATTATATCAATAAGAACATAGAAATAATTCAGGAAAATGTTCAAATTCCCTAGGGTCAAGACCAGGCCCGTGTTACCTGTGTTAAGGGAATAATTTAGTCTACAAAAAAAGGTAAATAGTTTTGCTACAAGTAAAAAGCTGATATTCCTACAAAGTTTGGGCCAAAGATGGATCAGCCCAGAATATTTGTCTTAAAAATGAAATAAGTAATCCCAAACATCAGACACTTTTTTTTTTTCTTTCCTTTTGAGACAGAGTCTCACTTTGTCACCCAGGCTGGAGTGCAGTGGGTCGGTCTCGGCTCACTGTAACCTCCACCTCTCAGGTTCAAGCGATTCTCCTGCCTCCACCTCCTGAGTAGCTGGGACTACAGGCACACACCACCATCCCCAGCTATTTTTTGTATTTTTAGGAGAGACAGATTTTCACCATGTTGGCCACGCTGGTCTCAAACTCCTGACCTCAAGTGATCTGCCCGCCTCGGCCTCCCAAAGTGCTGGGGTTGCAGGCATGAGCCACGGCACCGAATCATCAGACACTTATTTTGTAAAGAATTTATTGAATTCACCCATACATGGTCTGTGTGGATATGGTCTGGAATCCAGATGAGAACTTACGGAGTATTTACGCAGAAATGGCTGATTCTAGGACAAGGATTCCTGAATGTTCTAGGGAACTGACTAATATTTCCAAAGATTTCCTATGCTCCAAGCATAGGAGCCAGCCGGGGTGGAGCCAAGGCTCAGGCTTGGTCGGGGCGGAGCGACTCCTCTATTTCACTTGTTAGGCGTCCTAAACCATTTTGTCCAATGTTATTGTTGCAAATTGGTTGTCGTGATGGTTAATTTTATGTGTCAACCTGACGGGGCCCTGGGTGTCTAGACTTTTGGCTAAACGTTATTCTGGTGTGTCTGAGAGGATGTTTTTTGATGGGACTAACATTTAAATTGATAGATAGACTGAGTAAAACAGATTGCTCTCCCTGATGGGGCTGGGCCTCATCCAATCAGTTGAAGACCCAAATAGAAAAAAAGGCCAAGTAAGAGGAAGTTCCTCCTACCTGACTGCTTGAGCTGGGACACCAGTCTTTTCTGCCTTTTGGCTCAGACTAAAACATTGGCTCTTTTTGGGTCTCAAGCCTGCTGGCTTTTGGACTGGAACTTACACCATCTACTCTCTTGATTCTCAGGCCTTCAGACTTGAACTGGAACTACACTTTGACTCTCCCGAGTCTCCAGCTGCCTGACTGCAGATCTTGGGACTTCTCAGCCCCCAAAATCTTGTGAAGCAATTCCTTATTTTATATATGTATATGGTCATGCTCTGCATGATGACATTTAGGTCAATGATAGATTGCATATACAATGGTGGGCCCCATAAGATTATAATACTTTAGCTTTTCTATGTTTAGATATGTTTAGATACACAAATACTTACCATTGTGTCACAGTTGCTTTCAGTATTCAGCACAGTAACATGCAGTACAGGGTTTTTGGCCTAGGACTGATAGGCTCTGTCATATAGCCTAGTTGTATATTTGACTATATCATGTAAATTTGTGTAAGTACACTTTATGTTGTTCCTGTAACTGAAATGCAGATCCAATCACTTAGCACTTACACAGTCCAATGAACAAGAGTGAGGTCTGGTCTAAAGAAACTGCTTTATGTTCTATTATAAAGACAATATGCACATGTATGTTCATTGCAGCACTATTCACAATAGCAAAGACATGGAATAAGCCTAAATGCCCATCAGTGGTAGACTGGATAAAGAAAATGTGGTACATATACACCAGGGAATACTATACAGCCATAAAAACGAATGAGAACATGCCCTTTGCAGGGACATGGATAGAACTAGAGGCCATTATCCTTAACAAACTAATGCAGGAAAAAAAATCAAATACTGCATGTTCTCACTTACAAGTGGAAGCTAAATGATGAGAACACATGGGCACAAAGGGGAACAACACACATTGGTGCTTATTGGAGAGTAGGGGTAGGAGGAGGGAGAAGATCAGAAAGAATAACTAATGAATGCTGGGCTTAATACTGGGGTGATAAAATAATCTGTACAAAAAACTCCCATGACACAATTTACCTATATAACAAACCTGTGCATGTACCCCTGAACTTAAACTAAAAGTTAAAATTCTTCCAATCTATGAACATGATATGTCTTTCCATTTATTTGTGTCTTTTAAATTTTCTCTATCAATCTTTTATAATTTTCAGTGTACAAACCTTTCATCTCTTTGGTTAAGTTAATTACTAAGTGGTTTCTTTTTGTTGCTAGTATAAATGAGATTGTTGTTGGTGTATAAAATCACCATTGATTTTTGCATCTTTATTTTGTATCTTGTAATGTTAATAAATTTGTTTATTAGTTCTAAAAAAAAAAGTGATATATTTCAAAGCTAGCTTATGGGAAGAAGCATAGGCTTCTTGCCTTAAGGGTAGCCTGTGCAGAAAGTAGGAATTATTTTAAAAGAAATTATTTTAAAAGGGGGCTTGGCATGAATAGCATGCACGGAAGGAAGTAATTGGATGCAAGTCCACATAACTCGCTTCAGTGCCTTATCTACCGGGCCATTGAGCTGGCGCCTTCATGGGCATAGCTGGGTTTTAAAAGTTCCTGGAACTCTCCAGGTGGGAGAGAATTTTGAAGTGGGCATACTTAGGCTCGTAAATCGACTGTTGCCTCTCGAGGCAATCTTCTGGTGGGAGAGAGTTCCACTCTGGAGCCTCTAAGCATATCGTTAGATGAACTTGACCTGTAGGGAATGTCTGGTGATGGGGAGGTCCAAGTAGGAAGCGAGGAACAGGGGAAAAGGAGAAAAGAGAAAAGAAAAGAAAAAAATCATTCTCTTTTTTTCTTAGACGAATGGGAGCATTTGGTTACATTCCCACAATGACAAAGCTGCCTATGTGACTCATTTTTCAGAACACAGTGCTGTAGTTAAGCGATGCATGACTATATCTCCCTATCTATCTATCTATCTATCTATCTATCTATCTATCTATCTATCTATCTATCTATCTATCATTATCATCTCTCTCTCTCTCTCTCTCTCTCTCTCTCTCTCTCTCCTATTGGTTCTATTTCACTGGAGAGCCCTGCCTAATACAATTGTTTTAATTATTTCTCATTTCCAATGTACTTTCCTCCTTGACTTTCATTATGGGTGGAGCAGGCTCTGTTTGATTCTAAAATCATATGAGAAAAATATAAAGACATAACCACCACAAAATTGCTGTTTTGGTAGAGGGAGGCTGTTATGTAGATAAAGGATTAGTCTTAACACTCCATTCAAGTTAAATTATTAATTCACTGAATTTTTATGGAGTACCTACTGTGTGGTAGGGCTATTCCAAAGAAGCAATGATTTCTGCCCTTGTGTGTGTATGTTTTATTTTTATTTTTAAATTATTATTATTATTTTTTGAGATAGAGCCTTGCTCTGTTGTCCAGGCTGGGGTGCAGTGGCGTGATCTCAGCTTACTGCAACCTCTGCCTCCCGGGTTCAAGTGAGTTTCCTGCCTCAGCCTCCTGAGTAGCTGGGATTACAGGCGCCCGCCACCACGCTCAGCTAATTTTTGTATTTTTAGTAGAGACAGGGTTTCGCCATGTTGGCCAGTCTGGTCTCAAACTCCTGATCTCAAGTGATCTGCCCTCCTCGGCCTCCCAAAGTGCTGGGATTACAGGCATGAGTCACCCTGCCAGCCGTGTATGTATATTTTAAGCAGGGGATAGAGACAATAAGCATGATAAATAAATCTAACTGTATTGTATGTTAGAGAAAAATAAAGCAGGAAAAGGGAGTGGGGAGGGGTTCAATTTTAAATAAGGTAGTCCTAAAGGGCTACATTGAGAACTGTATTAGAAAAATGACCTGTATGAAAGTATATTAGCTTCCTATTGTTGCTGTGACAAATGACCACAAACTTAATGGCTTAAAACAACAAAAATTTATTCTCTTAGACTCCTGGAAGTGAGAATTCCCAATTTGGGCTCCTGGGGCTAAAATTAAGGTGTCGGCAGGGCTGTGTTTCTTTTTGAGGCTGTAGGAGAGAATTCATTTTCATGCCTTTTCCAGCGTCTCTAGGCTACATTCCTTGGCTTGTGGCCTCTTCCTCCATATTCAAAGCCAGCATTATCAGGCCAACTCTTTCTCACACTGTCATTTTTTTGGTTCTTGTTCCTTTGCCTCCTTCTTCCATTTATAAGGATGCTTGTGATTTCATTGGGCCCCCTTAGATCTTCCAGGATGTGGAAGACCAAAACTATGCCACTCCAAAATATGAATGTAGGAGTCCAGAATATGCTACTCCAAAATATAACTCTTTAGCATAAGGATTATTTTGAGCTAATTATTTTAAGAAACTGTAGACACCAGAGTAACTCTAGACACCAGAGTAACTCTAAAAACAAAGAGTAGAAGTTACCCTTTTGTAAGAGAAATGTATTTTCTAAAGGAAATTCCCATTTGTAAGGTGCCTTCTCTGTACCAGGAAGAGAAGAAATGCTCCAAATCACTAGAGACTTTTCTCAATGGAGAAGGCACTGAGTTAATCCACAGGAAAAACCTTGTTGTTATTGCAGTGCTTTTCCTGACCTCCCCAAAACAGGCCTCCTCCCACCCTTTCTGTCTGTCTTTCTACTAAAGATGATATTTGACCTGAACTAAAAGCCACTCCTTGGAGATTTACTCACTTTTCTCTGGGTATCTTTCTTGTATATATAAAGTACACCTGTTAATAAACTTCTGTTTGTCTCTTCTTAATCTGTCTTTTGTTACAAGGGTCCATGCCAATAAAAACTCAGAAAAGGTGGAGGGAAATTATTTTTCCTCCCCTATAAGGATAATCTCATCTCAAGTTTAGCTAATTATGACTGTATCAGTTTGTTGGGGCTGCTGTAACAGAGTACCACAGACTAGAGAGCTTAAACAACAGACATTTGCTCATAATTCTGGAGGTTTAAAGTCTAAGAACAATGGGTTGGCAGGGCTGGTTTCTTTGGTGGTCTCTCTCCACGGCTTGTAGATGGCCACCTTCTTCCTGTCTTTACAAGGTTTTCTGTGTATGTGTGCTTGTGTTCTCCTCTTCTCTTCTTGTAAGGACCCCAGTCATATTGGATGATGCCCTACCCTAATGACCCCATTTTATCTCTTTAAAGACCCTATCTCCAAATCCAGTCACATTCTAAGGTACTGGGGGTTACGACTCCAGCATATGAATTTTGAGAGAAGGGACACAATTCAGCTCATCGCATAACCTCAATTCCATTAGGAATTAAGTTCTGCTAATTTACTTCCCCTTTGACACATAACCTAACATATTTACTGGTTCCAGTGATTAGGACAAAAATATCTTTGGGGGGCCATTACTCTGCCGACCACAGAGGGAGCCACGGGGACATCTAGGGAAGAAAAACAGCTGGAGCAAAGGCCCAGCGTGGAGGCGTGTCCATTGGAGGAACAGCAGGGAGGTAACTGAGGCTACAGCTGGCTGAGTGAGAAGAGCACGGGACAGGGGGAGCCTGTTTGCATAGCCTGCAGGCCACCACATGGACTCCGGCTTTTACTCTGAGGGTTTTGAGCAGAAGGACCATGTGAATCTTACTGTGTGTTCACAGGACCTCCCTGGCTGCTGAGTGGAGCATAGATTAGAGAAGGCTGAAGATGGCAGCAGGAGACCAGTTGGGAGGTGACTGCAATAATCCAGGAGAGAGAGGATGATGGCTTTGGCCAGGGAGGCAGTCGGGGAGGCCTAAGGCATGGTTGGACTTTGAAAGTTTTAGAAAAGTAATTAGGATTTTCTCTTGAATTGGTGTGAGTGAAAGAGAGGAGTCAAGAGTGACTAAGTTTGTTTTTGTCCTGTGGAACTGGATGAATGGAGTTGACACGTACTGAGATGGGGAGACCATGGCGAGATGAGAAGCTTCACTTTGGAAATATGAGAAATGACTAGTTAGACACCCAGGTTCAATGTGAATGGCTAGCTTTCTTTATGTATTTGAAGTCAACGTTCAGATTTTTAAAATTAATACATCTCATGATTCTTGTAAAATAAAAAAATAAAAAAAACAAACACTTTCACTTGTTCCTTGACTTTCAATTAACTCACAGGCACAGATTAAAATTAGTCCCATCTACAAACTTACCTAATTACATTCCCTTAAACATCTTCAACAACATTTATAAATTAATATGTTTGCTTTTTAAACATTCACATCCCTGGCAGGGTAAACTTACAATATTAATAAGCAAAACCCTCTTAAGCATTTAAATTATAAATTACTCTTGTATCCACTAAACATGTAATTATAGTAAATCAAGTTCCCTTAACAATACCACAACTATTTATAAACTTAAAATTCTCCTATACTTTTCAGCTGAAAATCACACTAAAACGTCAGATTTTCTTAAACGTGACCCTTCATAATTTTTGTTTTTCAGATTGTTGAGTAAGGGTGTGATCATTGCTATCCATGGTTAACTTATAAGAATTTTCTGAAGACAACACAAAAAATTGTGCTTTGACAATAAAAACAAGCTATGAAAATTTAAGGTGCTGTTTTCATTCCGGGAGAAAGCTAACCTCTGTCAAGGATGTGCTTGAATTATTCCTTGAAAAGTCAGGAAGAGTTTTCTTTTTGTTCCCTTTCCTCGCCCCCAAAGAAAAGCTGACTCTGAAAAAGAGCAGATAAATTAACTGGGGTGTAAGTGATTAATAGAGACCTCCAGTTCCTTATCTTCCAGAGTTAGAATATTGACATTGTAATGTTGGGGCTCAGAAAACAATATCCAAAAATGAAATTCTCAGAAGCAAAAGTTTTTCCATGATCTCCTGTCTTCTTGCCTCTCAGTCCCATTTCCCCCAAAGGCTACCCATGGAAACTAGTCTCTTTCCCAAGGTGGGTCATAGAAACCAGAACCCCTTTTCCCCAAAGGCAGCCAGGAAAACTAAAAATATTTTACTATAACTCTCTCTTCCCACCTTTCTATGTAAAAACTGGGCACGAAGAAATTATCTGACCTGGCTTGTTTGGCTGTAGGTGAGAAGACCCTCATTCCAGAGAAGCTTCTATCCATGCCCAGAAAGAAGGAGTACACGCTCAGAGGGGTTAGGAAGAATGCAGACAGAGAGGCCTAGGTGGGTTTCCCCACTCATTCTGTTAGCATTAGATCATAGCCTTTCTGTCTAATCATTTTTCTACACTGTCCATACTTTATTGAACCTAAGCATAATAACAATTTCACCTCCATCTTTGGGTCTTCATTCTGAAGGGCCCCGTGTCATGTAAAACTCTGATCAAATAAATTTCTGTTCCTTTTCTACTGTTGATCTGCCTCGTGTCAGTGATTTTCAGTGGATCTTCAGAAGTCGAAGGGAAAAGTTTCCCTTGGCCCTGACAGTAACAAAGGATCTCTTGGAATTGTGAAATTCACAAATTCACTTGATAGGTTAAGAGTCAGGGAGCCTTCCAGGAGTGGAGGCTGCCACAGCCTAAGACATTGGTGTTTGCTGGACAATTGAATAAAGTCACAGCAAATAGGCAGCCATCACTCTGCAAACTCTGGTGTTAGCTTCTCTCCAGTGGTCCACACAAAGGTTAGCATAGGGAGCAAAATAATAAGGACAGCAAGCAGCAGTAGCAATTAATACCACGCATGTCCAGAGAGGGGCTGCGGAGAATGAGTGTTTTGCAAAGTCCCAGTGTATTCACCTGTTCTATCCTGGTAGAATAAGGGTATCCTCCTGGAAATCCTTACAAAGTCTTGGTATGGGCACTGTAGGGTGAGCTTCCTTTAGACAGTCTTTGTTCTGAGAAAAGAATATCACCCCCTTCAGCAATTTGGGTAGGGTTAGTTAATTTCCAAGTATCTTTTAGCCAATGATTTCCCCTGAGCCAGCTCAGCCAGCAACCCCCTCTCCTGGAAGCAGTTGACACCTTCCTACTATGCATGATGTGGGCCTAGAATCACAGAAGATCCCAACACCCACTGGACTATGAGGGCTGGTGGCAGGCTTCTTTTCTTGCAGTCTATTGGTCCAAGCAGATGTGCAGTAAATTTAGGTCCTGGCTACTGAAGTATGTCAGGGCTGACCCAACCAACATTCCGCTGGACAGAAGGGCCAATGGGGTCATAGGTTTGGTGATGATGTGAAAGAAAAATAAAATCTTGGAACCCCAAACTCACCATGCCAAAGGGAAAGTTAAGCTTGGGAACTGAGTCCAATTACACAAAAAACTACCTTCCTTTTGTTTCCAAACAGATAGCTATAATTTTACATGCTTACATTATCTTATGTGGAATGCAGATTTACTTGAGTGTGAGATGAATGCATAATTGGCTTTTCCCCCACTCCCCTCTTTTCACATGTACAATGTAGATTCACTGAGCACTAATTAAAGCCTCAGGAGAATGTAACCACTTGCCTCACTGCCCACCTTCCCTCCTTTTTTATTTCCCTTTTACCCTCCTTTTTGCCCTTTCCGCTTCAAATACTGAAGTTTCCCAAACCCTTTTTGAAAAAAGCACAAGTCACAGATCCTTAGGGTCTCTGGATTTGTCCACAAACTTAGGGTCTTTAGATTTGAAACTTTAGGGGCCATGATGAAGCCTAGCTTCAGGCACTATCCTTTATACTGGGCCCTACAACTGATACATGATTAAAATTGCTTGCTTTCTAGGCTTTTCACTAAAAATAAGTTACTAATAGTTAACATTGAAATACATCTATCTATCTATATATTTTAAGATGGAGTTTCGCTGTGTCGCCCAGGCTGGAGTGCAGTGGCGTGATCTTGACTCACTGTAAGCTCTGCCTCCCGGGTTCACACCAGTCTCCCGCCTCAGCCTCCTGAGTAGCACCCGCCACCGCACCCAGCTAATTTTTTTGTATTTTTAGTAGAGCTGGGGTTTCACCGTGTTAGCCAGGATGGTCTCGATCTTGACCTCGTGATCCACCCGCTTCAGCCTCCCAAAGTTCTGGGATTACAGGCGTAAGCCACTGTGCCCGGCCTGAAATCAATATATATTTTTAAAGCACTAGACATAAATAATTCTGTATGCAAAATATAGAAGAAAAGTAGGATGTGCTTTTAGTAAAAGTATTATAAAAAGACACGAACATGTAATTTTTGTTAAAGGGAAAGTAATTTTGTCTAGACCAGAGGTTTTAAAATTATTTTTAAATTGAAGGAATAAACAAATGATGGATAAAACTGAATGGACATAGAAAGTTGAAAAAAAGAAAATAGAAACAGATGATAAAATGTTATAAAAGTTTTATTGAAATCTTATAGTCAAACTGAGATTGGATGGATTTGTTTATAAGATTTCATTTAAAAAGTAGCTTTAGCATTAATAATACACTATGCAAAGGTAAAATCTGTTTTTATCTTTTGAACAGGATTTTCATGTAATTTTAAGAGATAGTAAAAGATTTTTATTTACCTTTTGAGTAAACTGTAAAAAAAAAGAGGAGAGAGAAGAATCAGATTCAGTCAGCTGCCTTTATTGGATCTTATTGTTTAGGAAACTGAGTCTCCTCTCTGCCAAAAAGTAAAAAGATTTTGCTTTAAAAATCTTTTGGATTATCATTTTGGCTGCATGAATGACTTATTTTACAGTGACCTGTGATCCAATTTTGCATATTAAGTGTTTTAAACCTTTGATATTTGACAAATCTTCCAAAATCAAAATTTCAAGTTCTAAATTTAGCCTTTTGACTTCATTAACTTCTTTTTAGATAGTGGGTCCCCTGAAGTCCAAAAGAGATATATCAGCTCACTTGATATATTAAATCATATGGGAATCATTGACAAATATTATATGGTATTTAATTTAACTTTCTTTGGATTTTGTTTATGTAAATGTATTGTTAATATGTATTCTGAAATTATATGAGATTTCTATAATTCTGATATGTCTTAGTATATGTCATTAATAGTAATTATGATTATTATGCTAAATTTAAATGCCATAGACATTTCCTGATTTCCTTGTCAATTGTGTCTTTGATCATGGCCATCCTAAGACTTTTATCATCCACAATTGTTGTTTTACTTTGATCTTTCTCAAAAAGTAGTATAATCAACTATTGTCCAAAACTTGCTTCTTTAGGGAAGTCCACAGAAAGGATTCTGTTGGGTGCTCTTAAATGCAGGTTTCTGATAACCTTGGTGATTGTGCCATTGAACTAGAGGAAAACAAAAAGTTTCCAGAACTCTCCTTGAAGAACTAATGTGGTCATGAGGTTTACTAACCCAAATATGAAATGGAACAACTTAACTGCATGTGACTAGACTAACAGAGGACTGAAATAATTTTTATGACCTTTTTTCTTTGTCTGAAACATTATTGATTCTTTTTGTTTTGTTTCTCAGAGTCAAGAAAGTTTTTTTTTCTTGTGAGCCATTTAGTTTTTAACAATTGAGTATACTCTTGTGAGCAAAATTGAAACATGTTTCTTTTTCTCTACCTGATTTCTCCAGAATTTGGAAACTATTTGTGAGTATTCTTAATTTTTGGCAATATATTTATTTGCATACGTTCAATAAGAGTCTTTTATTTGTAATAAGACAAAATTGGAGACACTGGTTATTTTACCAAGACTTCGACTGGAATGGTGTATTTTCAGATATGAACAGACTGCTTTGAGGAATTAAAATTGACTTTATGGAGCTGATAAAAGCCCCTTGTAACTACTGGCCTCATATTTTGTCTATGTCGTTCCATCACAGGGTTCCTGACCTGTGATAAGTAAAGAATGTCACTTTCTTTTTTTTATTTTGAGACAGAGTCTCGCTCTGTCACCCAGGCTGGAGTGCAGTGGCACGATCTCGGTTCACTGCAACCTCTGTCTCCTGGGTTCAAGTGATTCTCCCTGCCTCACTTTCTGATAGGCCCGGGAAACTCAAGTTATTTTGGGATCTTGAGAAGGGAGGAATTCACCCAATTCATACAGGTACAGATAAATTCTCAGCTGGGCTTGAGAGGCCTTTAAAAATCTAATCTGAGATTCTTTATGAAAAAGCTCCAGCAAAGCCAATGCAAAAAGAGCCTATTGACCAATAATTATTCTTACTGCACTTCATGCAAATAATCAGGCTAAGTATAATAAGACTAAAACTTATTTTGCAAATAAACTGGTCCTACTCTAATTTATCTTTGGTAAAAATGGGGGACTAGAGAGAGAAAAATAATGTTTCAAAAGAAACTATAGTAAACTTGTTATTAGATTCTAGCCTTGTCTGTTGTTTTTCAGTTTTTATTATTTGCCTACAATTTATCTGGACTGTACCTTGAAGTCTTTCCTGACTACAAGTCTTCAAACTAACATTTTCAAATTTTTTTTTCTCCCATTTTTCTAACTACTTGGAATCACTAGAAATTATAACTGTGCTTTTCTTAAAGCCCTACATCCTGAAGTTAGGCAACTTAGACTTTGGGAGAAATAATAGCTGTATGTGTGTGTGTATATATACATATGTATATATACACACATGCACACACACATATATACATACACATATACACATACACTTTCTCTCTCTATACATATATACATACATATAACCTATATATGTGTATGTGTGCATTTATTTATTTATATCACCTTCCTGGCTGCCTACAGATGTATGAACTTCTTGGCCTTCTTGGCAATATAGCCTGAATTGTGTTTTCAGGATTGCTTTCCCTTTGTTGCTATAATCTAGCCTTTTTGTCCTCCTCTTTTCCCTGCACTTTTTTCTTTCTTTCTTCTTCTGTTTTTCTCTGTGGGACAGGAGACTTCATGTCCTCTTAGGAATAAGCCTTCTTAGCCATATGAGACCTCATCTTCTAGGAGTAAACCATTCTAGTGCTGAGGGATATGACTGAACCTGTGACCAGAGACTCATTTTCTTCTACAATGCTTTCTCCAAAAGATTTTGGAGAACAGGAGGGGAATGTGAAAGAAAAATAAAATCTCGTGATCCCAAACTCACTATGTCAAAGGGAAAGTTAAGGTTGGGAACTTTTTTGGAGTCACGCAAAAAACTGCCTTCCTTTTATTCCTAAATGGATAGCTGTAATTTCACATGCTTACTTTATCTTACGTAAAATGTAGATTTACTGAGCATGAGGTGAATGTATAATTGACTGTTTCCCCCATTCCCTTCTTTTCACTGAGTGCTAATCAAAGCCTTACAAGAATGTAACCACTTGCTGCATTGCTTACCCTCCCTTTTATTCCCTCTCCTCCCCTCTTGCTTGCTCTTTTGCATTTAAATATAGAAATTCCTAAAATCCTCTTTGGAAAAAGTACAGGTTACAGATCCTACTTGTGTTTCTTTTTCCTGAGTGCATCCTCAATGTTGGCAAAATAAACTTCAAATTGATTGAGATCTGCTCCAGCCGCTTTTTGATTTACAATGGCAATACCTTGGCATGACCAAGATTCCCCACCTGAGGGTGGCCAGGTTTTGATTTAAGGCCCTGTGGTTGGACTACTGCTGATGTGATAAGCTGTGCCTCTTGCTTTCCCGTCCCTTCCTTCCCCTTTGCTCTGGGATCTGTGGGTGACTACACTGTTCTATGGAACAGTATCACTGTGATTGGATTTCATTCTAACCAGGGTACATCTTCACCTGCAGATATAGGGAACATCAGAGGTTTAAGACTGTGTCCCTACTCTATCCAATGTACCTGCATCCCAGGAAGAATAGTAAACCCCTAATTACAAATAAAGAGGTCTAGAATCATAGCTGTCAAGGAATAATCTCTGGATTATGCAGCAAATCTAGTCTCTAAGTGTGAAGCTGAAACTTGAACCCAGGTCTTCTGTATTCCTGTTATTTCCTCTGTACAACCCTGTGTCTCTATCAACCAAGCCATCTACAAGTATCTGCAGGATATCAAGCATGGTCCCAGACATTTGGGGTCGGAGGGGATACAAATAGAAAAATACCAGTTTACAGCAGTATAAGAAAGCTGCTAGTAACAACTCCAGATCAGTGCTAAGAGATACACACACACATACACACACACACACACACACACATGAGAGAGAGGGACAGAGGGAGAGAAAGGTGGCAGGTAGATCTGTAGGAAGGGCACCGTGAGGGTACAAGTGAGCTGGAAAGAGGCCTGGAGAGAAGTGGGCTTGGGGGCTGGGGGCACAGGGACTTCAGAGACACATGGGATATGGGAGAATTTGCCTTGAGACTCTCACAGTGTCTTTCCAAACATGTTGTACTTCACTGTATCCTTAGCATTCTTTTTTCTTTTTTAAAAAATACTTTAAGTTCTGGGATACATGTGCACAATGTGCAGCTTTGTTACATAAGTATACATGTACCATGGTGGTTTGTTGCACCCGTCAACCTGTCATCTACATTAGGTATTTCTCCTAATGTTATCCCTCCCCTAGCCCTCCAACAGGCCCCAGTGTGTGATGTTCCCCTTCCTGTGTCCATGTGTTCTCATTGTTCAGTTCCCACTTATGAGTGAGAACATGTGGTGTTAGATTTTCTGTTCCTGTGTTAGTTTGCTGAGAACGATGGTTTCCAGCTTCATCCATGTCCCTGCAAAGGACATGAACTCCTCCTTTTTTATGGCTGCGGAGTATTCCATGGTGTATATGTACCACATTTTCTTTATCATTCCATCATTGATGGGCATTCGGGTTGGTTCCAAGTCTTTGCTATTGTGAATAGTGCTGCAGTAGACATACATGTGCATGTGTCTTTATAGTAGAATGATTTATAATCCTTTGGGTATATACCCAGTAATGGGATCGCTGGGTCAAACGGTATCTCTGGTTCTAGATCCTCGAGGAATTGCCACACTGTCTTCCACAATGGCTGAACTAATTTACGCCCCCAACAACAGTGTAAAAGTGTTCCTATTTCTCCACGTCCTCTCCAGCATCTGTTGTTTTCTGACTTTTTAATGATTGCCATTCTAACTGGTATGAGGTGATATCTCATTGTGGTTTTGATTTGCATTTCTCTAATGACCAGGTATGATGAGCTTTTTTTCATGTTTGTTGGCTACATAAATGTCTTCTTTTGAGAAGTTTCTATTCATATCCTTTGCCCACTTTTTTATGGGGTTGTTTGTCATTTTCTTTTAAATTTGTTTGAGTTCTGTGTAGATTCTGGATAGTAGCCCTATGTCAGATGGATAGATTGCAAAAACTTTCTCCCATTCTGTAGGTTGCCTGTTCACTCTAATGGTAGTTTCTTTTGCTGTGCAGAAGCTCTTTAGTTTAATTAGATCCCATTTGTCAATTTAGGCTTTTGTTGCCATTGCTTTTTGTGTTTTGAAGTCTTTGCCCATACCTGTGTCTTAAATTGTATTACCTAAGTTTTCTTCTAGGGTTTTTATGGTTTTAGGTCTTACGTTTAAGTCTTTAATCCATCTTGAGTTAATTTTTGTATAAGGTGTAAGGAAGGGGTCCAGTTTCAGTTTTCTACTTATGGCTAGCCATTTTTCGCAATACCATTTATTAAATAGGGAATTCTTTCCCCATTTCTTGTTTTTCTCAGGTTTGTCAAAGATCAGATGGTTGTAGATGTGTGGCATTATTTCTGAGGCCTCTGCTCTGTTCCATTGTTCTATGTGTCTGTTTTGGTACCAGTACCATGCTGTTTTGGTTACTGTAGCCTTGTAGCATAGTTTGAAGTCAGATAGTGTGATGCCTCCAACTCTGTTCTTTTTGCTTAGGATTGTCTTGGCTATACGGGCTCATTTTTGGTTCCATATGAAATTTAAAGTAGTTTTCTTTCTAATTCTGTAAAGAAAGTCATTGGTAGCTTGATGGGGACAGCATTGAATCTATAAATTACTTTGGGCAGTATGGCCATTTTCACGATATTGATTCTTCCTATCAATATTGTGATATGAGCATAGAATATTTCTCAGTTTGTTTGTATCATCTCTTATTTCGTTGAGCAGTGGTTTGTAGTTCTCCTTGAAGAGGTCCTTCACATCCCTTGTAAGTTGTATTCCTAGGTATTTTATTCTCTTCACAGCAATTGTGAATGGGAGTTCACTCATGATTTGGCTCTCTGTCTATTATTGGTATGTGGGAATGCTTGTGATTTTTGGACGTTGATTTTGTATCCTGAGACTTTGCTGAAGTCGCTTATCAGTTTAAGGAGATTTTGGGCTGAGATGATGGGGTTTTCTAAATATACAATCATGTCATCTGCGAACAGAGACAATTTGACTTCCTCTTTTCCTATTTGAATACCTTTATTTCTTTCTCTTGCCTGATTGCCCTGGCCAGAACTTCCAATACTATGTTGAATAGGAGTAGTGAGAGAGGGCATCCTTATCTTGTGCCAGTTTTCAAAGGGAATGCTTCCAACTTTTGCCCATTCAGTCTGATATTGGCTGTGGGTTTGTCATAAACAGCTCTTATTATTTTAAGATATGTTCCATCAATACCTAGTCAATTGAGAGTTTTTGGGACAAAGGCGTGTTGAATTTTATCGAAGGCCTTTTCTGCATCTATTGAGATAATCATGTTGTTTTTGTCATTGCTTCTGTTTATGGTGATTGGATTACATTTGTTGATTTGTATATGTTGAACCAGCCTTGCATCCCAGGGATGAAGTCAACTTGATTATGGGTGGATAAGCTCTTTGATGTGCTGCTGTATTTGGTTTGCCAGTATTTTATTGAGGATTTTTGCATTGACATTCATCAGGGATATTGGCCTGAAATTCTCTTTTTTTGTTGTGTCTTTGCCAGGTTTTGGTATCAGGATAAGGCTGGCCTTATAAAATGAGTTAGGGAGGAGTCCCTTTTTTTTCTGTTGTTTGGAATAGTTTCAGAAGGAATGGTACCAGTTCCTCTTTGTACCTCTAGTAGAATTCAGCTGTGAACCCATCTGGTCCTGTCCTTTTTTGTTGGTTGGAAGGCTATTAATTACTGCCTCAATTTCAGAACTTGTTATTGGTCTATTCAGGGATTTGACTTCTTCCTGGTTTAGTCTTGGGAGAGTGTATGTGTCCAGGAATTTATCCATTTTTTCTAGATTTTCTAGCTTATTTCTGTAGAAGTGCTTATAGTATTCTCTGATGGTAGTTTGTATTTCTGTGGGATCAGTGGTGAGAACCCCTTTAACATTTTTTATTGTGTCTATTTGATTCTTCTCTTTTTTCTTCTTCATTAATCTGGATAGCGCTCTGTTTTGTTGATTTTTTCAAAAAACTGGCTCCTGGATTGGTTGATTATTTTGAAGGGTTTTTCGTGTCTCTCTCTCCCTCAGTTCTGCTCTAATCATAGTTATTTCTCGTTTTCTGCTAGCTTTTGAATTTATTTGGTCTTGCTTCTCTAGTTCTTTTAATTGTGATGTTAGGGTGTCAATGTTAGATCTTTCCTGCTTTCTCCTGTGGGCATTTAGTGTTATAAATTTCCCTCTAAACACTGCAGCTGTGTCCCAGAGATTCTGGTACGTTGTGTCTTTGTTCTCATTGGTTTCAAAGAACTTATTTACTTCTGCCTTAATTTTGTTGTTTCCCTGGTAGTCATTCAGGAGAAGGTTGTTCAGTTTCCATGTAGTTGTATGGTTTTAAGTGAGTTTCTTAATCCTGAGTTCTAATTTGATTGCACTGTGGTCTGAGAGACTGTTTGTTATGATATCCATTCTTTTGCATTTGCTGAGGAGTGTTTTACTTCCAATTATGTGGTCAATTTTAGAATAAGTGTGATGTGGTGCTGAGAAGAATGTATATTCTGTTGATTTTTGGTGAGGAGTTCCGTATATGTCTATTAGGTCCACTTGGTCCAGAGAGCTGAGTTCAAGTCCTAATATCCTTGTTAATTTTCTGTCTTGTTGATCTGTGTAATATTGACAGTGGGGTATTAAAGTCTCCCATTGTTATTGTGTGGGAGTCTGAGTCTCTTTGTAGGTCTCTAACAGCTTGCTTTATGAAGCTGGGTGCTCCTGTATTGGTTGCATATACATTTAGGATAGTTAGCTTTTCTTGTTGCATTGATCCCTTTACCATTATGTAATGTCCTTCTTTGTCTTTTTTTATCTTCGTTGGTTTAAAGTTTGTTTTATCCGAGACTAGGATTGCAACCCCTGTGTTTTTTTGCTTTCCATTTGCTTGGTAATCTTCCTCCATCCCTTTATTTTGAACCTATGTGTGTCTTTGCATGTGAGATGGGTCCCCTGAATACAGCACACTGATGGGTCTTGACTCTTTATCCACTTTGCCAGTCTGTGTCTTTTAACTGGGACATTTAGCCCATTTACATTTAAGGTTAATATTGTTATGTGTGAATTTGATCCTGTCGTTATGACACTAGCTGGTTATTTTGGCCATCGATTGATGCAGTTTCTTCATAGTGTCAATGATCTTTACAATTTGGTATTTTTTTGTAGTGGTTGGTACCAGTTTTTCCTTTCCATATTTAATGTTTCCTTCAGGAGCTCTTATTAGGCAGGCCTGGTGGTGACAAAATCTCTCAGCATTTGCTTGTCTGTAAAGGATTTTATTTCTCCTTTGCTTATGAGGCTTAGTTTCGCTGAATATGAAATTATGGGTTGAAAATTCTTTAAGGATGTTGAATATTGGCCCCCACTCTCTTCTGGCTTGCAGCGTTTCTGCAGAGAGATCTGCTGTTAGTTTAATGGGCTTCCCTTTGTGGGTAACCTGACCTTTTTCTCTGACTGCCCTTAACATTTTTTCCTTTGTTTCAACCTTGGTGAATCTGACAATTATGTGTATTGTGGTTGCTCTTCCCAAGGAGTATGTTTGTGGTGTTCTCTGTATTTCCTGAGTTTGAATGTTGGCCTGTCTTGCTAGGTTGGGGAAGTTCTGGATAATATCCTAAAGAGTGTTTTCCAACTTGGTTCCATATTCTCTGTCACTTTCAGGTACACCAATCAAGCATGGGTTTAGTCTTTTCACATAACCCCATATTTCTTGGAGACTTTGTTTGTTCCTTTTCATTCTTTTTTCTCTACTCTTGTCTTCATGCTTTATTTCATTAAGTTGATCTTCAATTTCTGATATCCTTTCTTCCACTTGATCAATTCAGCTATTGACACTTGTGTATGCTTCACGAAGTTCTTGTGCTGTGTTTTTCAGCTCCATCAGGTCATTTATGTTCTTCTCTAAAGTGGTTATTCTAGTTAGCAATTCCTCTAACCTTTCTTCAAGGTTCTCAGCTTCCTTGCATTGGGTTAGAACATGCTCCTTTAGCTTGGAGGAGTTTGTTATTATCTACCTTCCAAACCCTAATTCTGTCAATTTGTCAAACTCATTCTCTGTCCAGTTTTGTTCCCTTGTTGGCAAGGAGTTGTGATGTGTTGGAGGAGAAGAGGTGTCTGGTTTTTGGAATTTTCAGACTTTCTGTGCTGGTTTTTCCTCATCTTGTTGGACTTATCTACATTTGGTCTTTGATGTTGGTGACCTTCAGAAGGGGTTTCTTTGTGGATGTCCTTTTTGTTGATGTTTACACTATTCCTTTCTGTTTATTAGTTTTCCTTCTAACAGTCAGGCCCTTCTGCTGCTGGTCTGCTGGAGTTTGCTGGAGGTCCACTCCAGATCGTGTTTGCCTGGGTATCACCAGCGGAGGCTGCAGAACAGCAAATATTGGTTTCTGTTCCTTCCTCTGGAAGCTTCATCTCAGAGGGGCACTTGCTAGATGCCCCCCAGAGCTCTCCTGTATGAGATATCTGTCGACCCTTGCTGGGAGCTGTCTCCCCATCAGGAGACACAGGGGTCAGGGACCCACTTGAGGATACAGCCTGTCCCTTAGCAGAGCTTGAACACTGTGCTGGGAGATCCACTGCTCTCTTCAGAGCCATCAGGCAGGGATGTTTAAGTCTGCCGAAGCTGTGCCCACAGCCTCCCCTTCCCCCAGGTGCTCTGTCCCAGGGAGATGGGAGTTTTATCTATAAGGCCCTGACTAGGGCTGCTGCCTTTCTTTCAGAGATGCCTTGACCAGAGAGGAGGAATCTAGAGAGGCAGTCTGGCTACAGCGGCTTTGCCGAGCTGCAGTGGGCTCCGCCAAGTTCAAACTTCCTGGGGGCCTTGCTTACACTGTGAGGGGAAAACCACCTACTCAAGCCTCAGTAATGTTGGATGCCCCTCCCCCCACCAAGCTCCACTGTCCCATGTCGACTTCAGACTGCTGTTCTGGCAGCAAGAATTTCAAGCCAGTGGATCTTAGCTTGCTGAGCTCTGTGGGGGGTGGAATCCACTGAGCTAGACCACTAGGTTCCCTGGCTTCAGCCCCCTTTCTAGGGGAGTGAATGGTTCTGTCTTGCTGGAATTCCAGGCACCACTGGGGCATGAAAAAGAAAACCTCCTGCAGGGAGGTTGGTGCCTGCCCAAAGAGCCACCCAGTTTTGTGCCGGAAACCCACGGCCCTGGTGATGTAGGCACCCGAGGGAATCTCCTGGTCTGTGGGTTGTGAAGACCATGGGAAAAGCATAGTATCTGGGCCGGAATACACCATTTCTCATGGCACTGTCCCTCATGGCTTCCCTTGGGTAGGGGAGTTCCCCAAGCCCTTGTGCCTCCTGGGTGAGGTGACGCCCCACCCTGCTTTGGCTCACTCTCTGTGGGCCTCACCCACTGTCTAACCAGTCTCAGTGAGATGAGCCGGGTACCTCTGTTAGAAATGCAGAAATCACCCACCTTCCACATTGATCTCGCTGGGAGCTGCAGATTGGAGCTCTTCCTATTTGGCCATGTTGCCAGCCTGTCTCCCTGAATTCTTTTAAAATACAGATTCTCTCCTTTTACTATAAGATTCTGATTTTCATCAGGTGCTGTGGTTTAAATGATGGTGTCTTTTCCAAAATTTTTGTGGTAACTTAATCCCCAGTGCAACAGTATTAAGAAGTGTGCCCTTCAGGAGGTGATTAAGTCATCAGGACTCTGCCTTCACGAGTGGAATTAGTGCCCTTATAAAAGAGCTGGAGGTTGAAGGGAGCATCTTCTTTCCCTTCCATCTTCTCCCATGTGAGGACAGTGTCCCTCCCCACTGGAAGATGCAGCAACAAGGTGCTATCCTGGAAGCAGAGTTGGGGCCCTCTCCAGACACCAAACCTGCTGGCCTAGCCTCCAGAACTGTAAAAGAAATTTCTATTATTTCTGAAGTACTACACCATCTGAGGTGTTTTGTTAGAGAAGCACAAACAGACTGAGATAGTAGGTAGACTTCAGGTATCTGTATTTTAAATCCATCTCAGGTTTACTCACTGGTATTTAGAAACCATTGTTTTAAACCAAATCTCATGATGGTCATTCTTTTATAGTAATTGACTTTTTAAAAATACACTTTATATTTTAGAGCAGGTTAGGTTTGCAACAAAATTGAGAGGATACTTTCCATGTATTGCCAGCCCCCACACATGCACAGCCACTAGAGTTACTACAATAGGTTACTACTGAACCACACTAGAGTGTACATTTGTCAGAACTGATGAATCTACATTGACACATCCGTATCACTCAAAGACTATAGTTTACATTAGGGTTCATTCTTGATGTTGTACATTCCGTGGGTTTTGACAAATGTATAATAACACTTATGCACCACTACAGTGATCATACAGGGTAGCTTCACTGCCCCAAATACCTCTGTGAGCGTGGTGGATTCATCTCTTCCTCCTTGCTACCCCTGGCAACCATTGATCAGTTTTGCTAACTGACTCTTCCTCTATTTGGGCATTTCTGGACATTTTGCAACAAGACTCGCTCCTGGTGGCTGGTTCCTCTGCTTTTTCCCATTATGAGATGTTGTGTTTTTTTGAAGGGGACAAGCCAGAACCAATCACATTATTTCTCTGAAGCCTGATGAGGAAAACTGAGCCCATCAGTCTTTTAACCACTGGAGGAGAATCCTGGTGGGAACACTTTGTAATTTTAGATCCTAAAAATGAATGGTGTCATATAGTAACTGTTAACATACACTGTAAGATGTTTATGATTCCCTAGGGCCAAATATGTAAACATTCTTCCAACTTAAGCTGCAGGAGATAGTCAGTTTCACAAAGAGATGCTTTTTCCATTTATGTAAGAGGAAATATGGGGTGCGGGGAGTGAAACCCTTTGTCTAGAGCCTGGGACAAGGGTACGTGCATCAGGCCCCATGTGTGGTGGGCAGGTGGCTTGAGCTGGAGACCCTGGAAGAGGAGCTTGGGCTATGACCTGAGCCCCGGTGGGAGTTCATGTGGTCCCTCTTTTGAGACAGGGAAAGGTCCATGTTGGGGTCTTTTACCTTCTTGAGAGCAGATGACAGAGACAGAGATGGTTCTCTAGGAGATTAAGGTGGATTAGAAGGATTCCTGTGTGGAATCAACTCAACTCACAAATCAAATGAGACTAAATGGACAGAAAGGGGCACCATTATTGATTGAATTTTTTCCTCCTGGAAGGAGATGTTGAAATAGAAACACCAGTAACTCCGAATGTTACTTTATGAGGAAATAGAATCTTCATGGAAGTAATCAAGTTAAAATGAGATCATTAGGATGGACCCTAATCCAATATGACTGGTGTCCTTCCAAAAGGGGAAATTTGGGCCCAGAAACAGACCTGTACACAGAGAAAACACCATGTGAAGATGGAGGCAGAGACAGGACGATGCATCTACAAGGCAAAGAATGCCAGTCATTACAGAAACCAGGGGAGAGGCAGGGAACAGGTTCTCCCTCACAGCCCTCAGAGGAAACCAACCCTGCTGGAACATTGTTCTCAGATTTCTAGCTTCCCTAACTGTGGGACAATAAATTTCTGTCATTATGGCCACCTAATTTATGGTGTTTGGTCATGGCAGTCCTAGCAAATGAGTACAAGCACTTTATCTCTTCTATTATGGATCTAAGTTTCATGAAGACAGGAAGTATGTGTTGTTTGTGGCATATTTCCAGTGCCTGGAAAAGTGCCTGGCACAGAGTAGGGGCTTAACGAGTATTTAGCTCAATGCTTGGGTCCTTTGGGGAGATATAGAGAGGTTATTTGACCCAGAGGACGCAGACCAATAACCCTCATGTATTCAGCACCTGCTGTGTAGCTGTGATACTTGGTGTTATGAAGGTCATCTGTAATCCACAATGTAACCTGCAAGGTAGGTCTCATTTTTCTTATGTCGCAGAGTGGAAACTGAGGTTTAGAGATTAGGAAAATTGCCCACAGTAACACAGCTAGTAAGTGGTGGACTTGGGGTTGTAGCTCAGGCCTGTCTGAGTCTCAAGCCCTTGCTCTCATCATTAGCCAGGACAGCAAAGGGAACCAGGCACGCAGCTGGTGCCAGTGTCCCCTTGGAGCAGACCTCAACTAGTAGCTTGGGGATAGATCTCTAGCCTCGAGAGAGGTATAGGGCCAGAGCAGTCATGTTAGGCAGAAATCTAACTCCCCGAATAGGAGCATGAGGATGGGTGTGAGACTTGGGGAGGAGGAGGAATGGAGGTCTGTGCAGAAGCCCCTGGTCACAGCAGCAGCAGCGGGCTCCAGATTACTTGGAGGTGTGTGTGTGTGTGTGTGTGTGTGTGTTACCAGGAGGCTTGATGCAGCTGTATAGATGTGGGTGAGGCTGACTCACACTTTAGGGAAGATGTGCTGCAAGAAGAAATTCTGTGTCTTAAATGGCTTCTGTGTGACTGGCAAGACAGCAGGAAAGTGAACATGATTGCGCTTCCAAATTGGCCACAATTCTCCCATGCAATTTCCTGAGACTGAGGCCATACAGAGGGTCATGAGACACAGTTTTAGGAGCCTTTTAAGGCTGTGTTCCCTGATATTCCTTTCAGGGCCACCCTGAAAGGAGCTCTTTCCTTTTCCACCTCCTGTCTGGGAGGTTCCCAATTCTGAAGGCTTTTCCAAACTAATATCTGACCCATGGGCTAGAGGAGAAATTCTCAGAGTCTTCTACGCTGAGCCCCACTTTTGGATGCCATTCCATTTTTTCATCATATTGCTGGTACCTACCACAATGCCTGGCACAGAGCTCCTTCAATATGTGTTTGTTGAAGGAATAAAATGAGAGGCATGTTTGGGCTGGACCTTGCAGGACTATACACCATTTAAAGAGCTCCAGTAGTACAATGTTCCTTGCCTGTGATGGGGACTGAAGGGCAGGAGACCTCTATGGATCAGCGGAGCTCCCTGATTGAGGAAGTGTCTCTGAGGCTCTGTGACTAGGAACAGAGTCTTCCTTGGTTAGCACAGACCTGCTGTTCCAGCTCCTTGCTAAGCTTTGAAGTGGAGAGGAAAAGGGCCTCTGGGACTATCCAGATTGATGTCTCCTCAATATTTTGGTGGTTATTATTGTTATGGTCTCAGAACTGTATGAGCCAGCTATACTTCTAGACCATTGTCAGGTACACAGATTGCCTAGGTGGGGGTGGGGTGTGTTTAAAATGCAAATTCCTAGGCCTTTCCACTGCGAATCCAGCTTCAGCTAACCTGCGGTGGAGGAACCTAAAGAATTTGCCCACAGGTGGTACTGATGCCACTGGCCAGAGGATTATACTTTGAGAAATGAATCTCTACATTTTCTCACCAGTAAAATGATGCTTTCAGATATAACTCAATTGGAAAATTCTAGAACTCTTTCCAGTGCTGTGAAATATAAGCACAAGCAGCTTTGTTTGTGATATCAAAGGTTTAGCTCTAATGCCAGAGCTTGATTGCTAACGGGCTTCCAGAAGTCATATATTTCACTGGTCCAGATGCTTACCTGGTTTCCAGGTATGTGTGAGAATCTATTCCCTCAAAGCAGGAAGGAGGCAATGAACTGGAAAGGATGAAGCTGCTGCCACAGTCTAGTGCAGTATGCCTCCCTCTGCATCCTTACAGATCAAAGGGATGCTAATGTAGGGGAACATGCAGATTTTTCAGAGGCTAGCTCCCTAGGTGGGTGATTTCTTTTATGTCATGAAATAACATGAAAGAAGGGAACCCTTGGCTTTGTATTGGCCTCCTGTGGTGGGAAGTCCCAGAAATGTGAAGTCTCATACTAAGGCCTCCCATGCATATTGTGAGGTGAGAGTAAGGTTGAATGGGAGATGCTGGCCCTTCCTGGAAGGACATCTGATACTGAAGGTGACTAAGGCACCTTGGGCCTTGTTACCCACAAAAGACCTCTGGACTTCGGGGCTGACCACAGGTTAAAGGGCCCCATAAAGAGCGGGCCTGTTGATGCTTTGGGAAGCCTGGAGGCTTTGGTTTCTTGTCACAAAGCTGTGCTGGGGTGATGTAGAGTCTCCGTGAATGAGGTATCACCAGTCAGCCTGGGACAGACGCCTGTCTGGGAACAAGCCTCAAGCTCAACTCTGGCTAAGTTAAAAAGCTTGACTTTCTCCTCTGTGAATGTTCTCAAAGCCATAGAGTGATGTCAGTGAGGCTCATTGCGAAGTGTGTGTGGTTGTGTGTGTGTGTGTGTGTGTGTGTGTGTGTGTGTGCATGCAGGTGAGTGGTGGTATGGTGGGGGCAACAGAAAGGGTCCTGGCCCTGGATCCCGGGACTTAAGAGGGCTTCTAGGACCTGAATGGTGATCCATTTTTGTAGGAAAAATCCTTATTATATCCCATGATGCCATTCACAGTTGACTCTGGCCTCCTGTCCTCATATCTGGCCTTATTTCCCACTGTCTTGCTGTAACCCTGAGCTGATGCAAGTTTTGGGAGCTGTGCTTAAGACCTGGCTCGTACCATTCTCCTCTTGGAGCCCCAGAAGGGTGCACTGCCATCCCATGCTGGCCCCAGGTTAAACAAAACTCAAGAGCCTTTATGCTCATGCTTACTGCCAAAGACAACCTCTGGTCTGTATTGAGAATAGAGGACAAGGAGGGGCAGCACTGGAATTTCTAGCTGTTAGTGACTCTCACCATTTGTCCTCATAAAATACTAAGACTCATACCAGTACCAGTGTGGATACAAATACTAATATGAGTCCAAATACCAATGCCAATACCAATTCCACCGCAAATGCCCATAGCAATCGTCATCCTAATCCTAATCCTAATCCTAGTTTTTCCATTTGCTCCTTAGGGCTACCTCAGGAGCAGATGAGTCAGTGTTTGCAGGAGTACTGTAATATCAAAGCCTCCTTCCTATCTCATGGCCCTTTTCCTTTGATGAATACTCTGTAAGAGTTGCCCACCCTTTTCTTCCTAGGAGGAGAAGTGAGTTCTTAAGAAGACAGCAAAGCTTTGGAGCTAAAAATAGGAGAAAACAGTAAGATGGCCCTGAAAAGTGGGCCCCCACATTCTGGCTCATGTGGGATGCAGAGGAAATCCCTTTCTTGCTCCTGTGAGGTTGGGGCAGTGTCAGAGCCCCTGACCCCCACTTCTATCTGTCTGAGAGGGTGCAGCCTGTGGGAGAGGAGTGCTGCGCCTAAGGCGAAGAGCTGGAGGAGTGGTCCTCCCTACCTCCCCTCCTTCCTTTTATTATTATTTTTTTTTCTATGAGACAGTCTCGCTCTGTCACCTAGGCTGGAGTACAGTGGCACAATCTCTGCTCACGGCAACCTCCACCTCCCGGGTTCAAGTAATTCTCCTGCCTCAGCATCCCAAGTAGCTGGGATTACTGGTGTGTGCCACCACACCTGGCTAATTTCTGTATTTGTAGTAGAGATGAGGTTTTATCATGTTGGCCAGGCTGGTCTCAAAATCCTGGCTTTAAGTGGTCTGCCTGCCTTGGCCTCCTGGAGTGCTGGGATTACAGGTGTGGACCACCATTCCCGGACTCTAGCTCCCTTCCTTCTGCCAAAGAGGGCAGCCCTAGCATTTTTATCTGGTGCAAGCCCCTCACCATGGACAGCTGCTCAGAACCCCCATCCGCAGGTCCATGTACTGGCTGTTCTTGGCAGGAACCACTATCCAGACCAGGTTCTTCCCACCTGATGGAAGAAAGAAGAGCCAACTACACACGGCAAAACCCACCTCTTAGGGTGTGGGGGAGGTGGAGGGAAATGCTGCAGGGAAGGTATGTGGCTGATTTATTTTGTCGTATAATCAATACCGGCCGTCCACTTGTGCCCAGTCCAGAGGATGTGGAGTGTGGTTTTATTGCTCTCCTGGAGGATGGAGGGTCATAACTCTTGCGGCTTGGCCTTTATGGTTTGTTAGTGGTAGCTAGGCCTTACTCCATACGAGTCTCTAATCAGGATGCCAACCTCCACATTGTTCTCTGGGACATTCTGTTTTACAACACACTCCAGTTTGCTGAGGGGTGAGTCTTGTGCTGTCTCTGCTGTCCTTGCTGGCTGGCTCTACTGGGCAGGGTGTCCTGGAACCTGGACAGAGGCCAGTGGGTGAGCTCATTCCAGTGCTTGCTCTTCATTGCCAGAAGCTGATGAGGCCTTGAGTACTAACAACCCCCAAGTTTTGGGTTCTGCCGCAGGTGCTTAACTTCCTCCAGCTTTACATTTCTTATCTGTAAAATGGAGCGAACACCTGCTTCCTTTTCCCACTGAATGATGTTGAGTCAGAGGGATGATGGATGTGAAAGCACATGCAAATAGGAAGGCTCCTTTGAAAGCATGAGCTCTCATCATCATTATTTCCTGCTTAAGTGTTTTTATTCAATGGATTTGCCATTGCAGCTTGTGCTGACCTTTTTCACTTTGCAGTCCCTCTACAAATACCACTTCTTTTGGGCGGGGAACAGGCAGGGCTCTGCATGCTCCTGACCAGTGCTGTGAATCCACAGAGCAGGAGCTGAGTTATATATAGGGCGTCCTGGGAATTGCCTGGACCATCTTTCAAGTACAGGCAGGCGTGGGGATCTCAGGGCTGCAGATAGAAAGAGGATCTGTAGGAAAAAGCTGTGAGAGGAAGCCCCTGGGGAGAGAAAAGCTGGGGCTGGGGGCTGGGCACTACCTAGTGGTGGGTGGGAATGCTTGGAAGACATCAGGTGTGGAGTCTTGGGCTTCACTCTTGAACAGGTAGGGGTCTCCAGAGGTTGCTAAGCTTAGGAGAGGATCCTTGAAGGCAGATGGGGAGTGGAGTGGGGTGAACATCCAGGGAGGCTGATCCTTGCAGCGCCTCCTTAGCCTGGTCCAGAGCGTGGGTGTGAGGATGGAGAGGGAGGGGTGGGGATGGAGGTCTCAGTCTTGCTCTCAGGGGCTGTGGTGGAACAGATGACACGACTGGGTGGTGACAGGGTGGAGACATGGATTGAGGAGCATGCTCTAGTCCCTTTTCTCTCTTCCCTGAGCTTCTCTGGATGAAAGTGTAGTCTCTTTGAGTTGGCTTCCAGGTGTGCCTAACTAAATCACTTGGGGGTAATATTTCCTTCACTTGGTGTCTAGAAAGTGTATGTTTTATGTGTGTTTTTTCTATCCAATGGAAGTGGGATAAAACAACAAGTCTGCGGGTTTCTTCTTAGGCTCACAAAGTAGAAGCTCTTGTTTGAGAATCTCTGCTGGCACATCCTTTGCATTTGTCCAGAAGCCTGGCTGAGTATCTAATCCTCCGCCAACCATGTCGACATCTGCTCCCTGAAAGCCCCTTTTATAGAACAAGGAGTGGATGATAATTGCCGATGGCTTGGAAGTCTGTGTGGTTAAGGAGAGGAGCTTGGTATCAAATTGTAAACCCTAAAGAAACTTTCCCACTTAGCCTTCCTTCCAAGTTTCCCCTTAACTTATTGATTGATTGATTGATTGATTGATTGAGATGGAGTCTCACTCTGTTGCCCAGGCTGGAGTGCAACGGCATGATTCTTGGGTTCAGGTGATTCTTTGGTGTCAGCCTCCCAACTAGCTGGGACTACAGGCGCATGTCACCATGCCTGGCTAATTTTTTGTATTTTTAGTAGAGATGGGATTTCGCCATGTTAGCCAGACTGATCTCGAACTCCTGACTTCAGGTGATCTGCCCACTCGGCTTCCCAAAGTGCTGGGATTGCACGCATGAGCTGCTGTGCCCTGGCCTATTTCTTCTTAACTTTTAAAACCTTAGCCACACACTCAAATGTGTTTTTAGCTAGCCGAAGTCTGCCTCTCCAGGGACAGAATGAAGCTCGAAAAATGGTTCTTCTGTCACGTCACTTTAAACCACACATTTTAAAATTGACAAAGAATACATCATTGTCCCCCACTGCCTCCACCGTGGACATCAAAATTTGTTCAGAGAGGAGGGACTACAAACTCTTTCATTTAGATTTCTTAAAACATAATAAATGTTGATATTTCAAAGACAATTTCCTCTTTCTAAGTGTTTTCCTATCCATTGTATTTTTGTCTTTTCGCGATCCTTCTTGGCTTTGTGTTATAGTTGAGGAAAGAAAGGAGAGAGGTGTAAGCAGGTTGTCCAAGTCAGATGGCTGCTAAGTGGGGAAACCAAAGGTCAAATTCAGAACTTCTGACTCTAGGGCCGTCACACAGCACTCTCTTTAAGTTGTTCAAGTTTGATTGTGGTGTTGAAGGTCCCTTCAGCTTTTGAGTAGGGGAGAAAGCATGTGCTGCTGGAAGCCAGGAAGGCAGGTCTCTCTCCATCCTAGAGCCTCCTCCGGGGGCAAGTAGCAAACAGCCTAAACCAGCAACGAATGTAAGCAGCCCCCGCCTTGAAGACACAGTGCAGTCCTCGAGCCCCTGGTGCAGAATGGGCTGCTGTAAAATGAAACTACCAGAAAAATACAGAGGCTGTGTGCCGGTGACTTGGTAACAAGGAAACCAAGTGGTGGCCAACAGGAGTTCATAAAAGCAAAGCTGCAAAACCCATAAACCTAGGAAATGATGGAAAATCGTCAAACCACTTTCCAAATCCTAGACTTGGTATAAATGTACAGTACTGCTAGTATTGATTATTTAAAAAAAAGGCCCCAGTGCCCTTTAGGATGTTTTTGAGACCACAGTAATAAAAAAGTTATCTTCCCAATTGCCTTGTTTTACCACAGTTCCCCCTCCACACACTGACTTAAAATTTTGTTGAGGATTTGTTTCAATTTTTTTGTGTGTCATATCGGATCAATGATTGTTCATGAATTCTCTAAGTTGGATACTCCGAATGAGTACTGTGCAGGACTTCCTTTCTTTTAAAATGTGCATCTCATTTCTGGGTTGTGTGAGAAGCAGACTCTGAGACAGAGACTAGCATGTGGGAAGTTTGTTAGGGACTGTCCAACCATGGTAGTCTCAGGCAAGCTATAGCATGGACCCTGTGGGCAGGTCTAAAGATGGGGTGACCCTGCAGAACTGTCCTGAGTTGAAACCAGAGAACCTGGCATTTATACCCTTGTATCAAGCAGGGATATGACTTGACCTTGAGGAGGGGACTTTTCATGCAGCTGAGGCATCTTCCCATGGCTGACTGCTGGGGCTGGCCTCCATGTTACTTTCAGAAGCTGGGGGACGAGGTCTTTCATTCCTGAAAAAAGGATCTGGGGCTGCATCATAGGGTCCACTACAAAATATGCACTTGAATGACTTTTCTTTTTTTTGGAGGCAGGGTCTCGCTCTGTTATCCAGGCTAGAGCGCAGGAATGCAGTCACAGCTCACTGCAGCCTCGACCTCCTGGGCTCAAGTGATCCTCCCACCTCAGCCCCCCAAGTAGCTGGGACTACAGGTGTGTGCTACCACATCTGGCTAATTTTTGTATTTTTTGTAAAGATGAGTTTTTGCCATGTTGCCCAGGCTGGTCTTGAACTCCTGGGCCCAAGCAATCCTCCCACCTCGAAATTCCAAAGTGCTGGGATTACACTGTGCCTGGCCTTGAATAGCTTTTCGAACTTGTGGAAAGATGGTGGACCTTGGGTGACATTTGTGTGTAAAGAAGCTGGTGAAGCTGATGCACTGCGGGCTGAGGTGGAGAGGTAACCCACTTTCTTATTTTTCCCTGGGTGCAAATTCTTTAGAAAACAGCCAAAGTCATAATAAAAGGGGAGTACTGATGAAGGTGTGGGAAGACTGACATTTTCATATTTTGCTTTTGGGGGGGTGGATTTCTAATTTCAGAAAGTAATTTGGTAATATCTATTTTAAAAAGAACACATCTCCATTTCCAAGCAATTCCATTTTTGCACGTTTTCTTCAGAAAAGAAAGGTCCCTTGTGTAAGGATGTTTCTATAAAGATGCTCAATCCAGTAATGTGTGTAGTAGCCAAGATATAAATCAAATAAACCACAACACCCCAGAAAATAATTGGAGTATTCATTAAATTGGAAAGAATGGAATAAAGTATCAAGTTCACACTACACAGTGGGATGTAGCTACTTAAAAAGAGTTTGATCTGTATGCATTGACTTGGAGGAGTTAAATGCAAAAAGTAGGATGTAAAGTCATACGTGTAGATAACCCTGTTTTAAAGAAAATAAAACTATATACATTTAAGGAAAGATAAATATCAACATTTGTTTCAGTTGCCACAAGTATAAGTTACTTTACTGATTAAAAATTGATAAGAAAAATTTAAGACTGGCCGTGGTGGCTCAATGCCTGTAATCCCAGCACTTTGGGAGGCCGAGGCAGGTGGATCACCTGAGGTCTAGGAGTTCAATACCAGGTTGACCAACATGGTGAAACCCCATCTCTACTGAAAAAAAAAAAAAAAAAGCCTGGTATGGTGGTGGGCGCCTGTAATCCCAACTACTTGGGAGGCTGAGGCAGGATAATAGCTTGAACCCGGGAGGTGGAGGTTGCAGTGAGCTGAGATCGCGCCATTGCACTCCAGCCTGGGGGACAGAGTGAGACCCTGTCTCAGAGTGAGACCCTGTCTCAAAAAAAAAAAAAAAAAAAGGGAAAAATTTAAGGCTGGGCGCGTGGCTCACTGCTGTAATCCCAGCACTTTGGGAGGCCGAGGCGGGTGGATCACTTGAGGTCAGGAGTTGGAGAGTAGCTTGACCAACATGGCAAAATCCTGTCTCTACTAAAAACACAAAAATTAGCCGGGCATGGTGGTGCGTGCCTATAATCCCAGCTACTCGGGAGGCTGAGGCAGGAGAATCACTTGAACCCAGGAGGCGGAGGTTGCAGTGAGCTGAGATTGTGCCATTGCACTCCAGCCTGGGCAACAGAGTGAGTCTATCTAAAAAAAAAAAGAAAGAAAAAAAAGAGAAAAATTTTAAAGGGAAAAATGAAAACACCTTGTTCCCTCCATCAGAACAAAGGGATTCATCAACCCAAATTGGGCTCTGAAGTTTCCGGGAAATCTGCAGCATTTAGCCATGAGTGAGTTTCCATGGCTGGACGCCTAAGCCTGGGGCAGCCACGGGCTGGAGCCGCTCTTCTGTGGCTTTGGCTTCTCCTCACCTTTGATGAGAAAGTTCTCTTCCCTCCCCAAATCACAGTTCATCAACATTGGAAAGATATTGTTGACTATAGTTATATTTTACACAGAATCAAATTGAAAAACATTTGAAAAAAAGAAAATGTCTGGCATTGTATTCCCCTTCAATGATCTCAGTTACTTCCTGTTTAGCACCTGCTACTTTATCCTGTATCATATAGCAAATTTGATCTTTTTTGCAAACAACCCAGCCAAACTCTTCTTGCTTTATCCTGGTGTCCCCCATCTCACTTGTGTTTAGAGTCTCAAAAGACGTAAGGCCCTGGCTTGATTGAAGGAACATATGACACAGAGCTTGATTGCCATGGATTCAATAGGGACTGAATCCCTGTCCATGCTGAATATTCTCCCCAGCACTATGGAGGTCCCCTGTAGAGGCTGCGCCTGTCATTGCTTCAAGAATTCTGGTCTTCTCTTGGCCATGTTCACCACTTTTGAGCAAAAGGTTTATTATAGAGAGTATAATATAGGAAACAGCAGTCGTTCTAGTTCTTTTTCTCAGGAATACTTTGCATTATCCCTGTTTTCTGCTATCAACAGATGAAGGCCAGAGACAGGGAGCTTCTCAGCATAGGACAAAGCAGTGGTCATGGCAGGGAGGGAGGGTCAGGTGCAAAGTGTTTACTGACTCTTCTCTGGTTTCATCTTTCCACTGTAGAAATAGCTCAGAGAATGGGGGAAGGCAGCAACACAGTGGGTATTGAGTAGGTAGCAGCAGACAATGTGAAATACCAAAGAGTGAGAAGTTGAGGCACAAAATTGAATCTGGAGGGTATGGAAGGCCTGGATTGAACCTTGCAATGCAGATGTAGGAATTTTAAGAATGCAACCCTGGAAACGTTCCGCATGGGCATGAGGGATCCTGATTACTCAATTGCTTTGGGTGCCATCTCAACAGGATACCTGCAAGGAGCCTAGCCCTCCCCTGCCATGGCACTGAATTCCTAGGAAGCACAGGCAGCCCCAGCCACTCTGCAGGCCCTTGGGGTCCAGCCCACACACCCTGTAGCTCCTTCCGGCCCTCTACTTGCCTGCACACACTGCAGGAAAGGCTCCCTCCTCACACAATGGCCTGTGGTTATCTGCAGCTTGGGACCTCTTTGATGGTTAATTTAAGGCATCAGCTTGACTGGGTTAAGTGATACCCAGATAGCTGGCAAAGCATTATTTTGGGGCATGTCTGTGAGGGTGTTTCCGGAAGAGACTGGCATTTGTGTCAGTGCACTGACTAAGGGAGATTCAGCCCCACTCAACGTGGGTGGGCACCATCCTATTGGCTGAGGGTCCAGAGAGATCAAAAAGGCAGAGGAAAGGCAAATTATCTCTCTCACTTTTTCTCAGAGCTGGGGTTAGGAAATCTTCTGCTCTCCTGCCCTTGGACACCAGAGCTCCAGGTTCTCTGGCCTTTGGACTCTGGGACTTACACCAGCATTCCCTGGGTTCGTAGGCCTTCAGCCTCAGATTGATGGTTATACCATCTCAGTCCTCCATATTATAGTCAGCCTCCATAATTGCATGAGCTAATTCCCCAATACCTTCCTTCTTACCTCTTTCTCTCTCTTTCTCTCTCTCCACATTTATATATATGCCTGTTGGCTCTGTCTCTCTGGAGAATCCTGACTGATATAGACCCCTAATTCTCCCTGCTTTCCTCTGTGTTGTTCAACTCATTAACTCTTTGCAGAGAGCACAGCTTCCAGGTTTTCCTCCCATAAATCCCACTCTGAGGGTCAGCCCATCCTCACCAATGCTCAGCTTTGGCTCTTGAGACCCAGGACTTGATCTGAGGGTTCCAGTCCTTCATAGTGCTTGATGCCCTACTGTTAGCGGTGGAAGAGGTCTGAGTTACCCTGAGTTACCAGCAGGGAATCCTTACACGTCTGCAGCAACTTCAATTCTTGCCTCCTCAGAAGAAAGAATTCAACTGAGGGGCATAAAGCAGCAAAAGAGACCAAGACAAGTTCTCGAGTAGGAGTGGAATTTTATTAAAAAGGCTTTACTACAGGAAAGAAAGGAAAGAACACTTGGAAGAGATCCAAGTGAGCACTTGAAGCTCAAAGACAGACAAAAAAGCTTAAGTGCCCCTTTTAGCTGTGATCCTAGGACTTGTATAGGCTCGCCTCTTTCCCACGATTCTTTCCTTAGGGTGGGCGTTCTGCATGTGCAGAGCCCTCCTTACCCTTGGGAAGTGAGCACACCCAGTGTTTTAGGAAGTTTTACGCATGTTCATCTGAGGCTTTCTTCTTTCTTCGGGTGGAGTGTAGCCAGAAGATCATACTTGGCCATTTTTGTCTCTAACGTGAATGTCCAGAAGTTTCTTCTCCCTGGGGTCTGTCTTTAATGAGCACTTTAATGTTAGGAGGTATGGATCATCAGAAAATGTCGTCTCCCCGGCTGGCTGCCAGTTTATCACTTTTAGAGAGGTAATGTGATCATTGCCAAACCATCACCTGACATTTCTAATGGACAAGGGTAGAGCTTGCTCCTGCCCCACTCATGCCTAACTACCTGTAACCCTACTTGAGTATCTACGTTAAGTCATTTATTTATGGAAGGAAATAATGTCCATTTCCTTCCAGTGGTCCATTTCCAAGACAAAGTGACTTGAGTCAGCTTAGGTCAGCAAACTACAGAAGAAACAGGATATACTAGGCCTCTGCTTGGATAGCCAATGCCTACTTGTCGGGCCCCACTTGCTTAGTTGCCCTAACCTGAACCAAAGAAGTTCAGACTAAAATGAGAGTTTACTAACCTGCAAAATAGCTCGCTTTGCCTGTTCTTATCAGCCTGCCCAGCTACCTAGGTCATAACTCAAATACTTGAAAAGCCCCTGAGCTAACTAAGATTCCAGTGCATTGTGGGCTATGACAAAATGCAGCAAGACAGCCCTAAAGAAAACACCTAAAGCCCCTTACTCAACAATCAATAGATGATGTCTGGGAAGATTGTGACCTCCATAGTACTCAGTCAATGAGGAACTCGGGGAGGGACCTGCATACTAGGGCATAAATTGCTTGTTGTAAGTGTGCTGGGTGTGTCTGCCCACCAGACACCGGATCCTGCAAGACCATCATTAAACAGTCTCGCTTCTGCTGTTCTCCGGGTCTCTGAGTCTATTCTTTGGGTTCGGATGGGTGTGTTTGTTTCTCACATTTACTCAAAAGCATTCAGAGTATGTCCTATGTGTTCAGTACCAGAGGATATACAGATGACAAAGACATGTGTCCCTGCCCTTGAATTGCTTACAGCCTAGTAGGACACAATAACAAAAGGGTGATTAGGAAATCTTCCTAGCTTCAGGGCTAGCATGTCCCCTGCTTCATCCTTGTGGGAGCTTTGAGACTCTTGGTAAGCCAAGCTCTTTGACCATGGCCGTTCCAGATTACCTGGTGCTTATTCTCAGTTCTAGCTCCAGGAAGCATTCATGCTGCCAGCAAATAGAATTAAAACATTCCAACCTAACCCTATTCTCCTCTTCAGTTTTTTTTTTGTTCTCAGCAACAAGCCTTCTTTCTCATGTTCTTACCTTATTTTCCAGAGACAATCTACTTTGCAATTTTCTCAGGAAATTTGGAGAGAGGAGCCAGGGACCTCCAATTTCTTTCTTTGAGGAATCTTCCCCAGGAGATGGTTTAGAATAGGTGTGTACATGAAAGAGAATCCTCCCTAATCTTCCCTCCCACCTACCCCACATCACACCTGACGTTGGATTCTTCAAACTGGAATCCGAGCTACACGCTTTCAGAGACCTGGACACATTACACAGAAGAGGGATTCCCCTCATTTTGGCCATCATGAACCCATTAGAGGAAATCGAAAGCTGAATTACACTATAGCCACTTAGGAAAGAATAATGAGAAGGAATAATGAACGTTATTTTAATAAGGTGACATTAAAGTTCCAGCGAGTCTTTCCAGCTTTTTTTCCTCAACATTTTTTATGTTGTACTTTTGCCTCACTTTGCATTCCAATATTCTGACTTTTTATAAATTAAAAAACCCTAGCTTTGTTTCTGCATGTGCTGGGAGCTTTGCTGACTCTAGGCTTGGAATCTTTTCAATTATGGAAAACTTTCATTGAAGTTCCACTCAGATGATTCTTGGAAAGCTCAGGGGTTAACAGCCAGGAGGAATAAAACCAGATAAAACAAAGTTAGGTTCACAGGAAGGACTCAAGATTGGAAGACAGTGCTGGAATTCTGAGCTTGTGTGGACATCAAATCATCATCCCATTCCAATCCATTATTTGTTTATGCACACACTCATTTATTCAACAAGCATTTAAAACACTTCTGATGGGCAGGTAAATCTTTCCTTTGCCCAGAGATAGGAAATTATTTAAGGAAAATGCTGTAAATAATTTCATTTTCCTTGTATTAAAAATTGTGAAAAATATGCAGAGGCTGATTGATGTTTTTATGGTGTACGTAGTGTTTACTATGCGCCAAGCACTATTCTAAATGCTTTACCCCTATTATTTTATCAGCCCTTTATGCACATTTTATTCTTATTCTCATTTTATAGATGAGACAGACAAAGCATTAACAAGGCCACAGAGCTAGAAGGGTAGAGCTGGGATTTCACGGTGCTCCATTTGGCTCCAGGGTTCATTCTTTTAAACATTCACCACACTCCCTCTGTAAAGTCGATGAAGAGTCTACCATAAGAACAGTGCTTCTGGGGCTCCATCAGGCACGGCAACTTCAGGAGTATGAAGGAAGTTCTGGGGCTGTAATTCAGGGTCCTGGAGCTCTGCACAGTTCACAGCTGCTGAAGGAAGTACTAAGGGCTGTAGTCCCTGATTTGTGATTGCTTCTAAAGTGCCAGAGTTTCACTATGGTATCATCATGGGCTAATTCCTCGGTAAACCACACTGTGTGTGTGTTTAAGAATCATAGGGAAAGGAGATCACGGGGCTGAAAAATTGGACTGTAGTCCCATATTTTCTAAACTTTAATGCACACATGAATCACCTAGAGCAGGGCCTGAGACCTGCCTTTCCAAACCATGCTGAGGTTCTCCCTGTCAGAAGAGCAAGGAAATAGAGAACCCATGTTTGGTTTCAAACTCTTAAAGAAAAACAGTGAAACACTTTCTTCCAACTAAATCTTACAGGGGCGTCCAACAAGTAAAACATAAAAGTGGAGCCAACCATGACTGAAGTGAAGGGGGCTGCCAGAAGCCTCATTCAAAATGCTTTTTCTCCCCTATGATCTCCCGGAACCTCAAGGAAGTGCAAGGCCTCGCCTACTGGCTTGGACCTTCTCCCTGCCTCCCACCAGAGCTGGGCCATCTAATACTAGTCACAGTAGCTACTGAGTATTTGCTATGCGGCTGGGGTGACTGAGGAACAGAATTATTAATTTTATTTAAATTAATCTAAGTTAAAAGCTGAAGCAGTATCAAATATTTTTCTGTTAAATACAACTTTATTATTTTGGTAGGACATTTCATTACATTGCCTAAGAACTTATAGTCAACACAAACACCTCATTGATCTAGTGCGTGTCGGGCAATTAGTTCAGTTTGAATGATTTCTTTCTTTGTATCTGATTTAACTTATGTTTATTTGAATATTTCATGCAGGCAACGTGAGTTACAGTGTAAATTGTAATTAGTAATAACTTTTGTTAAACTTGCTAACATTATTGCATTTAATTGTAATATCATTAAGTTGGTTTTCTAGTTAAGTATAGATAAAAATTTAAATTTAAAATGAAGACATACTACTGTCACAGAATCTAGTGGAGATGCAAAAGCTAGTATTGACTGGAACAGTGAAAAAAAGATTGGAGCAAATTTTGGATTTCAGGGCAGTTTCAGTTTGCTATGGCAGAGCAAAATGAAAAAGCTATTATTGTATAAAACATTTAAAAATAATAAAGAGTAATATTAAGAGAAATTTGCAGCAAATGCATAGTGAATTTACTAAGAACTTTCCTCTGAACAGCCAAAAAAGAATCAATGAACTCAGACACCTGAAATAAGAAGTAAATGTCCAAAAAAAAAAAAAGTTCAGCATTATCTGAGTGTGTGACTTTGGTTATCTTTAAAATGACTTGGATTCTTGAACAAAAAGCAGTATCATTTTTAGGTGGACAAAGAGTAAAATAAATTATCTCAGTTATGAAAATTTGTTGGAAATAATAAAGGAAAAGACTAAAAATACCATTTTATAAAAAATCAAAGATCTTCAATCAAGCCACCAAACAGTTGTTAGTAGAATATAAGACCGTTTAATAATATCAAAGGTAAATTCATTCAAATTTGAAAAACTGCAAGTACTTTTCTTTAGGTTTAGATGACCTCAGTGATGTAAAAGACACTGTCCAGTTAGCGCTTAGACAAGTTTTTTTTCTCAAACTACTTCCAAATTTACAAAGAAATGTCAATTTGTGGTGCCCTAAAAAGTTGAACTCAAGGCATGAATATCTTTGAATCTCTTTCTCTCTCTCTCTCTTTTTTTTTTTTTTGCTTTGCCTTTCTAATATTTACTTTCTTCTTTTTTATTATTATTATTATACTTTAAGTTCTAGGGTACATGTGCACAACGTGCAGGTTTGTTACCTATGTATACATCTGCTATGTGGTTCGCTGCACCTATTAATTCATCATTTACATTAGGTATTTCTCCTAATGCTATCCCTCCCCCAGCCCCCGACCTCCCAACAGGCCCCGGTGTGTGATGTTCCCCACCCTGTGTCCAAGAGTTCTCATTGTTCCATTCCCACCTATGAGTGAGAACATGCAGTGTTTGGTTTTCTGTCCTTGTGTGAATCTCTCATATCTATCAAGGAAATTCATCTAGATATGAAAAAATTAGTTTTTATTATAATTAACTGTGACCTGGTTACATCAGTTTAAAAATTTAGATTTATTAGAATTTTGGAATAAGAGATATATGTTTCCCTTCATTCTTAATTCCATGATGTAATATATATTACCAAAACTACATGTGCTCAGTTTTCTGAAGGAGACTATGAAAGCTTTATGGATGCAATTGCTAAGATTGTTCAGTATATGTGCAAAAGCTATGAATCATCACCAGTTTGTGGAATCACTGAAAGAAATAGAAGATGATGAATTTAATGATCCTGTGTTCTTTGCCAATACTGGTTGATTGAGTTGTGGAAGGGTTTTACAAAGATTTGCTGTACTGTTAGGTCCAATTCAAGATTTTCTCGAAACAAAAGGAATACTTGCCAAATAGTCAACAATCAAAGACACAAAATGGCAATGTGATTTGTGTTTTGTTATCAATGTTACACTGCATATGAACAAGCTAAATTTGAAGTTTCAAGTAAAGGAAAAGCTTACGTGTGACCTAATTAGACAGGCACAAAAATTTACTTTGAAATTGAAGACTTTCATAATTCAAACCAATGGTAACAATTTTACATCTTTTTTCTAACATAAATCAATTGTAGAAGATTTAAATTGTAACTGGAAGTACAGGGGCTAGGCGCGTGCCTCATGCTTATAATCTCGAAGTTTGGGAGGCTGATATAGGAGGATTGCTTGAGACCAACCTGGGCAACATAGTAAGACTTTGTCTCTACAACAAAACAAAAACAAAAACAAAAACAAAAAAAAAGAACAACCAAAAACAAGAAACCCTACCAAAATACCAAAACCACACAACAAACTAGCCAGGTGTAATGGTGCATATCCATAGCTCTAGCTACTCAGGAAGCTGAGGCGGTAAGAACACTTAGTTCCAAGAGTTCAAGACTGCAGTGAGCTGTGATTATACCACCACACTCCAGCCTGGGTGACAAAGCCAGACTCTGTCTCCCTCTACAAAAAACAAACAAAAACCTATTAAGAGGGTAGATCTCATGGTAAGTGTTTTTGCCACATAAAACAAAGTTTTAAAACCAAAAAAGAAAGTACAGTTGGCCTATATTCTCAAGTTGAACCAGCTTACAGTGTCATCTGCAGATTCAATGGACAATAAATAGAAAATATTTGGGAAAGAATAAAAATCACAATATAACAATAAAAAGTAATACAAATTTAAAAACAATACAATGTAAAACAACTATTTGCAAGCATTTTCATTGTCTTAGGTATTAAAAGTGATGTAGAAATTGCTTAAAGTATACAGGAGATGTGCATAGGTTGTGTGCAAATACTACTTCATTTTATATCAGCGACTTGAGCAGCCATAGATTTTCATATCCTCTGGAGGGTCTGGAGTACTATATAAATTGATTACAAAAACAGGAAAAACTAGAAAGACATTTTGTTCATATTGATAAATTTAGAATTGTTTTACTATTTATTTATATATTATTCCTTTGAATTCATGCCAGTGAGACTGAGCTGACCTAAGACTTAGTGAATTTACCTAACTTGGACAAAAGTTTATTTAAAATGGATACACTTTTTCTTCTAGAAAAAGATGAGCTATTTTGGCCAATGTAGATGCAAATATTAAAAGAAAATTGGGTCCAGGCATGGTGGCTGACATCTGTAATCCCAGCACTTTGGGAGGTCAAAGCAGATGGATCAACTGAGATCAGGAGTTCCAGACCAGCTTGGCCAACATGGTGAAACCTCTTCTCTACTAAAAATACAAAAAAAACTTAGCAGGGAGTAGTGCATGCCTGTAATTTCAGCTACTCAGGAGGCTGAGGCAGGAGACTCACTTGAACCAGTGAGGTGGAGGTTGCAGCCAGCAGACATCATGCTACTGCACTCCAGCCTGAGCGAGAGAGTAAGACTCTGTCTCAAAAAAATAAAAAGAAAAAAATTATTTTTGATATTTGATTGACTTATTTGGAAACTTTTAAATATGTTTAGAACACTTGGGTTATGTGAATGTATTTTTTAACAGTATATTTTATAAAATCTAAATACAAATTTCGTATTTCTGATGAAAATTTGGTGTTCAAGTTGCGATGTCCTTTAAATGTAAAATAGCCACCAGATTTTTAAGGCTTAATATGAAAGAAAGAATGTAAGCTATATTATTAATTGATTTCTTATGTTTGATTTTATGTTGAAATAATAGTTTGAATATATTGGGTTAAATAAAATATATTATTTAAAGTAATTTTTCTTTCTTCTTCTTACCTGTTTAATGTAGCTACTAGACTACTAGACAATTCAACATTATGTATGTGGCTTTCATTATTCACTCTTCCATTGCACTCTTAATTGTACATGAAACTTCTTCATAAAAGCAGTGATCATCTTTGTTCTTTAATTTTTTTCTCTACTGCTGAATCCTTGCTTAGCACGTAGCTGGTATTCAATAAATATTTGTTAAATGAGTGAAAAAGTTTAGGGTATTTAATTTTTTTTGGCAATCATGGATAATTCTCTGTCATAAACATCTTTGCACAAGTTGATGTGTGAGTGTATTAAAAGTAATCTGGCAATGGCTTAAAGTGTACAGGAGGACGTGTGTATATTATTTTCTCAGAATAAATTCCAAAATAAGTGTATAAAAGGGCATGGACCATTTTATTGCTGTTAAACATTGCCAAGTTAATCTCAGAAAAGATTGAATCAATTTACAATGCCATCAACATTGTAAATTGGTTCAGACTATCGGTCTCCCAATGCCAACCTTTAAAGGAATGTAGAGTGATTAGCAATGTGACACCGGCCAAGTTACTTAGCTTTCAGAAACTCAATTTCTTTAAACTATAAAATGGAGATAATAATGTAAGCCTGAAAATTAAGTGAGAAAATGCATAGGCAAATACTTATCCAATACTTGCCTCATGTGAAGTAGGTTTTAAATGTATAATTCCAGTTAAAAGAATCAGAATTTCATAGTACTTTCTTACAGTAGTCAAGGCCAAGAGTGGTGGTTTCTGCTGAGGGTGTACATGGCCAGGAGAGGGTGGGCACTTGCCACTGTGGAGAAGGGGACAGAAGAAATCAGAGTCATGTAACAGAGAACTGCCAGAGCTCTAGAATCAGATGTGTTTGCGAAAAGAAAATAGCCTTATAGTTTTGTACACTTGATTATCTAGCTATAGAGACTTATTTAAAATAATGATGGGAGCTGATATCTGAAATGTGCCTAAAAACTCCAAGGAATATTTTATTTCAAAATGAATATTTTATATTTCCTAGCAAATGGGGAAAAAAGTCCTGAATAAAAACCCCCTCGGGTAATGATTTGACAAATTCTCCAGTGCGGGTAGGTGTAGCGCTGTAACCAGTTCATGGGAACACCAGGAAATAGCTTGTCAGCTGCTCCATATGCAAATATTATTTCTCACACCCAGGAGTACCTAGATCTGCACTGTTGAACATGGTAGCCACTAGCCACATGTGACTATTGAGTATTGAAAGAAACATAGCTTGTCTATAGACTTAGTGTAAAAAAGAAAAAAAAAGTAAGATATTTCACCAATAATGCTTAAATATGGTTACATGTTGAAATGATAATATTTTTGACGTACTGGGTTAAATAAACCATCATGAAAATTAATTATCACAGTTGTAATAAATAGATTATTAAAATGAAGTTTATCTGTTTTGTTTTCCATTTTTAAAATTTTAATTTATTTTATTTTATTTTTTAAATTAGAGACAAGGTCTCACTATGTTGTCTAGGCTGATCTCAAACACCTGGGCTCAAGCAGTCTTCCTTCCTCAGGCTCCCAAAGTGTTGGGATTACAGGAGTGAACCACCATGCCTGGCCGCCTTCTTCCTTTTTCACATGTGGCTACTGAGGCATGCATTAGCGATATTGTGAGTTCAGTTCCAGGGCATTGAGATAAAGCAAATATTGCAATAAAGTGAGTGACGTGGATTTTTGGTTTCCCAGTGCACATAAAAGTTATGTTTACACTATACTCTAGTGTGTTAAGTGTGTAATAGCATTATGTCTAGAATAACAATATATATATATTTTAACTTAAAAAGACTTTATTGCTAAAAAATGCTAATGATCATCTGAGCCTTCAGGGAGCTGTGATCTTCTTGCTGCTGGAGGGTCTTGTCTTGATGCTGAGGGCCTTGCTCTGGATTAGGCTTTGACTTACAGGAATGTTGTGGTTGGTTTGATCTTCTATCCAGACCACTAAAACTTTCTCTACCTCAGCAGTAAGGCTTTTTTATCATTCATGTGTTTACTGGAGTAGGACTTTAAATTTCTTTCAATAACTTTTCCTTTGTATTCATAATTGACTGGTATAAGAGGCCTAGTTTTCAGTCTTTCTCTGCTTTCGATATGCCTTCCTCACGAAACTTAATTGTTTTTAGCTTTTGACTTAAAGTGAGAGATGTACGACTCTTCCTTTCAGTTGAACGCTTAGAGGCTACTGTAGGGTTATTAAATGGCCTAATTTCAATATTGTTGTGCCTTAGGATATAGGGAGGCCTGAGGAGATGGAGAAAGACAGGGAATGGCTGGTCAGTGGAGCAGTCAAAACACACACAACATGTATTGATGAAGTTCACTGTATTCTATGGTTGCAGTTCGTAGCACCCCAAAACAATTACAATAGTAATGTATTGTGATCATGGATCACCAAAACCGATATAATAATAATAAAGAAGTTTGAAATATTGTGAGAATTACCCAAATGTGACATAGAGGCACAAAGTGAGGACATGGTGTTGGCAAAATGGTACCAATGGACTTGAGCAGGATTGCCACAAATCTTTACTTTGTAAAAAAAAAACAACAAAAAAAAACCGTATCTGCAAAGCACAATAAGGCAAAGCACAATAGAGTGAGGTGTGCCTGCATTTACTTCTGTGGCTCACATTATATTTCTGCTGGGCAGTGGTGGTCCAGATCCCTGCAACTGGCTTTAGCACTTCTTCCCAGCAATCTTCTATGACTACTTAGATACTTTTGAATATGCATTGACAACTCAGATTAGCTCTAAGCTTGGAATTCATAGCCAGGTAATGAAACAGTTGGGGTATTTGCTTTACATAAGGACCCGTGAAAGCAGATCGGCAACTGCTGAAATAAAAACCGGAACCCAGGCCAAGACCTCACCCTGATTCACACTAGCAAAATCTCAGAAATTCCCTTTATGTTTTTGCTAAAATCAACAATTAATGAAGCCAAAAGTCTGACACTGATAACTGAGAAGCAGCACTTTTTTTTTCTTTTTCTTTTGGGATTTCAAGTCCAGAAAGACAAAGATAAAATGAACTAATAGTCTAACCCTTTTATAAAAACAAAACCACTTAGATTAGCAATTATGCCAATTTGGGTCCTCTGAGAAGCAGATGCCAAGACGAGATTGGTTTTGCTAGAGATGTGTTGGGAGAAAAGACTGTGAAGGATAAGGGGGTGGAAACAGGAGGTGGCAGACAGCTTTCAGACCATGTATGCCGACCCGCCACCTGTGAAAGGAAAGAGGGAAGGAAGAACCGGGCAGAGGTCCTCAGACTGTAGCACATTTCTCAGAGGATCTTGACCAGGTCCACAGGAGTCCCTGAATGCAAAGGCTGCTTGTTGGAGGCAGCCTCTGTCCAGCAGGAAGGGGCTAGCACTTGTTTCCACCACAATGCTCAGCCACTTGTGGCTTGATACCAATAGGGAGGCAGGCCCCAAGGATGCTAACTGGGGCTGGCAGTCAACTCTGCCCCCTTTGGCAGTTCCTCTTGGAAGAGAGCTAAATGGTGCACTGCCACACCACCAGAGAAATATTGATCTCCAATATTGGATATTGTTTCAGATTTGAGGTTAAATTTACAAGTCCATATGTCCTTGTGTTTTTCTCCACACTAAGTGATTTGGTGAAGAAACTGTGTACTTATGTAAACCAATGTACTGACCAGAGTCACACCACTAGATTGTATTAGTCTTGGCTCTGCCGCTCTCTAGATGCTTCACTTACTTCAGCCTTAGTTTCCTCATCTGTAACATTGTTATGGATAATGATATCCACCTCGTGAGGTTGTTGTGATCATTAAAAAGGATAACACGTGAGAGAGTGTTTCACAAAGGTAAGATTGTTTGACCACTTTGTTCATATCCTGATGGTCCCACCTGATTTCTGGAATGCTAAAGAATTTCAAAGGCAGATAATACCATGTTGAATTTTCTCAGCTATCAGCAAAATTTGGCTTGAAAATCATGTCTACCTATGAAAAGTTGCCCGAAACTCATTCTAGTTGATCCCGTTTGCACATCAATCAGGGCTTTCTTGCACTTATTTCCTCTTACAGCACTTGCCGCAGACATTTCCAGGGAGGAATCCTTTACTCCGCTCCAGTCTCTGTTCAATAAGTGTCTCTTTCTAGGCCTGCCCTCGCCAATAGCAGCTCCATCACCTTTTGCCCTCACCTTGCTTTGTTTTCCTTCATAGCACATATCAGTTCTCGATGTTATAATGTTTACCTATTAGTGATGGTTGTCTTCCTTACTAAAACATAAGCTTCATGAGGGTAGGGCTTCATCTGTTTCATTCACTATTATATCCTTTAGAATGCTACCTGGTGTCTAGTAAGGAATTGACTTTTTTAACTGAATGAAATTCACATGTGGTTTTCAAAAGGAATGAAATAGCACATGAGAAACTTTTCATGAATATCCTGGTCTACCTTAATGGTAAGCGGGAGAGCAAGAAAGACGCTATTTATAGAATACCTCAGATGGGTCCTGCCTCTTCCTCAGTCAGACCTTTCACCGGAATTGCTGGCAAGAAGCAAATGGACAGGTTTGGCACTCATCATTTTTCCTTACTCAGTTTCTCTAGGGGAGGTGGGCAAGTGTTTTGTAAACACTCATGGTAATCATGTGGTAACACAAAACTGAGTAAGAGCCCTGTCTAGCCCATCAATGGGACACTCAGCCTTTGAGGGTCAAGAATGGTTCTGTCTGTTTTAGCTTGTCCTATAAGTCGTGAGCAAAGACACAAGTTGTGGTGCAAAGAAGAGAAAATATTTGCTTTGTTTTCACCTAAAGGGCAAAACTGGCACCACAGAATGGCTGATGCCCATTGCTTAGGTCTATTCAGCAAAAAAGGGGCTATCACTCAGGGAGGAAGCGTTGTTCGTCCTTCTCAGCATTCAAGTTGAGGGTCGTGTCAATCTATAAATGTTGTAGAGGTGGTTTCTGGTTGAATATAGGGGGTTCAGACGACGGGAACTTTGTGGTCCTTTCTCATTTACTGATTCTATGAATTTGAGTCTCCTCTGAGCTAACAAATCGTTTACTTAGAAAGTCAACAGAGAGAAAAAGGGACATGGGGTCATCGAGCACCCAGATGGAATGCAGTAATGTCTCATACTTGTTTATTTAAGACAACTCGTTCTTGTCTTAGCCAAGAAATAATCTGTGGATCATCTTCAGTTTGTAACTGCCTTCAGAGTGATCTATGTTTTCTGGGAGAGAGAAATCTTAACCCCAATCCCCCAGGACTCCAGGGATCCCCGCAGGTAGAGGGGAGACAGTCTGCCAAACACAGAACCCATCTGAGAGAAGAACCAAGGGCAGAGCTGAAATTCCAGCAGTCATCTCTCCCTAAAGGTGGCCCTTCTTGCCCCCATTCATGGTGGAGAGAGTTGGCCCCATTCACTCAGGAGCGCAAGTCTAATTCTCCTGATAATGTGGTGAGTAGACTGAGCAGAGGACTGGGAGACAGAAGACCCAGGTTCTGTTCCCAGCTCCACCTCTAATTCACTTTATGACCCTGGTCATGTTGCTTGACCTCTCTGGGCCTCAAATTCTTTTCCAGAAAATGAGGAGGTTGAGTTAAATGATCTGTGAGGCTCCTTTGTGTGTATGTGAAAATATGATTGGGGGATTCAAGGAAGGCTGGATACTTGTTCCCTTTTAGAGCTCTTTCTGAAACGCAGCTTAGCATTTGGCACCGGGGGTGGGAAACAAAACAGAGAATCAGCCTTGGGATGTGACAGACCTGTGGGCTGCCTGTCCTGTCTCCTTTATAGGGCTCTGGGGCGTCTCACATTTCCTAGAATGTAGGTGCCTCATGGAAGAGGGCAGAAGGCCTGGTGACGAAGCAGCAGATATTGTCAGCTGACTCCCCTGCCTTCCATCCCCCCACTGACCCCAGAGTGGTGAGTCACGCTTCATCACCCGAGGTTCCTGGCGGCAGGCCCCACACAACTTCTTCAGCTTGTCAACACCCAGGATAGAATAAATCATCAGAGACCCATTTTTAGCCAAGAGTGGAAAATGAAGTCACCAGGAAAAGCAATAGAAGATGCCAATTAGGAATGCAAATAGGAAGCGAGGGTTTGTTGAAGGACAGGGTTATCTTCACAGCGAGCCAATCCCAGGAAGGTTTCAGGCTCCTGGATTTGCAGTCTGAGCTTGCAGCATCTGGCGAGGAGGGCTGTGGGAAGAGGCCCACAGCTGGGTGGGAGTGACCACAACACTTCCTGCCCTCTTCCACTTTCAAAACCACATCAGCCAGCTGAGGGATCTGGGCTTCTTGCTCCAGGAAATGGGTCTTAGAATTATAACATCACAGGGAATTAGGAGGGAGATGCTGAATTCTCTAATCTGGTGACTTTCCTGTCTTTTGTTCTGTTTTATTTTAGGAGCAGAATAAACGGGGAGGGGAGGGTTTGCAGCGTGCAGGCTGAGCCTCCCTCTCTTTTCCTTCCCTACTCTGGGCTAGACTAATTTGTCTCAAAGCCTCTTCCACTTTTACCATTCTGTAGTTCATTGTTGGATTTGAAAATAACACATTCCAGCAGTGCTGAGCATGTGGGCAAATTCTGATGAAATAATACCATTTCAGTAGGAAGAAAAAAACCCAGTTCTGTCACGTTTATTAGCTGTGGGATCATACTTAAACATCAATTTCCTTATCTGTAAAATGGAGAAAATAATACTACCTATCTCAGAAGGTCTTTGGGAGGAGTAAATTAAGACAATAAAGGTCAACTCTTGCTCAACACAGTCCTGTCCGTAAACCTAGGCGATAGTGTTGCTGAATAGAAAATAAAAAGGGACCTGGCCGGGCGCGTTGGCTCAAGCCTGTAATCTCAGCACTTTGGGAGGCCGAGACGGGCGGATCACGAGGTCAGGAGATCGAGACCATCCTGGTTAACACGGTGAAACCCCGTCTCTACTAAAAAATACAAAAAACTAGCCGGGCAAGGTGGTGGGCGCCTGTAGTCCCAGCTACTTGGGAGGCTGAGGCAGGAGAATGGCGTAAACCCGGGAGGTGGAGCTTGCAGTGAGCTGAGATCTGGCCACTGCACTCCAGCCTGGGCGACAGAGTGAAACTCCGTCTCAAAAAAAAAAAAAAAAAAAGGGACCCAAGGTCTCCTAGGAAGACGGTAGGAACGGGGTGCGGTTTCAAAGTCTGGGGGCCCATTCTGTTCTCTCTTGGTCTCCTGAAGGGACTCAGTGAATTCTTGGAGGAAACACCTTGCAACATGTTCCTGTGCAAATCTTGCAGGAAATCCAGGGGTTTCTCCCTGGACTCGGTTGGCTTTAACTAGCCCCTTCTCCTGGCCTCGTGTATGCCCCATATCAGGAGGGAGGACATCTTCAGAAAATGCGCTAAGATCCAGAGAGGGAGGCAGCAACTTGTTTATTCAGCCATTCATTTATTCACTCATTAATCCAGCAAAGACTTTGTACCCATCTATACCTGGCAGTGCACCCAGGGCTCGGAGGATTCAGAGATGACTGAGCCTGGGCCTGTCCCTCAGCAGCTGTAGGGAGGGGCCAGCTTCCTCTGGGCTCAACCTTTTTCTCAATTCCCACCTTCCCTCCTCCCTCTCCTGCCCATTAGTCTTGGGCTCTGATGATATTAACTTGAAAATGACCCTTATATCCGTGGGCCTCTTCCTCCTAGGCTTCTACTTGAAACCCCAGAAATGGATGAGATTGCCAAAGGACAGAATATCCAGAAAAGAGAATTTGCATCAGTGTGAAATCTTGGGAAATGTGTACATATGGAAGAAGGATGTAGAAAAAAAAAAAAGGCTGCGGAGGGGGTAGGCACTGGTGGATGTCCAGGTGTTACACAGAGGGTGGGGGAGCCCAGCTGAGGCTGCTGGAGGATGGGTAGCCTGGGGAGCAGCACACAGGAGCAGATAGGTTTGTGCTTTTAAGACAAGGGGACTGTCTAAGCAGGTGGTCAGCCTCAGGCTACAGATAGGGCAGTGGACAGGATTTGGTGGCCAGAAATTCTCGGGGCTGGATGATTTTCAGAAGTCCAAGCTGGGGAGCAGCATCAGGTTTCAGGCTCCTGCCTCTGGCCAGATCCCAGTCCCTGCAATGAGGCAGAGTTCTGCCAAGAACAAGGCAGTTTCTAGTTCCAAAGTGGTGGAACGGGATAAGGATTCAATTTCCCACACTGGGCATTCGGTTAGGGCCAGCCCAGCAGAGAGGGAGCTGGCCTGCAGGCACCGATCTGGTGGCCTCAGCTGGGGGAGAACAGGTCTGGCAGGGGTTGGGAACTAGGCTGGACTGATGTTCCCAGAGAAAGGTAAACACAAGGAAGTACGTCTGAGGTGGAATTGATTAACTGGGTTGTTGGGCTAGATTGACTGGAAGATTGTGACCTTTGCCTTTGATATCATCACGGGCCAACCACAGGGAGTATCTTCTTCTCATTCAGACACAAGTACATAGACTATAGCCCCACCAGACAATATTTTACAATTGACAGATGTCTGTGTCTGTGATTGATCTGGTCCTCATCACAACCTTGTGCACTAGGAAGGGGATGTCACATTTTCTCTGTTATGCAGATTAAGAAACTGGGTCACAGTCAGAGAGGGAAACTTGCCTGAGAAGGCAGCTGTGGGCCAGGAGCCAGGATGGGCATTCAGGGGCAGGCTCAGGCTGCAGTTCCCTGGAGCCTCCCCTGTCTTTTTTGGGTTTTTTTTGGCAAAAGGAGCATAGTAGTTGAAGGTAGATTTTAGGTCCTGCCCCTTCCCAACTTGTGTGATCTTGGGCAAGTTGCTTACTCTCTCAGAGCTTCCGTTTCCTCATTTTTAAAGTTAACTAATGAATTAGTTAGTTAAACACATAAAATTGACATCTAATAATTGTACATATTTATTAGGGACACAGGAATATTTCACACATATATACGATGTGTAATGATCAAATCAGAGTAATTAACATATCCATCACCTCAAAGATTTATCATTTCTTTGTGTTAGGAACATTCAAAATTCTCTCTTCTAGCTATTTGAAAATATACCATAGATTTTTATTAAGTACAGTCACCCTACAATGCTATAGAACACCAGAATTTATTCTTCTATCTATCTGTAATTTTGTGTCCATTAACCAAACTTTCCCTATTCTCCCCTTCCTGCTACTCTTCCTACCCTCGGAGAACTACAGTTCTACTTTCTACTTTCATGAGCTCAATGTTTTTGGCTCACATATATGAGTGAGAACATATAATATTTATCCTTCTGTGCCTGACTTATTTTTCCTAACATAATGTCCTCCCAGCTTATCCATGTTCCTGTGAATGACGAGATTTCATCCTTCTTCATGGCTGAATAATATCCCATTGTATGCGTGTGTGTGTGTGTGTATTACATATATTATATAATATTT